>NW_024609857.1:8216944-8436334 GCF_016920785.2 Ixodes scapularis | reverse complement strand
TTTTGTTTCTTCGATCGCCGAGTACTTACCTTCCTCCGTAAAATACCGACGACCCCACAACGGCCATCTTAGACGTGGGGTTTTGCGTTCTTGTCTACATTCAGTACGCACAAAAATAGTTAGATCAGTTAACATATTTGAAAAAAACCGTAGGCGACGGAAAAGAAGGGCACTACCACAAAACGTCTCAACGAAACTTCTCAAAAAGTTAGGTTCGTTAGGAAAGTATTTTTTAACATTTTGTTAATATTGAATTTTTTTAATTTTGAAAACATAAGATCATAGCAATGAAGTGACTAATAAACACGCTGAAAGTAAATTTGAAAAGAGAAAAGGGAAGCGTCGTCGCGGGTTTTTATTAAGCATATTATGAATATTTTATTAATTGTTTTGCCCTGAGGGCAGGACGGAGGAATATTTTGTTTTGAAAGGAAGACTATATTGTATTATAATAAATATTCATCTTTATTTTGTTGTGTCTCTATACAGCACTGAGCCTAAGACAATTACTGTAGTCTCATAAGAAAAATAATAGAAGTACGAAAAAGCAGAAACCGCTTCGTGTATTCATAAAAGCGTTACCCTTCTTCATAAAAAAAAAAACAAAAAAACCTAATACTCTTTGTATAACATTCTAACTAAAGAAAATCGCGGTGCACTGTTGAGTGCTGACATAATTTCCCGCAATCTGATACTGCTAGCAATAGTGCCCTTCGAGTTGATACATGTGGCGTGGCCTTTCTAATGACCTTTCTTTAGTAAACGCCTATCCCGAATTGAACTCCACGCTACAATCTTAGGCCTCAAGATCCAATTAAAGCCCTGAGCGAGCTTCAAGACACACAGACAGGCATAAATTCAAACGCATCAAACAAAATAAAAGAGAAAAAGAAAGGCTTTCGAACTAAAAGCGTTCGCGACTCGAGAGGCCTTAGACGTTAATTATTCAACCTGACTCCGAGGTACTCGAGTGCTGAGGATTTTGAGAGGAGCAGCCTCTTGCGAAATGCCGCTGAATTTGTGTCTGGAGTGCGTTCGCAAACACTCTTGTATGAAAAAAAAAAATAGAAAGAATCACAAGGAGTGTCAGCGCAAAGTGCTTGGTTTAAAATAAAAGAGAGGCTTGCATTTTTTTATTTCACAAAATTTTGTTGGGATGGTGAACACTTTTTACTTATAAGTATCCTGTTTTGTTTGTACACTTTTCTATATGCATGCTTGCGTTCGTTCTTGCTTGTGCGTGCGTGCATGTATGTGAGTCAAGCACTCGCGTGCGTATGAATATTCTTCATTGAATAAGTGCGAATGACAACCTGTGAGTGCGTGGCATCGCGTATGCGAGTTATTATTGAGTTTAACTGGAAACAGCCGTTCTCGAAGTTTTAGAGCGCAGCTCTTAGTCGCCCGTTTCAGCGTTTCGCGGCGTCGGCGTCGCCGTCGCAGTCACTGTTGCCGTCTCCGTCGCCGTCGGCGTAACTGCCCTGCTAAATTTAGCGGAAAATTGAATTGGTGTTGAGGTCACGTGACGTCAAGTTTCCCACTAAATCTAGCGGAGAAACTGAATAAGTTCATGAGTGACGCGACAGGAAGTCATGTGATGTTTCCCCGCTAAATTTAGCGGGGAAACTGAATTGGTGTTGAAGTCACGTGACGTTGATTTCCCCGCTATATGTAGCGGGGAAATCTAACCCGCTAGACGTAGGGGGAAACTTTTCGCGCCAAATTGAGAGGGAAATTTCGCGGGAAACTTAAGGGGAGAAAGAGAGGAGAAGGAAAAGAGGAGGAGGGAAGGAGGAGGGAAGGAGAAGGAGGACGAGGAGAAAGGGCTTACCCTCCCCTCCTCCTCCTCAAGGGATGCGCTCTTAATTTCGCATTACAGAAATTTGTTAACGTATTTCATATTTTTTGTTCCTCTCATAAAAAATTTCACCACTTTTACCTTTTTCTAATTAGTATGGTTATGACAAGGCTCTAGCGAAACATTAATAGACGAAAAACACATGCCTTAGGCAAAGCTTTAATTCTGGAAGACGGCTTTCTAAGTTAATTTACCAGAGCCCCGTGATATATAAAGATTAAGGGCACTCAACTGCAAACTGTAAAAGGCGGATTGCGAATGGAACTATAATTATTATTATTTCTAAATTTATAAACAAAATCCCATGAGAAACCTATAGATTAACGAAAACGAAACCTATAGACATTTGTTTTATTGTTTCACAGCACATTGAATAACCGGGCACTCTTCCTTACATTCCCACCTTCGACAAAGAAAAATGCCTGTAATATTTTTGTATCCGGTTTCTATATAAGCACAAAAAAAAAAATAACGCGCATTTTAAAGGGATTTCGAAAAGTGCAGCTTCATAGCTGGCGGGATTGTATTGCTACTTCACGAGTTGAGTAATTCTTCATATACACTTTTTACTTGTCTCAATGATCGATTTAAATGCGTAGACGGCCTCTACGTACAAAACAAAAATACACTTTTAAAACGATGCATTTCCGTGCTCAATAAGAATAAAAATACACCTTTCCCCCTTCCCGGCCCTCTTTCAGTTTTCTAAATATCAAAACCAGTGCGCGTGTAGTGAGCATTCTGCGAAGGTGTTTAATGTGGTCATAAAGCTATTTTTGGTCTCTCGGATTCAAAGCCACACTGCCTGTCCCAGTTCGCATTTGTAGAAGGTTGGAACTCATTTTTTTCACAAGCCTCTTTATGCCGTCTCCATAAACACGTGCATTTTTTTCTTTAAACGCAATTTTGATGAGAGTGCACCTCACCGAGCAGCAAACAAACGTTCGCACGGGGGTGTTCATGTTTCTGTGGCACCCAGACGAATGGGAACAGCGGCGGGAGAACTCCTTCTGCAATTTAGATGTGTCGGAAATTCCTTCGTGATTAACTCGCCGGTCGATGAAGACCTCTTGCGTTTCATCCCGTACTGTGTGCCGAGTGTAGACCTCCGCCCTTTTCTTTGCGTCTTATCGCCACGTCTTCGCTGCAGAAATCGAAACCGAACAAAACAACGATGGAGGCTGGTTGAGAAACTAATTTTACTTTGTTTCTTTTTCTTTTTTGTTTTCTTTTTTTCTTTCGGCGAGCGTAATCACAAACTTAAAAAGTCGCTATGGGTTTAGATAGATTCTTTCTGGAGAGAACTGGGGTTTAGGAACGGCGATTTTCTGATGAGTAGAGCGAGAAAGGATGGTGTAGAGATAGAAAGGGTAGATTGTCACGGATTAAAATCTGAATGGGTTCTTTTGTTTGCTTTTTTTTTTTTAACTGAAGACACGAAGCTGGGAAATATATACTATCATCAGCCAATTTTTAAGGACTAATATTTTTGGAACTTGTATTCATTCATTCATTCATTTATTCAAGGCCCCCTGTCACAGTGGTGCATGCCGACTTTGAATCGTCCCCGACAGATGGCGCAACGTGAAGTACGTGAAGTAACTCTTTTTTTTTAGTTTATTAAAAGCAATATCTTACTTTTAAAATACTACATTACAGAGACTCGAGCCGCGCCGAGGAAGCGTAGTCAAAACATTCGGAAAATCGCCTGCTGAGCTCGGCACCTCGACGCTTCCGACATCTGCTATCTGCGTACCGTGTGCATTGCGCAGACGGTACGCACCATCTGCGATAGGCAGCGTAGAGTGCCCTCAAGGAATATATATATATATATATATTTTACAAGGTATATTTACTTGTAATATTTTACAACAAACTTCCGCCACATGGCTGCACCACTGTAGTAAATCGCTGCACGACAGGAGGAAAACTCGATTTATGCGGATCGTCTAATGTGGATTCGAAGCATTGGTGTACATGATGTATATAAAGAAATATGTTTCTGGTTTTGAGTGCAAACTTAAGAGCTTAATTCGCAATTCTTTATTTTTTCTAAGTTTTCAAGCTTAGACAAAATTTTAACTCTTGTGTGCCGGCCTATTCAGATGGCTAGCGCCTGCCTTTTTCGGGGTTTCGTGCCTATAAATGTCTGTTCATTGGAAAAGCATCTTACAAAACATGAGCGAAATGTCGCAACGGTCGGTCTCACATATGGTTTCCGGACTAGAGTTATAAACGCTGATAGTTACTTAGTTGTAAAGCAGGCTATATATAAAGATTCGCAATCTTGTTGTTTTCTTTGTTGTTGTTTTTTTACTCCTGGATGAAGGCTGTTTTTGCAGCACAAAGTTCTGACAGTTTGTGCCTAAGGGTAAAAAGTCAATACACTTTGACGGATTTTAGGGCGGGAAGGGTGGTAGGGAATGTAAATTTTGTTGCAAATAACTAGACAAAAAATATTAAAAGAATTATCTCATACTGCGAGATTACAAATCTCGTTGTCTTCTAGAAAAAAGAAAAAAAAATAGAAGCCTACGCAACGATCGGGATCGAAACTGCCGACTGCGTATTTGACGCCGTGAAAAAAAAGTGCGCGAGTAGACGGGCACTCTACCCTGGGTCGATATTCCAGTCAGCGGAGTTTCGAACGGCTCCTGAACATACTGCATAATAAAAACAGAGGAGGCCGACGGAAAGAATGAACCCTGGTTTGAATTCCCTCACTTCCCCGACCTCCATCTTTATTTGCCCTGGGGGAACAATGCCGCACTGAGGTGTCTATACCGGCTGACATTAAACTCTTACGTGTTATGTGGGAGTATTCAGCTTTCGTTGGAAAGCGTGACCGTTAAAAGGGTGCGTATTTAACATCGTCAACGAAAATAATATTGTATTACGGTAGCGAGAGCCTGACGCGTAACTAAAAGTTACCCAGGTGTGGGTTTGAACCAACGAGGTACAGGGTATTAGAGCGGTAAACCCGGGTTGAGAAGGCTGTTGAGTGGCTTCAAGGAATGGAATGGTTGGTCCTTCTCAAAGCTGGACACCAAGCATCACCCGACTTCACTTTGCCACACGAGATTTACACAAGTTGCAATGGTCGCGGCATGCCGAAGGAATCACCATTGTGGAATGGAAGTAAAATGGCTTGATTGCAAACAAACATTGTTGCCAGCCACCAAGCCAACGGCACAGCAATAGAGGCACAGTCACGTAAGCAATACATGCTCGACCGTGCTACATTGACGCAGGAAACTACCAGGAAAATGTGCGGATTAGAAGACATCCCCGCAGCTTAAGTGCATCATATGTCAGTGGCAGCATTTAACGTATGATCACAAGATGGCATCAGTCAGTCAAAGTCACCGCTCGATCGAATTGAACCAACGTGCCAGGAGCGCCATCCGACAACAAGAAGCACAGGTACTAACACTGAACGCCTGACACGAGACTGTCGCAGAATTAACTCGTTATGGAGCCGTTTGATGAGAATCAATAATTATGTAATCAAGCGGGAATAAACATATTTGATATACTAACCAAATAAACATATTTCCAATTGCCTCTACGCTTTCAAAGTCTATACACCACGAATTGTGTTCACTGCATGCGGTTAGGCCTTTGAGGATACTCGCAGTGCTGAACCCCCTATATTAATAAATGAGACAAACCAGACTAGCAGACTTGTTGCATGGGGCTGCGCACCTTTTAGTTCTCCTGAACATGCTGTGCATTCGAAAATGAACTCCAGTGGTGTGAAAATGTTATTTACTCATGTATTTCTACCAAGGGCCTTTGTAGGCATTGCATAGAGGATATTTAGAACTATACACGCAGGATAATAACATAATAGAACACGGATATTATTGAGCACAAAACGGGCCCAGTTACTGAACATAAATATTACACTCGTAAGGAGTAATTATTTATGTAACTTGTTAATTACAAAGACGAACACACTTCCGAGCGCCTAGTTTAATAGTATTTGTTGATGCATTCTCTGAATAGCAATACATTTCATATACATATGTCACACTAGACCATTTGCGAAACCCCATCAAGCAACATTGGCTGTCAACCAGGGTGTAAGATAGACAGGTGGGGAAACGGCCCATAGAAGCCTACCGCAGCGCCTTGACCGTATTGTGTACTCGTCTGCTTGCGGGTACTCCCGACTTGCGACAGATGGCGCTGCTGCGAGAGGAAAAAAATCGGAATCGGATTTGCGTGGAACTCTATAGGAGAGTGCGCAAAATAAACCGAGAGCACGACAGTCCTTCATTAAAAATCCACGAGAAACCATCTCCGTCAGTTTAGCCGGTCGCCATCGGTCGCCCACCCGGAGTGAGAGTTCGCGGTGCTCCACGTAGATGGCGCCACAGAAAAAGAGAAAACCGAGGGGGACACAATGCGGTAACTCATTTGGCTCTCGTTTCCCCACCTGTCTATCTTACACCCTGCTGTCAACATTTTTTTTCGGCGTTAAGCCCACGAATGGGCCCTAGGACACGTCAAATCCTAATGCAGCATTCGATTTTAATAGGCGCTGAACCGAGTTTAGAGTGATTGCTTGCGTAACATTCTTGTCGAACAAATTAGCAAATTATGAAGGCCTTGGGTAATTAGCGTAGTAGCTACTGTCCTTTGTTTTATCACAATTTGGCAAACGGCGAAGGCCGTTTGCCGAATTGTGATAAAGTGACCCAATATGCACATTGGAAAGAGGCATATGACAACATATCATCACAGTGCTCTCCTTCTGTAGAGATTTGTCACAAACCTTTACTCCTTCCCTCTGATTGGCTCGAGGGGGCTGCAGCAGTTGCACTTTACCGAATTACGGTGAAACGAAGTACAGGCAGCAAGTGTTTGAAGAAACAAAAGTCTATACAAGAGACTGAAAGGAATGGTAGTTAACATTTTGCAACATGACTGCTTCTCCGGGCAAGGGACGAACAGAGATGCAAGTCATCTTGTCCAAGTAATCAGATGAAGTAAATAATCGACCGACTGATACAGTGCACTCTTGATGAAAAACAATTATGACTGCAATAAATCCCACGAAAGGGAGCAAAATGTGCAGTTAATCTTCTTTTTACGAGTTGCATTATATTTAACTAATTGTTGAATCGGTGGTGCTACCTCTGGGCCTCTAAAGAGTAGGGCTACATTTTTTTTTTAAGATTCTAGATGGTGGAATGATGGATTAGAAAACCTGCAAAGAGGAGTCTGATCATACACATGGAGGTTACTGTGGAGTATTGATATTGGTCGACAAGGTCAAGAGCCTACTAATTTCTAAGGAACGTAGGATGTAATATTTTGTGCACTGATCAATCAAAAATATGAAGACTTGCTAACTGTGCTCTGAAGTCCAAGGGGTTTAATGAACCGTTTAATGAACGTTAGTAATTACCTTTTTTTCCCGAATGATAGGTTCGAATGCTTTGTAAGAGTTCAAGTGTACGTAACTTAAACAAACGCCAGATCTTTCCATAAAAGAGTACTGAAATCGAATGCAAGCTACTGCAATGAAAGCACGTCTTATCAAAAGCTTGAGAACTGCCGATTTGTAAAATCGTCGATTAGTGCAAAAAGCTCAAAATCGCAGGTGCTTCCTCACTCAAGGTTGCTGTGGTTATTCGGTGACCCTGTGCTGAAACAACTTCCCCGAGGCCTTACACGCGACGTATACCTCTCGCTTCGATTCTAAGATTGATATTTAAACGTTCAAACGAAGCTGAAACATTGTAAAAATGTTATGCTAAACGTAATACCGTAAAATCGTTGATTAGTACAAAACGCAAAGATCGCAAGAAATTCCTCGTTAAAAGTTGCTGTGATCATGTGGTAACCTAGGACCAAAACAACTTTCCATAGACCCTACGTCCGACGCATACATTTCGCATCAATTCTCTGATATTTCAAAGCTCAAACAGAGCCAATAGAGTGATAAAATTGCACGCTTAAAGCACTAAAAGTTCTCTCTATCCTTGAGCAAATACGGGAATTCGAGCACCGCGAAGGCGACACGACTGATGATGTCTTACAGGTATAATATTCAAAGCGATCTTACGCAAAAAGAATATGAAGTCTCATTCCTTCATATCTTAACGTTGCACATGCGTCAGAGAGCACGGCGAGGCCCGAAATTCTCGTCAAGCAGTGGCATATTACGACTCCGCGCACTGAACAAACTCGTATCCACCAGCTCTGGGCGCCGCCATCTTACCGGTGACGACACAGCTCTTGCGAGGTCACGCGACGAGTAGTCATTTTGCGTACAATATGGCGGCATCCGGAGGGGGGGGGGGGGGATACTTTCGAACTTCCGGTTTATCACTCTAAGCCCCTCTACCTCGCTAATTAGAATCACTATCACCTAGAAGAGGAGAGCTTCGTTCGATTTACCTCTACCTCCTGCACCGGTGCAAAAAAATGAAGGTAGGCGTACCTCCGGTCGTGTCCGGAAGTACATACCGGAAGTGCACTGCTCTATACTTTTCTTCAGCGGTGCAGAAGGTGCAGGTAAATCAAACGAAGCTGAGGTCTGGGCTTCTCTCTCCTGCTCCACCCCCTCCCTTCTCCAAAACTAAATCACTAGTGAATCGACGCAGCGCCGCGTATCATGCGTAAGCCTCAACGAGTCTTGCAGCGTCTCAGAACGAGCGCAACGTTAAAGCAGGGCGGCGTCTGCCACGTTGCGGCGGTTCTCCTCGAGTTTCAGCTTGTTTGTCGCTCGGGGTGGGTCGGGGATCCACAAACGATGACGTCACGCGCAGGCCTTGTATTCAAGGCGGTATTTGTCGAATGATATGGACGCACGCCAACAAGAGCAGGCGTCCCGCAACTGTCCCGCACGCTTACAGTGATCTCTCGCTAGTATAGACATGTCCGTTCCCTGGCGTCCATGATGTGAGATTTTAACAATCGGGAGTTCTAGTAGATCGTTGCGATAACTCCGATGACGATACCCGATACCCTGCTGGCGCCGTTGTCCACGCATTGTAGTGTTATCGGATACCGTTATTGGAGGTATCCAAACGATCTACTAAAACACTTAAAGACAGAAATGAATATATTTACGTCCTCGAAAATGTTGTCTAGACAGCAGGATATCCCTGTTGACGGTGTCTGTACTAACTACTGTATTATAACTTGTTTGGACGTTCGGAATAATAATCTCTGAAGTGAGAAAGTGAATATTGTGACGAAGACAGACCGTCGCGTTTTGTTTGACCGTTTACTGGCCGTTCAGAAGCACCGGATATCCGGCGCTGGCTTCGTGAGTGCGAGCCCACCGCGGGCTCCAACGAAGATTAAAGAGGATGATGATGCAAGAAGACGAATTGAAGACACCGTCAGTTGTGTTCGTCACATTACCATATCTTGAAGCGACACGTAAAAGTGCTGAACATGAGGAGCCAACTATTTATTCTTAAAACTAAACGTTTGTTTTTTTGACGATTAGATATGCATAAAAGAAAAAAAACAGAGAAATAAGACAAGTCGGATCGATCTTCGTCTCGGGTCGAACTTCGTCTCGGGTTTTAGTTAAAGCAGATCACCGATTAAAAATGTCTTACCATTTAATTCGTTGCCTTTTACCTACAAATCAAAATCGATGCATCGGTAAGCCTGAGATACTTGTTAATTATTGCAAAATTTTATTTGATAATTTGGAAAACGCAATTAAAAGACTTCTAAGGGCTTTGCGGTGCAAGACAATTATTTTTTCACGAAATAATTTCCATTTGGTTATTATGGATTTCCTTGGCGTACATTAAAGTGCTGTTGACTGATTGCAGAGGTAGAAGAGAGGAAGGAGATCAATGTATACACTCTGTTACTGATGTCAAGTTGCCACCTACAAACTAGTAAAAAAAAAGTGTTTTATAGCTCAATTTCCAGTCTAAACACCACCTGCTTTTTTTCAGTCGGTGCGTCTTACAGGGCGGTGCGACTTCTATGCGCTTGTTTCTATGAGCAGGAGCATTAACTTGGCAAATATGCCTCGGGCGTCATATTTCTCGCTCGATTCAATGGCGAGAGTATTGAAACTGATTCCTGCTTGTGGATATTTCGCGATCGTAATACACATCCGAGGGCTTATGAAAGCAGTTTCGCCGCGCCTATTGTACGAAAAAGTGCGACTTATCTACAAACTTTTCGGTGGCAACCACAATTTATAAGGGTGCGCGTCTTATACACCAAGAAATTCTGCTTGCGTTATTAAATCGGTTATAAGAAAGTATTCCGCAATTAATTAATTAATCGGTAGTTTAATCCTAGGATCTCAAACACGCGGCCCGTGACTCGCCGGGATGTGGCCCCGAAGCTTCAAGCAGCTGTGAACCCCGTTCTTATGTTGGAGCGCTATATGCGTCATAAATCATGGTCTCATGTCGTCGGTTGATTTACGCTCTAAACGTAGCTCTGCTCTTATAACGGGCGCCCGTATTTTGCTCTATACACTTTTTTTTTTTTTCATTTTTTGACTAAGATTTTTCTCTCTTTTTTTTTTGCTTTTCAGCTTGTTCTCTTGATACTCACTTGTACGGCAGTACTACTCCTATGCTACCAGCAAGAGCTATTTGAGACGCACCTCTGCTGCACGAAAGCTTGCTCTGCGGGAGCAACTTTCAAAAGTAAAAACATGAGCTCGGGTTTTTAGCAGTCAAGAAGTACCTTAAATACACAAGAATTGCTTGTTACGCTGGTATATAATTTGTCAAAAAAAAAATCATATAAACAGGTTTTTTGTTTTGGGACTTGTTGAACTTTTTTTTTCCCCAGAGAACTGAGCGACTCGGCAACGGCAGTGTTCGCTGTTTTGTTTCTGCTGAAAAGGCAAAGCACGTTAGTGGCTAAGACCTCATAAAAGCAGAGATAGATCCAAAGTAGTCAAAGAACAAAATCAACGCTAAAGATGTCGAAAATGAAACGGTGAGTTTACGAAAGCAGAGAGCACGAGGTTCCTTTTCTAGGAACTCTCAAATGTACCGCTGAGACTTTGTAGCGGTAAAACTGTACCGTAAAGTCAACTGCTTTTTTTCTTATTCCTTATTATTTTCCGAGGGGTCGCGCTACCGCGACCAATTGGATGATGTATATAAAATAGCGCAAATAAGATAAAACGTAAGTGTTGTGCAAGTCACGCAGTGGAAAGAAGCTGTCCATTATGGCAAAATGAGTAGATCGACATGACTACAGCTGAAGCCTTTAAATGCATTAGTCTAATCATACAGTTCTTCTATAGCAACTAAATAGTGTGGTACACAAAACTTAAGTAAGAAAACAAAAAAAAAGAAACCTGCAGTATGTGAATTATTTTGTTACACTATCATCTCAGCAGTTATTTTTATTGGCCATCTTGAAGCCTTTCAGAATCGGGCAAAACGTTTTATCTTGTGCAATTATGACCGTGCCGTCAGCATTTGCGCTCTAAAACGTCAACAAAAACTTCCACTATCGAAAATTACGCGCAAGATTGCAAGCCTCTCAGTTCTTCACTATATTCACTATTACAGTCTAACGCTTCGCAAGGACCTAGTACATTCTCCCCTGAGGTCCTGTGCCCGACAAAGCAATTCCGGAACCGTTGCCCGTTTATCTAAAAGCGCTAACGCGTTTAACTACTCCGTTTCCCATAAGATCGTTGACTGGAACGACCATCCGCATTCTGTCGTACAAACTGAAAACCGCACTACTTTCCGCACGAAAATAGCCACACACGTTTCCGTTCTCAACGCGTAGTTACGCATTATAAAAAAAATTTTTTTGCTGTGTTCAAATATTCTACTTTAGTTTTTTCCCAGTGTCAATGTGTGAAACTTTAATGAATATATATATATATATATATAAGAGAGAGAGAGAGAAAACATAGCGCAGGATGTCGAAAAGTATATATGGCAGAAAGACGTACTTGAGACGGTTGTTTAGAGTTCTATAACATGTTATTCGTAAAGTTCGTCGACGTTTCGGCCTGAGACAGACCTTTTTCAAGACTGGTTACTTTAAGACGAAATATTGACACACCTTGGCTACATCACGTCGTCCATGACGTCAAGGAATTATGTTAATTCAGAACACCCGGCTCCTTCAAAAGGCCCATGATAGACTCGAAACAGTTATGGTCACAAAAGCCGATCATTTGGGGCCTAGCCCGAAGGATAAGCCTCCAGCGTAACCCCGGCCGGGGAGAAAAAGACCCGTACAACACTGGAAAATCTCAGTGAACGAAAACGGAGAGGCAGCCACAAAACAGCAGGCGCCCAATGCTCGGCGAAGGTCAAAGTCAGTAAGCGCAAAGATATAAAAATAATACAGCATTTGAGAAAACACGCCACTAGCTGCCTTTTGAGTTTAAATTACTACAACTACTTCTGCATAAAACAAAACACTCACATAAATACAGGAGGATTGGGTATGTTCACCGCGTGAATGGAAGACATAATGCCGGGATGTTTATTGATCCCGGCTTTGATAGTGTTACACTTGTGAATAAGGTACGATTCTTTTTGTTAGCGATCTCGGTTCCTTTTGAAACCAAACTGTAATAATCTAACTTCGAGCTTATCGAATGAATGTTTTGGGCGGCTAACATGTTTTGAAAGGGGGAGTGTGGGGATTGATTTTGCACGCGCTCTGTGATTATTAAAGCGCAATCGGAAGGGCGTCTCTGTCTGGCCCACGTACTGCGCGCCGCAAGTGCTGCAATGTAAAAGGTATACAACATTACTGGTGTCGCAATTCAAGTTGCCATAAATTTTGTCGGTGAAGTTGGAGTTTGCACTTTCTATGGAGTTTCTCGGTGTTACGGTTACGTGTGGGCGAACCCCACATCCCGACTTTCCGCATGGCCGACTCTCAGTGCTCTCCGTGGCAGTTATCTTGGACCTAACTAAGGAATCTTTAATGGTGCGCGAGCGCCTGTACACCGCAAGAGGGACAATAGTAATAACATTTGCGAGGCGTTCACTTTGACGTAAAATATTAAAATGTTTCCTTAATATGGCGGTGACATTCGGAGACTTATTGCTGAAGGTCAGCACGAGACTGGCCTGTCGGCTTGTTTCCGCCTGGGGACCGCTGTCTCATAACAAGAGGTCGCGATCAAGGGCGCGCGCCTTACTAATTGCGTCGTTTATGATTTTTTTTTTGTGTACTGTTTTTTTAAAACCTCGCGTAATTGATTAGTGTTGGAGTCAAAATCATTGTTATTAGAATATACACGTTTAAACCTGTGAGCCTGGCTGTACGGAATACTGGTTCTGCAAGGTCGAGTATGACAACAGTCGAAGTGCAAATATTTCTGTCCGTACCTGGGTTTTCGATACAGTTGAGTAACCAGAGTTGTGTCCTTAATTATTACTTTAACGTCTAAGAAATTAATGTCAGTTTTCGAGTAACTGTGTGTGAAGCGAGTGGAAGGGTGCGCGGAGTCAAAATCTGCGATAAACTTGAGAAGCTCATTTTCTGCGTGTGACCAGATAAAAAATACGCCATCAATATATCTTTTGTAGAACATCGGTTGGAGCGGGCAGGATGCGAGAATATTTGATTCTAGGTCACCCATAAATATATTTGCTACGTTCGGGGCCATTTTTGTACCCATTGCGGTACCTCCAGTTTGAAGGAAAAATTTGCCGTCGAATTCAAAACTATTCAGCTGAAGGACAAGACTCGAAAGGGTAGCCAGAACGTGGCCCTCCGGAAAGTCATCCCTTCAGTGGGCTCCATGTGCCCTCAAAAGCGTCTCTCTGCTGTCTTTATTGGGAATATTGGTGTACAAAGCAGTTACTACATTCATTGTCACTAGAAAAGTGTCATTGGGTATTTTAAGTTTAAAAAATTCTTAGAGAAGGGGAGTCGTGTCATGATGGTACGACAGGAAGGTAGGCGGGATGTCTCTGATGAGGTCATCAAGGAAAATAAAAATCGACTCGGTGAGTGTTCCTCAGCCAGATATAACGGGACGGCCGGGATTTCCTTCTTTGTGCATTTTAGGTAACATACAAAAGCGCCCAGGTACGGCGTGTTTAGCAGTTAGGCCCCGTAATGTGTTGTCAGTAATTTCACTTTGCTTCTCTCTCTCGTGCATAAATGCTGTATGCTGAGTAGTTGGATCGTTGTTTAGATGACGGTAGAATTTGGCATCGTTTAGTTGTCTATATCCTTCTTTTATATAATCCGAATTGTTTAGTATAACTATGGCACCCCAATTGTCAGCTGGTTTGGTTATCTGTTACCTAGATCCTTGAGCGACTTGCGTTCGGGAAGCGAGAGGTTATAGCGATGCGGTAGCTGATTTCTATAAGGTGACATAATTGCCTTTTGGACCGCCTGGCTATAAATGTCTAGATGCTTATCTCTGTTGGGACCGGGAGTCCAGCCGGACGATGTTGAAGGCAGAGGAGATGCGCTTTTTTTTGGTGAGGCTTTTCAAACAATTCCTGAAGCCGAAGGCTTCGTGCGAAATTATCGAGATCCTGGAGGAGCGTGAAATCGTCGTACTAGCCTGTGGTCGGGCGGAAGTTAAGACCCCTTGAGAGGGGCGACTCTTCGTCGTAGGTTAGTTCTAGACTGGATAAATTACCTATATTGCTACGATCAAGAGAGTTATTCTCTATGTCCCGACCACTCACCGTCGTCGGGAGATATTTAACATTATCCCTAGCTAGTTTACTATTATTTACCTCCCGATGCCGCCACGTTTCTTCTCTTCAAATGATTTTAGTGCTGGGGTCTCATGCGGTGACAGATCTTTTAGCGCGAAGCAAATTACGTCCAATTCTTTGAACATTCGTCGAAGTTGTCTGACAGTGACTTTTAACTACTTTCACTAAATCGAGAAAAGCATTCGTAAGCACCGCATTCAATTTTTGTTTTAATCGCTTTCGAAGAGATTTGTCGTATTAGGTGGAAAAAAACTTGTAAATCCCTGGGAAAAATGCGCGCGTCCAAGCAAGTCTCAAGGCATGTGGCATGTGACTCGTGGCGTATCCTTTTGTCCGCTAACTTCCGCTAATTTCTAAAAAAAAAAAAATGGTGAAAAGTTAACAGGTATTTTACTCAAAACAGGAGGAGCTTGTGATGTGCTAGGCGGAGACAGTCGATGCAGTTGCGGGCAGAGAGCCTTGCTGTAAAGCTTGTGGTGCAGATTGTAGCGCGCTCGAGGGGCAGGCTTGGCGATCCGGCTTCTTTGTCTGGCGAAGCCTCCGCCGGCGTCGTCTTCTACGCAAGTAGTTGCCTCCGCCTCTTGACCGTTACGGGCGTGCCCCCTCAGGAGCACACCGTGGCAATCCCAAAGAACGCTCATCATCACCTTCCCTAATGGCGTCCTCTCCTTTCTTAACACTGGTGAATCCTTGTGCTTCCATCGTTTGCTTTGATCTTTCGTCTCGGGGTCGCAACGGTACGGCCGACGCTCGTCCGTGGGGACTAGGCGATCAAAGAAGTCCTCTGGGTTGGCTCGTCTAAATGCGCCAACTTCGGTTGCGAATTCTTTCGACCCTTTATTTGGCATGAATGAGAGCAATTGCGGAACCTATAGCGGGCGGCGAACTTCATCACCGGCAAATTAATTCGTATATGCGCAAATTATTAAGCAATATGAGAAGAGCAGTTTGAATGTACCCTTAACTACTGAAAGGTGCTCTTACCCCGCAACGCATATTTTGGCTATATTCCCCCCTTTTCTTCTTTTCTTTTTGGCTTGCCACATTGTCACCGATATTAAAAAGTTCATTGCCGTCCCTGATATCTATTCTCCCATTGTGATGAAACCTTCGCCCGAAAACAATCCCAAATGAAGCCTCGTCCGCAATTAGTTTGCGCAAGACTAATCTCTCTTTTATTAGGTGGACAGCTAATAACCAAGCTGCTCAGAGAATTGAAAAGCGAATTAACCGAGTACACGAGTGCAATATCCCCGCTAAGGTTCTAAGATATAATCAGAGTCTCAGAAGCGATTATTATAGGTAATTAAATGTCCATTCAAGGAACCAAAACGCGACTTTACGCAGCAGTCCCCTCAATAATAAAACAAAAGAGACAGGTATCTCTTTCAGTTTGTTAGGTTTGGCGCAATACCTTTCGCGGTGCTTCGTCGAGGACCTCAATAACTTTATATTCTTAGTCTAGCTTTCTTTTTTTTTTTTCTTATACTTGACATTCTCAGTATTTAACGTGTGCTTGCAGGATCCAGAGACCACGATCCTGGGAACGCCTGACGTTCTCTAGCAAGTAAAATTAAATATCCGAGGCCATACGAAGAGGGGTTTGAATAAAAACATCACTGTGTCGTTCCTAGCCTCCACAGTGCTAGTGGAACCCACGACATGCCGGTTTCCTTTGCAGTGTCGAAGCGGAAGATGACCGCTATCCGCTATCCACTATCTTACTCGGAGACACTCTTCGCATCCCCTTAAATATTTAAGTGCATATTAATTGTACTAATCTCCTCTGATATAGACCTGAACAAAAATTAATATGGCGCTAAATAGAATCGTCGAGTCGCAACTTGAAAGCCCGGGGTGTTACATTCTGTTTAGAAACTAGCTGATTGTAGCTGCAACAGATAGAGTCATCTTTATAACTCTCAAAGTGCGCTCTGGACTAGAAGGCGGTCTAGTACAAAATGATATTAGAATCTCTCGCGCATCACTTTTTAAAGATCCCGGGCTTCTGCTTTTCCGCAGATTACTCGTAGGGCCAATCACTATGACCTGCTAAGAGATATTGGAGAACGACGAGGCGTAAGATATGTTTAAACCTAAAATTGAGGTCTGCTATAGGTAACCTGCAATGCTCTTCAGTTTGGCGCTATCTGGCGGCTGAAACAAGAAATATTAGGTATGTCTGGGAGGGGTGGCTGCGTTTTTCGAACGTGAGCTATTACTCTGGTGGCGCCGCTTAGCCTTGTGTCTGAAGCAATAAATACTGGATAGGCCAGGAAGCCGTGATCGCATAACATGTTAGTACGGCGGAAGCTACTGCCCTGACGGGCAAATCGGAACTTGACTACGGATCACCGGAGTGCACGTTTACAGCGAAAAAGTATCGGCCTTTCGCTGCGTCATGCTTCAATATGTTTGCGTTACGTTCGTATACTGCATAGCTCATATGGAAGCCGTCGGCACGCAATGTGGGGCTTATCGTTCGCCCTTTGCCAAATTACAACGAGGCAGGGTATAACCGTGGGCTCTCATTCTGCTGGCGCCGCCTGGCTATCGCCGGCTGGCTATAATAACACTGAGCACCGCGGAAACACGTGAAACATCACGTTCATTGTCGCAACGCGGGCTTCATTTTTGGGGCTACTAAGCATGTTTTAATCATCGCCTTGCGCCGATCTCTCACCGTGGATTCTAGTTTGTTCTCCCCGCGCTCTGAGTAGAAGAAGACGGACGGGAAGATTAATTATTGATTAATATAGAACGACGCAACTCGATGTACGCACTTTTTTTTTAATGCTTTACAGATTTGTTTTAAAAAATGCCGTGAAAGCTACACTAGTCCGGTCTCTCCTGGCGAGATATACGGCCCGGGAACATAATAAAGGGGGCTAATCGTCATGATAAGTAAGATTATTACATAAACATAGTTAATTACCTTTTTAATTCGTCAAAATAAACATATGTTTCTAATCATAGACTTACTGAGCGTCATTCAGGACCACTAAATCAGAAATTTCTAGAACCACTTCCAACGCGTGGGAAGCGCGGTAGCGCGCTAAGGTTGCCACTCCTAAAACAGGCACAAGGCTGGGCTGAGAAAACGCGGATGATAAAGAGACGGAAAAACCGCGCGGGCTCGTTATCGCACCGATGGCTTCGCTCCATGCTGCAGGAATGATAACGTTAGCGCTCCACCGTGCTTCTCACGTGCGCATGCGCAGACGCGTCACGCGAATCAGGTTTCTGCGTATGCGCAGGCAGACGCAGACTTGTTTGTACGTTCCACAAGGGCGCAGCCATCTTGAACATCGTCACTTCTGGTACGCGGTAAAAAAACATCGTTTTGATCTCTCCACACCGCTTGAAGGTGCTTAAAAAAGAGCGTGATTGTCATAACCTTCTTGTCTTGCCTTATTTATATTATCTCGCATATTCCAGATGGAAATGTTTTACTATTTTTTTCGTCCCGCACACCAGATACGAAACTCACGTGACTTAGAACGACGGGAAACGGAAGACGTCGATAGTAGCCAAGAGCCGATCTGGCGGCGTCGCGAAGCGTCCCTAGCTGCACCAGAAAGAGCAAGTCTCACGTCCCCGTCTTACAGATATGAGTTGCTCGGTGGTTTCTTTCCCACCTGGGTATGACTGAATCCGGAGAACCTAAGTATGTTGCCATATAAACCGAAGCAGCATTGTTTCGTTACACCCTAACAGCAATGGTCATTTATACGTCGGGCCGCATATTTCCACTTAAGATATGCAAATATGTAGAAGGTTGAGATCATAATTATGTACGACACAACATGGAAGAAGGTAGAAGACAAAAACATTTCTTTTACTGTTTTACTTTATTTCGAAAAGTAATTATAACCCGTAAATTATCGGGTCACGTACGTGTCCTTAGATCACCGCGGACGATAATTATGTATTGCAGAGAAATTATTCACTTTAATTAAATGTCCTCTCTTTTCATTGTTTTAGTCTACGAAAAAAAAATATTTGTATAGTATTACATTTCAACGCAAGAGTAGGAAAGTTACACGAACCGCCCAGCTTTTCTCAGCGCGTTTTCTTTTCTTCTTTTTGTTGTTTGCAAAAGCTGCAGTTGAAGATGTCCCCTTAAACACGGATGTCGCAAAAAAAAAATAATAAAATAGACTAACTGGATAATGATAGGTGCCGGGTCGAAGCTCGAAACCGCCACTTTGGTGTCGGAAAACTTTCGAGACTTTTTAGCTTCGCCAAGACTCTTTCTCTTGAATTATGCATAAACCCAAGTGCCAAAACTTTTCTTACGTTTTTTTTCCTTTAATGGATGCATCAATATAAAATTTTCTTAAGAGCAGCCGTTTCACGAAGAAGTCTTGGTAGTTTTATTTTAAAAAAAAGCAAAAGTCCGTGAAAGCTCGCGAGAGATCTTCCAGCGCAAGCATCTATGCGTATCAAAAGCAGAAACCACGAGCGAGGATCTTTACGTCCATTTATGGCTAAAAAACAAAATGAAGTCGCAAGACACCGCACACACTTTTAGTGAGCTTGTGATCAGACGCAGCCATAAAATGAACTGAAAGGAGTCATCCGACGTTTCGACGTCCATCGATTTACTTCGTCTATACACTGTACAGAAACCTTAAGCCGCTGTCACGCTACTCGTACAGATGGTACAAAAGACCGTCTGCGGACACTGTCCGATGGGTGTTTCTTTCTTGGATAAGTGTATATTGTCATACAAAGACTGTCTGAAGACAACTTCTAAGCGCACATATGTATGAAATCGAGATGCTTCGAATATATGCGTGAGGCGTGTGTACAGATAACTCTACCGTCACCTCGGCATCAAACACCGTTTCTTTTACATCGGAGCTGTTAAGGCTAGTTTCCCCAGGATTGTGTCCCCCGCTAAGAAATGAAGACACCGAACTCTGGACACCTACCGCCATCTATGAGCGACGGCGGCAAACCACGTATCTGGTTGCCGCCGTCACTCATAGATGGCGGCAGCCTTTCTACTCTGGCTTGCCAACTTGCGGCCGGCCATTACTTTCCATTGTACAGCTCCGCTCGTCTTCCTTCTTCACCAGAGTGGAAAGGCTGGAAGTTTTTTTTTTTTTTTTTTTTTTTGTATGATCTGTAAGCAGTGGGACGGTGGCTTCGTGGTTTCACTTTCCCGAAGACCGCACACGAAACTGACCACTGTGAAAACCGGAATGATACTAGAGATTGACGTAAGTTAGGGTTACAGTTAGACTGGATGAAAAATGCGATTCGGCGACGCCACAGTTTTATTTCAGACGAGAGATGTGTCAATCTCTATATTTCCTGCGCGAAACTGTCGGGGCGAACACGGCGTCGGCGCTTTTCTCCATTTGACAAAGACAAGATCATTCACGATCGTTCAACTTTGCCGCCTAGGCTGCTACTTCAATGAGGACGTTTCGCCCCGAACAACAGCTTCTTACGACAACTGTTAACTGCTAAAATAAACGGAAAACACAAAAACTGGTGATTGCTCGATTTCGCTAAGAGTGTCCCGCTGCCCAAGTAGCCCGCGCCAGAAAAAAACGACGGAGTTGGCAAAGCTTGACAATCCTAGGGAGATAACATGGCCCTAATGCGCTTTTTTGCTCGAAGACGTTAGCAGGTGTCAGAGTTCTTTTCTTTGGCGTTACTATGGATTTTCTATGGCTCGCCACGTAATTGCCAAAGGGCCAGACTCGAGTCAAATATGATGTCTCGTGTGAACCAAAGAACTGGCACTGAAGTTTCAATTTGGCACTTAATCTACAATTTATGCTTACAGTTGCCACATAAAAACCGAAAAGCAGAAGTGAGGCCTAAAGCCTGGGCCACACTGCTCATACATTATACAAGAGGCAGTCTGTAGACACGAGTCACCGAAATATCCGTGATTCGAATACCGCGTACAAAGTTTTTCTTGGAACTCATTGCCGCGCGGCATTCGAAGCACGGATCTCGCGGTAACTCGTGTTCGAATCTGTATGCAGACTGTCTTTTGTATAATGTATAAGCACTGTGACCCCGGATTTATGCTTGATTCACATGGTGCGATTTTGCCCGCGATTTCTCATTTGCAACGTCGCTCGTGCGGCAAAAAGAGAAAAAAAAACCGTGGTAGGCTGCGGGGCTCAACGAAGCAACTGGGAAATCGCGACCGAAATCGCACCATGTGAATCTGGCTTTACTGTGGCACTGTTTGGCGATTTCGACCCAAATGTGGTAGATGACAGAAATAAAACACCAGTCAGTAAAGCCTAGCTTTGACTTTTGTTTGGCGAATGAGGTCCAAGATACCCAGACTCTGGCCAAAGAAGGTCAAGTTTGAATCTACTTTGGTTTTGGGGGCTTTTTAAGGCCCTAAATTCCCAGACAAAGGCTACATTTCGGCTTAAAGAACTGTGCTACCTGGCTGTGTACAACCATTTTATTCGTTACGCATTAAACTCGCGCAACGCATAAACCTCTAACTATCAAAAAAAGACGATGAAAAATTTGCTCGAGTCACTGATATAGCCAAAAAAACTTCAGACAAGTGCAGAAAGAAAAAAAAAGAAGCAGCAAAATCTGGCATGAGAGGAATGGCCAGTTCTAATCCAGGGGGAGGCGCAACTTGTCCTCCTCTCAGCGTAGTGCTCGTTATCGACCGGAAGGCGTCTGCCTAGCCAGCGCTGGAGGAAGGAAGGCGGCCGAAAGAGGTGGCCACCGAGGGCACGGGGAAACACGCAAGGCTCGAGAACAGAAAGCTCCGCTCGTCGACGAGCAGCCCCGAAAGGTGCTCCCGCGAAGGCCCAAGGTTCCCAAAATACTCTACTTCCCCTCGCCGGCTCAACAGGTCACTTCAACGGCACGCGCCGAAATTGGGTTCATGGAAAACAGCGATCGAAAAGAGAGACGTAAACGAGCCGGGCGCACGTGCGGAGAAGTGTTAAAGAAACTAAGCAGTCCTGCGTTAGTACAGAGTACAGACACAGCAATAGCTGCGACACGTCACGGCGAAGAAGTTAGGTTCACGCACCGGGGATCAGTGTGGTGCGGGAACAAAAGCGTTCGGAACAAAATACATCTGTTATGTTCCAAACGCTTCTGTTTTCTTCCGTTTTGTTCCGACCGCTTTTGTTCCTTTTGTGTTCCGGAGCGCGTGAACGCGTGTCTTCCGACACGAGCTCTTGGTATTGACAGTGCTACGACGATATTTTGTTATTGGCTATCTGTTTTATTGTTGTTCTTTTTTCAGAAAGCTCGTAAAGCGGGTACTGGGTACTATAAAAACCCTAACTTTAGAGCGAGTTATTAACGCTGTGGCGTGGCTCGTAATAAATAATAAAAAATAAAGCTGCAGTGTGGCTTAGTGGTAACTCGCCAGCTTCACGCACAGCGGACCTGGGTTCGTTTCCAGCGGGCGGCGAAGGATCTTTTTCGTGAATTTGGCAACCTCGACGACGGAAGCCCTACATCGCCGATTACAGAATCAACAGCGACAACAACTACAACTACTAGAACTACAATATGAACAATGGACATCATTTCCAGTGGTGGGAAGAGCACGTGTTACAACTGTCGCAATTTGAGCATGTTTTACAGCTATCGCTGTAAAACATGCTAAAACGGCGAATCGAGAAAAAAAAATAAGCTGTTTCAGCTAGCGACGACATGGCTCCCGCAGTATACACACACTTTCTTTTGTTTAGAAACCCCCTTGTTTGTTCACTGTAGATGCTGTCATCAGAGCGCACGCGCGGGAAATTATTGCTTTCGGGAGCGAAGGATCTGCGTGACCCCTCTTCTGTAACCCGAGGCCGCCGCATATGATTCGATGTCAAAAACATCGGTCGACGTATGTCGTTGTCAGCGTTTCTAGCATTTTCTCGTCATGCAAATTACCGGCGCGAGCTGGAGTGACAACTAGGCTTTGGGTACTTGTGCTGTACACGTTCCCCTCCAGAAGTAACTAACTACCGTTACTTATTTCTGAATCAAAAAGTAACGAAAATACGTTGCTCGTTTCTTACCTTAAAAAAGTGACTAGGTTGTTATTTTGCTACTAGAAGGAACGAGGTAAAAGCAGGCATGTACGGGGTACCTAAAAAGTAACTAAATACCATTACTCGTTACTCACTCAAAAAGAACTAAGTACGCTACTCGTTACTCAAACTCAAATGGAAGTTGTTACTTCAGCTCAAAAGTAACGAGTTATATCCTCGCTATTGTGAATGTGCCATTTTTGTGGATTTGTTTTCTGTAATAATAGTGGCCTCTTAATAATTGTCTTTGATAATAATGCCTAGTTTTTTAATGCAATCATGCGCATTTTTCTTTATTTCTTTGTTTGCGTTTTTTTTTTTGTCATGAAAGTTACAGGCGTGAGCGGGGGTAAAAGAAAATAGGGTAACTTGTGTCGTACATGTTCCCCCCAGAAGTAACAAATTACCGTTATTGGTTACTCTACCAAAGAGTAACGAAAACACGTTACTTGTTGCTTCTCTCGCAGAGTAGGCGGGTCGTTACTTCGCAAAAGTGACTACATAGATGGAAACGCCATTCTCGTAACGCATTACTCTGACAGCGCATTTAGAAAGCTCTCCCAGTCCGGGATTAACCAAACGAAACTAACCAAGTCCCGATGCCTCCGCGAGACGTCCGCAACCACTCCCGCGAGCCCGCTGAACGAAAAAACCCAATCGGATTAGGGACGGCTCAATCCGATTCGGTTAGTTGCCGTTAAGGTTTGCTGTCACCGCCGCGACACCAGCCCATACAACGAGTCAATGGCCCCTCTGATGCGGTGTACGCGCTAATAAAGTTCTCCCTTTCAGAGGCAAACTTCGCGAGTTTCGAAGAAGTCGTTAGTATTCAAACTTCGAAAGCAGCATTGACGGCAACTACGTCAAGAGTGCATGCGAACTAAAGCAAAAAAGAGACCCAGTATACCCTCGAGCGAAAAAAGAAAAAAAGAGAGGACGGACAAACGGACACACACAAAACTTAAAGGCATTATTCCGTTGCCTCCGCTATGCACCGATTCGGAATGTTATGAACGAAGCCCATCGGAACTGAGGCCCAATGAATTCGGTCTACCAGTCTCAACATGCGATAGAAATGTAAGGAAATTTGCGAAAAAAAAAAAAAACAAACACGACAGTTTATTTTTTTTTTAATTTGTATTTGATGGTCACGCTTGAAAAACAGTACATAACATAACGCAATGAGAATCACGTCGTCATTTAAACTGAAGCCGCTAATTTTACGAAGTGTCAGGCAGTGATTCCGCTCGCTAAGTTTTACTTAAAGAGCTTTAATTCTTTAAAGGGGTCATGAAACGATAGGGGGTTGGAACACTCATGACTTTGCAGTGGCGTACAGGTCCCAGTCTGGCCCAAGTATACTCGCACAGACCGCCATTGATTCAGTACCTTCTTGGTCGCGGTGAAATTGCGAGGATAAAAGGGAACCATTTCTTTCAGTCTTGCCTTCACAAATCTCGATGACGTAATCGTGGGATTGAAATCACCCACTTCACAACAGGAGAGCGCGGCTCATGGACTGCAGGCGAGAATTTCGTGAGCACTCGATTTTGGCTCGTAACGGTCAATGCCTCGGCGGACACTCGGGTAGTGGTGGCTTGAGTCCAACCACTGCGGTGATGCGAACAGCCGTACTCTAACAATGTCTGGAGCTCAGCACGCGTTTTTTATACCTTGCCTACCCCAGCGTGTGGCTAGGGGTTAACGTTGGCGGCATAAGATAGGCACCACGTGGACGCTTCTTTTGGCTCCGAGTTGAAGGGATAATCGATGCTCGTATTTCTCGAATTTTTTTTTTTTTGCGACTGTTATTGCTTAGAAAGAAAAACTAAAACATGTTTCTTCAGTTCTTAGCGTTAGGGAGTGAATCCAAGTAGTATTTAGCGAAAGTAGAAAAAACATTTCAGGGCTCCTTTAATCGTGGTCATTGAGTAACTAAGAAAGGCTAACATGTAGCCACAGCCATACCGGCGAAACGTTGTGCTCTACTTTTATATATAAGCAAAGGATTCTCTCTGCACCTTAAAAAGGTGGTGCCACGGTACTCAATTGAATTTTTTTTTTCACTTTACACAGGCTTACTGGCACTAGTGGGACTCAAGAATACTCGCACGCAACGCCACTGGCCAAGAAACTCATTTCTTGCTGTGTCATTTCAAGGAAAAAAGCGAGCTTTTTCATTTAATCTGTCCTTCGTAAAACTTGATTACGATAGCTGGGCGGTCGCAGTACCGCCCAGTGACGACATCTGAATGCGGCTCATAGATTCACCCCGAGCATTGCGCGGGCACTCGATTTGGGCTCGTGATGATCGATAGCTCGAGAAGCATTCGGGGAGTGCTCCGTGTCCAATCGCTGCAATGACGACAATAGCCGAGCCATAACAATGTCTGGAACTCGGCACGTGTCCTGTGCCTTCCCAACCTAAGTGCGTGGCTATGATTAACATTGGCGCCATATAATCGGCTCCAGATCACGTGGCCGCTTGTTCTCGCTGCGTGTTAAAGGTGTGAACGCTAATCGTTTCTTTTTCTTTTTTTTTGCAACTTCGATTGCGTCTGCTGAAAAACGAACGGATGCTTTACAGGTCATTAACCTAAGGGATTCGTTATTAAAGATATTTGCTCTAAGTACAAAAATCGTTGCATCACCACTTTGGAACTCGAGGCATATCCTTAAAGTGATTTACAAAAAGGTCTTCAATCCTGAAAATTTTCGAATAGTGAAAACATATCCTTAGAGTTATTCAAAGGCAAATTTGTATGTTCCGGCGATGTCGTATGTTTTTTTTTTGTTTTTTTTTTTATTTTAAACTTTTAGTAAAAAAAGTGTATTCCAAAAAAAAAAAAAAAGGAACTTTAAAATTAAACGGATCGTTGTGGAAAGTGTACATCGCTCACAAGAACGAAAAATGAAAGGGATAATAGTTGGGACCTCTGTCATCTGTATCGAACCAAGACTGGCATCGAGAAAAAAAAACAAACAATATGTAGTTAAAACATCAAACAATTTCAGCCTAATCTGAGAACTCAAAAAAGTGCTCTGAACAATTTTTATTATAGAACGGTTTTTCGGTAGATTGTATTTCGTAAAAAAAACTTCTGTCTCCAGAAATAACTTTAATGCCCTCATGCCTGGTTTATATGAACCCCGTTAATATGAATATCCCGCTATATTGACACCATTTTCGGGACAAACTGGGGAAACGCTTGCATTTTTGTCTCGTTGTTAGGAACAATTCACATTATGGACGATTTATGGGGGGAACGGAGGTGTCCCTATTAACGAGACATCATTGTATATTGTAACTGAGGTTATTTTTCGTTAAAGTGCGATATAAGGCTCCCTAGAATAAATAAATCTTATAACGTAAATGGGGGGCAGTTGGTTTATGATCATCTAGATATGCATCCCTGCGTGCCTGTGCCGCTTTTTTAGATGGTATTAAATATTAATTAGTACATAAAAATAATGGATGAAACCTGCGTTAGCCGTATTACTTTGATAAAGAGGTATCAAGGCAAGAATCCTCAGTTAAGTTATTAAAGCAGAACAATAAAGTTTCCTGTACTGTAACAAAAACAAAATATGTTCCGTACATGACATTTTAAATTGACGCATATACAGTTTTTGTCATATTTGCTGAGTAATGACGAAGCAAGAATATATGTTTCTTTTTCTAGTAATCTAGAGCATCGAATTAAGACAAGTTTTTGGCCTCCAAATCTTGCTGACCCTGGTGACAGCAGCTAGATGTCACGCTCGCGACCCATCAGCATAGCGCTAATTCCTTTGGTCGTTAAATAAAAACGTTTCAACAAAATGTTACCCTAGCGTACGCTTTCCAAAGGCATACAGGAAAGTCAGCTAGCTACATAGAAATCGAAGAACGGCTCATTCAGGAATCGCCTCTAAAAACCTTTTTGCAAATTTCTTCAGATTCCATTGAAACTTTCAAATCAACCGACCGTTGTTTCGCTTATATCCCTGCTTCTAATCTATGGACTGCGTGGGAGATGTATTAACGAAAAGTAAAACAACCCTACTCCTGGGCCCTTTTTTTTTATAGGTCTGATAAGCTTTCTTGATTATTTTTTATATGTTCCTTCCTTAAACATTATACCTTCCAACGGATCTCATTAGGTTAGGCTGACTTTTCCTCTAATGAATGGCCAGAAACCTAGATTTTCATTGAGGCTCGTGACAGCGGAACTAATTTCATGCATAAAGGAAGTTCCTTCCGAGGATCTAGGTATGCACTTTGGGGCCTTACTCATGGTTCACGAGATCCCTAAGTAAAGAACGTATATCACTGCATACGAGCGGCGCAGAGTGCTGGAAAATCAGCGTAGGCGGACTCGCGTAGTTCATAAGCATGCATAGAAAAGAAGAAACAAAAAAAAGTCCCGTTTAGAGCAGGGCTGCTATTGCCCAAATTATAATCTTGTTAAGTAGATGTGCCAACTGCGTGGATATTATCTGTTCATACTTTATCACTCTACATTCTCAGAAATTGCTCTAACATTTCATTACCTTTTTGGAATTACCGAGAAGACAGTATAAAATGATGTTGCCTTCTGACACCTGTCTGCAGGAACTTGTTTAACGTATTGTTATTCACTAAAGCTGTTAATGATTCATAGGGTAGTGCACCTTTTATGGGCTGCGGCCCATTGAGCTTGTAATTAGTTACAAATCTACGATCGTTAACTTTTTTAGAAGATTTGCTTTCTAGGCCGCATTTTTGTGTTGTTGTGCGGATTCTCAATGACTTTGTAAGCTCTGAGGAATATTCGCTTGTCTAGAGCTGCAAAGTAAGTCTAAGAAATGCGGGAGCGCGATATAAGCAGGCAGCGGAGACTAAAAATTAATGTCCTAGGGAACATAAAATAACCGCCAACTTTACGGTCACAGTGCTTGCTAGTTTTTGTGTGTTGCTGCCTTTTTCCTCGCAAGGTCAATGTAATCAACTACTCATTCGATCCCCTCATCAACCTGAGATTTTCTCATCAGTGCTCCTAGGTAACTCTTTATTATGACGTAGAGTCTTGTCATGCGCCGTATGGTTGCTATTCAGTTTATGCATTCATTGTGTGTGGTGCAATGTATAGTATATTCAATGTATGCAGTGTACTACATATTGGACTCTTTATAGGATGCGGTGCGCTATTTCTGAGAGCTTTTTTTATATATTTGAAAGTTGAATTTATATTTATTATAACATATTTTTATTGACCAATCGTATTGGTCAATCTTTTCAACTATTGCAGTAAATTCCTATACTTTAGGTCTCTTAAAAAATTTAAAGAAAAAAACATCGCGCTTGACGTACATGCATTGCGCGTAGTAGTATTTAACAATTTGGTTGTCCTAGGAAAAAAAACTGCTTTTGCATTATTTTTGTGATGTTTGATAAAAAAAACAAATAAATTATATTTAATGTGCATATTGTTAAATGTCACTTAGCGCTTCACGAGGTGCCAAACGTTTTTTTATTATTATGATTCGTGAGCTGCAAACGAACATAGGTTGCGACGAACATGCTATTCACGTGTGCACTGATGCGACACTACCCCCTGAAGAAGTTCGGACACAAAATGTTGTTTAATACAGTCAACGACAGCCCCAGTCACAACAAAAAGGAATATAGGATTTTGGTGCCTCTTGTGTGAACACTCAACCAAAATTTAACTTGTTAGGACACTGGTGAAATGACCAATGTCATACATCCAGTCGTCAAAAGGGAGAGGAGGCAATATTACTGTTTTGTTTTTTGCACGTTCGCTATTGTATAGTCTGTAAATGAACTGCGCCTTCAAGGTTTTCTGAACTTGTATAATATCACCTCGTGGTATTTCTGATTGTACCGATTATACTCTTCCGCGTTTATTTAGTTGATAAATGGGCTTACTTAACGCATTAACTTTGATATATTTTTTTTCTTTTTCAGGGGACGGAGTAAAGACGTCTTCGGCTCACAGCGGCTGCGCACCCGACTTCTTCCTTGTAAGCACGTGTTCTCTTGCTCATTTATATAAATTACAGTAACATGGAAACCGAGGCCGAGATAAACAGTAACTTTGGACAAAGCCCACAAGGGACTCAAGCTCAACATTGAAATTTCTAGCCCATATTCAACGCGTTTCACAAAAGATCTCGTAAACCTCAAGTAGAACGTGCCCCCTTCTCCCCCCCCCCCCCCCCACACACAAAAAAAAAGAAAAAAGAATTCCAATTTTTATCTTATTAAAAAATAAACGACGCATCGCCGAAAGTTATACGTAATTTTCGTGCAAAAATAGTCCAAAAGCCGGGAGATGTCATGATTAAAATAAGAACACCAACTTCACATAACAAGAAAAACAACTTCATTAAACGTTTCGCCTCCCATGTGGGAGGCATCATCAGTACATACACAGGAATGAGAGAGCTTCGGTCAACGCAGTCCTATTTATCGGGAAGGTCCATGTTGGACCTTCCCCATAAATAGGACTGCGTTGACCGAAGCTCTCTCATTCCTGTGTATGTACTGATGATGCCTCCCACATGGGAGGCGAAACGTTTGGACCTTCCCGATAAATAGGACTGCGTTGACCGAAGCTCTCTCATTCCTGTGTATGTACTGATGATGCCTCCCACATGGGAGGCGAAACGTTTGGACCTTCCCGATAAATAGGACTGCGTTGACCGAAGCTCTCTCATTCCTGTGTATGTACTGATGATGCCTCCCACATGGGAGGCGAAACGTTTGGACCTTCCCGATAAATAGGACTGCGTTGACCGAAGCTCTCTCATTCCTGTGTATGTACTGATGATGCCTCCCACATGGGAGGCGAAACGTTTAATGAAGTTGTTTTTCTTGTTATGTGTAGTCGGTGTTCTTATTTTAATCACGTAATTTTCGGAAAATTTCAATGGGAAAATGTTGTGTATTTTCGTTTACTGGCGCCATTTAGCTCCACGTAGTCGACGACTCGGTCGGCCGCCATTTTCAGATTGAAGTGTTTAGAAAATCGCTCGTAACGTTTTAACAAGATAACGGCTTCTTTTGAAAATGTGGCATTCGGTTCGGACCCCTAGCGTTACATTTGGGTAGAAAATGAGCGTTCGGCGATAAGAAGTTTATTCTTGTACCTTCAAAACATTTTCCTTTTTTTTTTTTGGGGGGGGGGGGGACATTTTGTATTTGTTCTACTGCGCCCCCGTTTGTTTGTCTCATCAAGACTCAGCACTATAGTGGCACCCGTAACCTTTCGAATCCTTCAAAACGAATGCTACTCTCAGCCTCCCAACGCATTAACAACATTGAGAGTTCGATAGATGCGCATTTCCGAAGACGTCACTTGCTCAAATTCAAACTACGACCGACCACCCAATATCTATGACTTCGACTGCCTCTAGGATACAGCGTCAGACTAGGCAAGGAATCTAGAAGCCTCAAACTGCTTAAATAAATAACATCGACGATGTATTAATATTACTACCAATATAAAAGCTTTGCTACCCAGGTTGTATGTCAGAGAAACGTCTAACTTGGCCCAAACATGGCAATCATAAGGGACTAACCTGGGCTTATTAAGGTTTATCGTCAAGGCGTTAGTTTGTTCCAAAGTATTTAATTGCGCTTCTGAGGCTTTTCTTTGACTCTCCACACAATTTCCAAGGTTTCAAATTTAAGCCAAAGATGCCACATATGATTTGAAGAGTCAACAGTTAAGCCTAGATCTAGCACTTGTTTGGCAATTTACTCTCAAAGTTGCCTCATGAAAAACGAACTAGTACTAAAGACCAACTCTGGCACTTGTTTGACAATTTTAGGCCCAAAACTGCAAGATGACATATGACTACCAGCAGTGAAGCTTAGCATTGGTATTTATTTGGCAAATTAGAGCCAATATACCCAGACACTGGCTAAGGAAGGTCAAGTTTGGCGCTACATTGGACTCTTCGGGATTTTTGAGGCACCGAATGTTAAAACAAAAGAACATTTTACCCCAAAGAACGGTTCCACCTAGGATTCTTTTTCATCTACTTAAGACTAAAAAAAAAAAAAAAAACATAACTGCGCAAATCAAGTCCTATTGAGAGTAAAAGGCATTCCAAAAGCATCTTTCTGAACAATACCTCTTTCCGTTTCCCTTTCGGCTTTGTTCCGAACTCTTTATCCTCGTCGTATACACCGGCTGATTCGAAATAACGAGGTTTGTTTTGTTTAGTTGTGGATTTTCTTTGAGGGGGGGGGGGGGGGGGGGTAGTTTAGCGTTTTGTTTGCAAAGACAGAGCGTTAGAGCGCTATCTGGTTTTTCGATTATATAAATACATTCCGGAACTGTTAAACTAATGACGACCCGGCACAACTCCCGCGAACGTTAACACGATTCTCCACCTCGCCGCGTCCCGCGGCACTCGCCCGCGGGCAAATGAAACTTTTATTTCCAGTCTGGTCTCCGCGCAACGCTCACTTTTCCAAATTATTTATTACACGTTACGGGCGCCCTGTGTATATAAACAGCCAGCCAACGACGCGCCCCAACGGTTCCCTGTGCCGATACCCACTAGACGACAAACAAGGCCTGCGCCCTGCCCTCCGCCCCCTCTTCCACCAAACGTCATAACTAGTGGGTTCACGCGCCGTCGCCTATCTTGCGTGGGCATCACCGCCTGCACGTCTGGTAGCGAGCAAGCGGCGTTTGCCGCATGGGGTCGTTGGGGGATCCTCGAACGATGACGTCAGGCGCAGGCCTTGTATACAAGGTTCTATTACCTGCGGTCCCCGCTGGCAGCGTTCGCGCGCGCGCACCTACAATGCGAGCGCCGCGTTTATTATTCAGCGCTAAACGAGAAAACGGGCGACGTTTGATACTGCTTTTATTTTTATTCGTCGGTGGTTTTATTTTTATTCGCCGGTCTGCCACCGGCGGCACCGAAAATAATTAGCGTCGTTGCGCTAACGATGACGGCGTTCCTCTGGGTGAGAAAAAGCAATTGATCCTTTTTTGTGTGTTTTACACGCGTTAGAAGCTTTTGCGCGGCCGTCGCAACCCTTCCCTCACAATGAGGTTCCTTCGATTGTTTCGAGCTTTCGTGTCCGTGATGTTGCGGATCGACAACTTTCGATTAAAAAAAACAACTACAATAAAACCACTTTTGCATTTTTTTTTTTATTAATGCGGTGTTTGTTGATAAAGATGAGTCTTTAAAAGTTTGATTATCTGTATTAACAAAAAGCAAATTTAAAATTATAAGATGTTTAATATTTTGGTTGCCCACTTACCAAGCAAAAAACTTCTACAACAAAAAAGATTAAACACAATGTCAAAGCGGATTGACCTTCTCTCATATACCATTGTATATAGCTAACTGTATGCTCAAATCTTCTTTCGTTATATATGAACAAAACTAAGAGTAATTTTTGCACATAGACCCGTCAAAGATGTGCGGCTGCAAAAAAGTCGAAGAATTCATGTACTACCGTAAACACGTTTGGAATCAAAGTCCACTTAGATGCTTCAAATTCTTACACAATTCTCACAATTCATGAATGGTGTAAAAACGACAGCTTACATTTACGAAGAATTATTGTCTGTTCATGCGTGCCTGTTCCTAAATCTCGGCGGCTTGGAGGCCTCGTGAGAACTTCGATGGTGTTGGTTCGCCTGAAAACTCAACTGCACCAGGAGCATGCGCAGCCCTACCTGTGCAGAATCGTTTTTTAGTTAACGGATCATGAGAGCATTTTGACTAAAGCTTGTTAATACTTGCCATTTTCTAGAGTCCCCTTTCTTTGTTCTGGCACCAACGGTTTATCGCACGCAAACATTCCCGTGACGGTTGTACCCTGAACTCCATTCAGGAACAAACAACCCTATTCAATAAAAAAGCTATTCTCGTAACTTAGTGTTTGTTCCCCCGTCTCTGTGCACCAGGTTTAAGATGGTTATACTAAAGACTCTTACGCATCCTGTCTTTAACTAAATTATGAGTACCTTCTTCTGACAGCGACGAGAAAAAAACTCCGAGCCAATTGACGGCTCTAATAAGTTGCTCAAATATCTCCGAGCTCCTAGAAGACAACACGAGCTGCGATATCATGACCTCTAAACTCGCTCGGCTCCGTCGATATTTATCTAAGAATTTCCCTCGCGAATCTGTTTGCTTCAGAGACAGCCACATACTGTGTCTTATGCTTCTTAAAGAAACAAAAGACAGGTGAAAAAAAGTAGCTAATCGAAATAACGTCGATAGAACCGTGCCCGCCTTTGTCTTTATTTCAGTTTTATTTTCAATAGTATCCGTCTCACATTGGGGGAAACATCTGTGCTTAGGTTATGATTCATAGTTCATGCCCTAGAAGCTTATACTCATCTGCTCTACACTTTCACCATCTCTACTCACCTGTATACAACGTGACAAGGAAATTGTTAAGCGATTTTGTTTAGAAATTGCAACCCACAACCATGAACTGGTGATGAACGACATCCTTCAGCGTTTTCCCGCAAGCCTCCAGGAGAAAGAGAGATATAGACAGTAAGAGAAACGCTGTTGCATCGACTGAGGCAGAACTGTGAAACTCCCCCTCCACAAATATGAAAAAAAAAAAAGAAGTTATGGCTACCAACAGAATGAAAAGGGCGGAGCGTCCTTTTCAAACGTCCGAACTCCAATACGTCCTCGTTTCGTTGTGTTTCGGCGGCGCGTGCACACTCGAGGCTGATGAGACGCCGACGCGCTGTCAGTGGTATGGAAGCTCGCGTTGTTGGCTGGATGACTGAAGGATCTTCCTTCCGTTCTTTTTCTGTCAGGAACTACAGTAACCTTACCTGACAGAACGTCGGAGAGTCTACCTTGAACACGGGCTTGTGGTGTGCTATGAGCAATCCGTTCTACACTGCGGTTAGCACAATGAATATACAACTTGACACCGTAGTTCTTTCAAGAGATGCTTCCCCACATAAAGTCTTTGTGTGCGGTGAAGGCGCCCCTTTCAGGCAGATTAGCAGGACTATAGACATGTCGCTCTCAAGTTTCGAGCAGCGGACCTGGCGAGCGGGATCAGATGTGTTTAGGTCTCGTTTTCGTTGTGCGTCGCATGGCGTCCTTTCGAAAGCTCCGTTAGTGCCTTTGAACAGATGCTGAAAGGCGCTGAGAGACGCCAGAGGAGGCGTCTCGTTTGCGGTCGCGTCTCGTGGACTCTACCGCGCCGCTTGGCCGAGAGAAACAGTCCTCTGCTCTGGGAGACTGAGAAAGAGGAAGAGAAGTGAGCGCGCCTTGGCGACAAAGCGCCGAGCTCGGAGCACGGCGCTCAGCTGCGTCTACCCGCTAAGCTGGTAGACGCAATTGTCTCTGCTCACGGTTAACAAAGAGTAGAGACACGTTCAGCTACCTTTGCGTCTACCTATGATATCGTGAGCTCGATGAGCAGGCCGCTGCGTCTGATATGACAGATCTGACGCAGCGGCCTGCAGAGATAACGGCTGATATATTGAGAGTGTTGGTACTAAATAAAGTATGTCGATCGTTGGCTTCTTATGTGCGAGTTATCACACTATCCACTAATCGTTAAAATTGGAGTTTGGCGCCTTAACAGCCTCACGCGTTTTTATTTTTTTCTTATTTTCATCATTCTCCATTTTTACCAGAATAAGTTCATTGGTCTGTTCTGGTATATAACGTGAATAGGTCACAATGTTTTGATAATCGCCTTAATGATGCGCAATCGCGTGCACCTCCTTCACACATTGGTAAGGTTAAATACAGGACGCACGAACGGCGCTTTATTCCTAGGGACTCAAGAATATCCTCTAAGCCCTTAATGTGTGGCAGAAAGGACAGAACCGCATTATGTCCTTACAAAACCGGCTGATTTGCAAAAAGCAGAAAAATACGCATTTGTCGTTGATGTTACGAAACGATGTCTCATTGCAGTTTCCACATCCAAATTGTACCCGTTTCCATGCCTCCCTTCGAAGTAACCGCCTTTCAGATAGCTTCTGAGACACTCAAAGTAAAACACTAAAAAGCCAATCATACATCGTGCTTTTTTGTTTCAACAAAGGAACTTGCGATTCAAAAATTTGAACAAAAAAGTGCTTGAGCTCCGACTGACAAGTGCCGTGAGCGCAGCGGAGTATCGCAGAGTTTTCTCACAGAAAAAAAAAAGGAAAAACTTTAATGCCGCGCGCGGTGTTTCGAGGACGCAATTGTGATAGACGATCACAGTCGAGAAGAAGGTCCTGCTAAAAGAAAATTCTCTTCTGCCTCGCCAGCGGATGCCTCTTCGATGTGCCTCGGAAGATACCGCGTCATCCCGGATCGGCGTGGATCTGTCTTGTCATTTCCATTGCTTTTGGTGTTGTTGTTTGTTTTTGTGCTCTTTGGCCGGCTACATTTCAATCCGTTTGGGAAGCGGGAAAATAGATGTTCGGATAAGTGCAAGTCCTGGATATCGCGCCCGTGTCGCTCTTCGCTATGAATACAACGCACCCTTGCGAAATACTCGATCTAAAGAAATAAACAAGTCTGCAGTGCAGTGCGAGGTCGGAGAAGGCAGTAAAGACTGCCTTCTGCGACCTCGCAGAAGGCAGTCTTTAGAATATTGCTCCGTAAAAGGTTCTGGTTTAGATATTGTGATAGAGAAACACGCAGCACCAAGTTAGAATCATAAAAGTTGTATTTTTAATATTACTATTTCAGTTTTATTTCAATTGTTGATGAGCGTGCGAATAGTTGCTGTGGTCATGTGCTTAGGGTTGAGTTATTGTCTATAAAACGTATTGCCATTCTATGTGGCTTGATGCGAACTTTTAATGCTGAGTTAACGTTATGTTTCACTGAGTAATATTTTTCTTGTTAGCAAGAATTTACTTGTTTCTAATTTCTGAGCGCTAAAAAAAAATGCTAGTAGTCTTTATAGGGTGTTGTTGGTGTATTTTAAATGTAGTTCGCAGTACTTTTACAGTGGTTTCTACAGACGGTCCCGTTAAAAACAACTTCAACTTTTCCCAAACCCATTTGTTTCGCCTGTCTTTTTTTTTACGTTTTTCTTCTCTTCCTTATTATACAATCAGCAGGCCAGATACGGATGGTGTTTTTTTTTTAATGTATTCTGTCTAAAAACATAAATGACCCATATTTTGGGCCACATAGCAAACTCTAATATGTACAAAAATCTAAACAAAGTGTAATCCTGAGTATTTAAAATCACGAGTGTCACCCAGTCTTCAATATTGTATACCCGTATTTAATTGCACATAAACCATAAAAGTATTGTCAACCGCGGTGAGTCACATCTATTTAATTGAAATATGACTTTTTGACATTGCCTTGTATGCTCTATTTGACAATCGATGCATGGTGGAGGACAAAAACCAAAAATACGTGTATTTTTAACAGGATAACGTATATGTTCTGTTGTGTGGCAATATGACATAATATATATAGCTAATAGCTATATTCGCGACAATGTATTAATTAATCGTATCGCAAATTGCTGGACAATTGTGTTGCATACGTAAACGTTCTAGCCTTACGTAACATCAGGTCACGTGACGCCAATTTTCTGGCTAAATTTTGCGAGAAAATTGAATTGGTGTGTAGGCCAAGGGAGGTTAATTTTCGTGCCACATTTAGCGGGGAAATCGGCCTCACGCGACATGATGTCACGTGATCTAAACGCCAATTCAACTTCCCCGCTAAATTTAGCGGAGCAACTGAATTTTAATGTACGCCTGTGACGCCCCATAATGCAACACTGCGCGCATTGCATTATAAGACGTCCCACACCTATACACCAATTCAGATTCCCGCTAAATTTAGCGTACAAACTGAGTCGGCGTGGAGGTCTGCGACACCTCATAATGCAACACTACTACGCGCGTTGCATTATGGGGCGCCGCAAGCCACAGCTTCACGACATGCAGCTTCACTAAATCCGGAGCAACTAGCCAAAGAACGTTTCACGTTAAGAAAGTAATTAAGAGAAGCCACGCCCTTGCTTTCATAATTTGTTGCAGTCGTCAACAGCTCAAGGCGGGAGTGCACGGCATGGTTGGTCCTGAGCATTTAATTATAACTACGCAGTCAATGAGCATGCGGCATGAGCTGAGAAGAACGCCTAAGTAGGAATCACGAAGCAAAAGGGGCATAAACGTACCATGCCACGCCATTAGTTTCTTCACCTGTCAGTGACCTTACTATACACGTATACGTCTCTTCTTGGCCTTGATATCGCACTGACGTTAAGGCGAAACCGTGTGTAACGCCACTTTATCGAAACAAAATGTGCGGATCAACGTCCTTCTACGTTCTACCTAATGGTCCCTCGCCGAATGAGGGCACGTGCTGTGCTAGGAAACCCAATCTGGCAAAGCTGATTACCGCCTGACCTCGTTAAATAATACTTACGTTTACTCGGAACATTAGGCCCAATCTATTCCCAGTTTTATTAACATAGTCAGACGTTTGATACGGTACGGCTGATGAAACCTGGCATAGTTGTACCATTAGACGGGCGACGCTGCATTATATTACGAATTATTTACTTTTTTTACTTCGCGAATAAAAATATATGCAGTGAGTTCCCTTTGATGTGTTAGTTTTTTTTTACTAAACCTAGGTTCATTTACGACTATACTTATACAAAACTGTGTATAGATTGCGCGTTAAATTGTACTCTGTCTTAGGCAGTCTTCGAAATGATGCTTCGATTAGCGGATATAAACATTTGAAAACAACGCAAAAAAACATGGAGGCAGAAATACTAAACGCAATTACGCCGTGTACAGACTCGCCTAATTCCAGAAGTTTCATACTTTCACTGCCTTGCAATTTTGTCACGTGACGGTGCAAACCGCCTATATGTATTGTTTGTCACGCTCTCCTACTCCCATGACCTCTATATATGGCCCTATTTATCACTCTACAAATAAGCCTGGGAGTTTACTTTTCTGTAGAATACGAAGACGGCCAATCGTCGCGAACAATAAAAGGATCGCGGCGAATTACGATCTGCAGAGTGTGATAAGATCTCAAAAATGCGATGTGCGCAGGGACAGTGTGCAAGTCAAACATGAAGCTCATTTCCACTTCTCCGCTCATTTTTATTAGAAAGCGCGTCTACAGCGTCAAATCCTCTCCTGGCGGTGAGGAAAAAACCCCGTGTACGGGAAAATGAACGTTCATCGCGCTATCCACGCCATCGCGTTTTTGTACTGCGCCGTGGGAGAGGACTGCCGCCAATGGACCGAGACACCGGACTCGCCGAGACAGCAAAGACGGCGGCGCCCGCTCCTTCGAAGACTGTCCACATAAAAAAAAAAAGGTTTCTATATCCCTCCCTAAATTGAGAAACGACCTTGTCTACTATCTTCTTTTTTTCTTTTTTTTTTTTTTTTAGAAACGGAGCAACGTTTGTCTTTGCAAATGGGGCAGCAATGATCCTCCCTCGTTAGCGTAGAAATATGCCGGCTCCGAATCGAGTGATTCGAGTTTAGCAAAGCTTAAGGAGAACGCCAAGATTCTACGGATATCGTCGGTCTTAACGCGGTACACCGTCGCAATTCAACCGAAAAGAGCTAGCTAGTTTTCAGACAAGCGAATACCTCGCACCACAGGCGGCCACTCAGGTCTGCTAAGGAGCTATCGTAAAAATAAAAAAAGCGCACTACACCACTATGCAGATATTTAGACAAGCCTCTGCTTTCGGAGCGAGAGCTGTAGCAAATGTAAACATAACACGAACGTTTCGCGAACTGTATTTATTTCCGAAGCCGGCTTCCCGCGCAGGTAAGAAAACGCGTTTTTAACGCAGTCACTTACTTTTCTCGTTTTCGACACTGCAATGTTAAACGGAGATAACCGAATCTCGGCCACTGTACGCACGTCACGTCTCATCTTTGCAATCTCCCCGCGACACGTTTATTTTGTTAGCACCGCGCGACAGAGAGTAGAGGTAAACGATTTCCAAAACCAAAAGTCGTTCCCGATAGAGCTCATTCAAAGCAGCCTACATGGCTCGTTGCATAAAACAAGGATATATAGCTAATCACCAGGTGGCAGGCGCAGGGTCCAAAAAAAGCATTGCGAAGCGTAAAGGAGGGCTAAATAGCTGGTCACTAGACGGCAGGCACATGCAGGGTGATCGCAAATATCTAGTCTAGGCGGCGCTTGGTACCGTCTAATTCATCGGCTACAGATAATTGTTTGCTCTACTATTGCGAATTTGGCATCGTTATTATCACCACATACACTTCTCGTGCAACTACTAGGACACTGTACAGTTCACTTACAACCAGAACATGCACATACACAGTATATGCAAATATCAACATGAAGACACATTACCCCCATCACTTTTAAACTGGTCGTTTTGAAAGTGCCGATTCTGTAAATGATCATCTAAGCCAGGAGTGCACAACAAAAAAAAAATTCGACGGGCCAAAATTACGATTATTGAAAACTCTGCGGGCCGCACCTAGTGCGACGTGTTGCACATTTTGGTTGCGGTCAGGTGGAGATTGGTGTGTTTTTCTATACCACAATGTCCACCCTAATACAACTTCAATGAGGTTGTGGTATTGAAAATATAAAATAAATAAATAAGCTATTGCGTACGGTTAGCTACGCCGTGGTGCGTTCGAAAACAAGCGATTGGTGGGGATAACTTGCGTAAATAGGTAGCTACGCCGTACCCGGTTATACAAAGTGTCACAAAAAAAAAAAAAAATTACAGCGTTTTGTTTTTGCTTTTTTTTACTGCAAAAATAACTTACGCATCGCCTAGCACTCATTCTTCGCCCAAAGGTGGCGCTAGAAATTACAACCAGATGCCAAAGTTTCAGCCTGAACGGACACCTCATTCAAAAGTTTTAAGTGATTTTCTGAAAATTTCAATGGGAAAATGGAGCCCATTTTTGCCAGTTTTCGATTTCTGGTGCCATATAGCCCCATGCATTCCAAAACTCCGTCGGCTATCATTTTCCCATTGAACTTTTTAGAAAAAACTGAAAACTTTGAATAAGGTATCGGATTGGGCTGAAACTTTGGCATCTGGTTGCCACCTCTAGTCCTACTTTTGGGCGGAAAATGAGCGTTCGGCGATGGCTAGTTTATTTTTGCGGTAAAATAGAAACCTTGCAAATTGTTTTTTGTGACACCCTGTACATTGTCAGCGGCAGAAAACAAATGATACTGGCCTGCTGTAGGGCCGAGTGCCTCCGTCGAATCCACGGAGTGACATCGATGACGATGAGCACTCGGTGTTCTGTAGTAATCGCTTTCTTTCCGATGTTCAGTCTATAAATTTCTCAGAACTCGTCAATTTGGCATTGACGAGGGGACTATAAAATGCACATTCCAAATTGAAGTGAGCCTTGAGCTCAATCTAACGATCCGGGGTTCAATTTAATTGAAATACATAGCACGAAAGTTGCTTTGCTGCAAGAAAGGTACTGTAGAACTTTATGTAGTTAAACATATGTGTCCTTTAGCAGTGGCGTCTAAAATCGAGATTGGTAAAGTACGAAAATAAAGGAAAAGCTAGAAGGGTGGCAGGTAGGTTTCGCGGGCTCGGCTACAAGCCGACTGTCGACTAAAGACTATACGGCTATAACAGAAAGCAAATTTACCTAACCGGTCGCTCTTTATGTTATTTAGTTTAATGCTAATATTCCAAACTGTAAATATTTGTACGTGCTTCCTTTCCGTCATATTCCAAGCCTGTTCAGTTCTTCCCCGAGAGCCCGATCGCTTTCGGAAAGGGGGGAACAGGGCATCGTAGACGATAGTTATATTTGACACTGTATGATAGGAGCAACTTTTCAGACCAGCGTTCCAAGATGGCTATCCGCAGGTCGATCGATTGCACCATAATCGTTAAAGCGATCTTATTAAACTCTTTAAAGTTAAGTTGACCTTCAGACTGAGACGCGAAACACAGGGAGATATCGACGATGATTCCATACTTCGTTAACGACGCACAACAAGCTGCCATGGCAATGGTGGTGACTCACGGAAATACGAAATCACGTTTATTGTCTTAAGGCATACGGTAACAGGAAACAAACAGAAACGTAGCGCAGAAGGCCTGCAGGCACCCGGCAGGACATCCTGCCAGACTTAAACGCGAAGGTACAGAAACGGCTATTTTAGCCAAGTGTACTACATAGCAATGCTGGCACTGCTCTGGAACTTTACTGTTTCTGACGGACAACAATGGCAATGGTAATCCCCAGACAAACAGAAATTTTTCTCCAGCTCGCTTGCACCTTTGCATTAATTGCGTTACAATCAGTTTCGGACGGCTTCGTTTTCTCGTAAAAACAAAAATAGCGGTAAAAGCGTCAATGCAACCACGGTGCTCTGCGTGTTTGAACTGAGAGGCTGAATTACAAACAGCCCGAAAAACGAAACCAAAAAGAAGATGAGGCGGGAGCGAGGAACTTTCCTCCCGTCCGCTTGGAGAATTTGAAAGACATTTCGTTCCTCCCTTCTCCTCGTGTCCGCTTGGGAGCGCGTCAGCAGAAGGGAGGAAAACACGTCACTCCAAACTTTTTTATCCTTTTATTTTTTAAGTGCTGGGCGATAAATGGCGGCAGCCACGCCTCCCAGTTCAAAAGGGCAAATCCCGAGGCTACTCGTGGCGTACCGTTCCAACTACGGAAAAGTTGTCGGCTCCAAGGCCATTGATTTTCACGGAGTATGATGTATTTCGTGTGAAAGTAGTTGGCATTTTTTTTTGTCTAATCGAATTTTGAGCTTAGTCACTCGTTAGAACCATCCTCCTTTTAATCGACGTGATTTGCCGTTTTTGTTTTCTGCATAAAAAGAAAACTCACTGAAGTATTTCTTTTATTTGTTTTAGAGTGATCTTTTTGATTTGTTCCCCTCAGTTTTTTGTTCGCGCATTTTGCGTATCCTTTCAAAAGAAGGATACGCAATTTTATTTTGCATAGTGAGCATCAGTCTTATGATCTGCCGGACACCTGAGCGTCGAATGGACAGTGTAATAGAATCGAGCTCACATGTTCCCATGTTAAAGAACAGGAAAAACGCATTTGCATGCACTCACGTTCAAGGGAGCGTATGTTCCAACCTGGCAACATTGTTGATGGCCCAATGTACGCAGCGGCGTGATTATTTATTACTTAGTACATCACTCCGCTGGATTGTACCTTAACTTACCGTTTCAGCAAGCGTCATTTACGCAAACTTATAGCTCGCGGCAGCGGCTTAAAGGCCGCGGAAAACCTTCCGTGGCGTAGCGTCCGACACCAGTCAGTAATGAGCATGCGTGTTTCGCACAAAGGGCGTGACCTAAAACGAGCCACACCGCAAACACCAAGGCCGCTTAATGAAACCAATAAAAACAATTTCTACTAAATTGCTAGACGCATTTCTGAACCACTGCACATTTAATGCGAGCGTATTCGTAAATAAGAAGCACATACACCTTATAAACCGGTCAACGCCCATTCAAAATAAAGAAAGCGAAGCGAGAACGTTGGCGACGCATAGCTATGGTCACCAACAGGGTAAAGAACGTAGGGTGTGGTCTATTATTATAATCACGCTTCTTGCTTCGTGATTGGCTTGTTTGACGTTCCTGTCGGCTAATGCCACAATCTAATTGACTGCAGAACGATAATGAAATGCGTGGGAGTCGCTACGCCCTGCTTTAGTGAAGATGCCAGTGAATATAAATGTTAGCGACCAATTATGTCCCATGCAAACCAACAAATTGCATAAACTCGTCACTTTTTTTAATGTTGTTGAAATTAATGAATGTTGAAAAGCATCTGTGCTTATACGTTCAACCTAACTGTGTCACGCTTATGTTGATTTCGCGCTTTAAGTTTGTTTGCATTGTTTTTCCTTTTCCTCATGTCTCGCAATGCTACTTTGCGCTCGTTATTCTCTGTTAGTTTAGTTCCTATTCAATCCGGAAATAGGGGGCACGGTGCTATGTTGTCTTAGTCGAAAATGCGTGGCAGTATTTACAGTTTCGGCAAGGGAGTTACTATGATAGCCTACATAAAAAAAAAAAAAAAAAAAGTTTGTACGTCAGACTTTAAGGTTAGGGTGTCATGAGGTCTGACCAGATGGCTATTATAATATCCATCTGGCAAAATGTTTGTGTACATAAAAAAAAAACTGTACTCACCACTTTGGATGTGTTTTTTTATTATTTTTTAATTGGCGGCGGCATACCGTAGTAAAAAGTACCCGCCGCCAATTAAAAAATAATAAAAAAACACATCCAAAGTGGTGAGTACAGTTGTTGTTTTTTATGTACACAAACGTTTTTTTGTTTTCTTTCTGCCAGGTTGCTTCCGGCTTATACCAGGCGTCTCTAGCGTGAATACATCCGACATTATTCCTAATGTAGGACTGCAGAAACCACAAATATTTTATAAAAGTTATCTCAGCTACAATCTTGGCGAAGTAGAACAAGGAATGTACGTTTGACGTCAACCACACGCAAGTTCGAATCCCCCTATTCTACGCTATTGCTTCAGCCGAGTCGACGTTAAATATTTGATCGAAAATTCACGCATAGTTAGAGAGTTGCTGTTGATTTTATTATTTCACTTTTTTTAACAAATAACCTACGAACTATTTTTAGGACTCAAAGAAGATATCTGCGTTTAACGCCCGCGTGCGGCAAAAAAAAATAATAATACGAGGGAAAACGATTATTTTTCTGCTTCGTGTGTTCTCTTATTTTACATGATGGGGAAAACAGCTCAGAAAACACGGACTACGAAGAGGAACACACACGACAGGACAATGCTGCACTCGCAACTGAAGAATTTTAATTTGCGAGTACAGCATTGTCCTGTCGTGTGTGTTCCTCTTCGTAGTCCGTGTTTTCTGAGCTGTTTTCCCCATCATGTATAACGTCAACCAACTGGCCCAGTTCTCCATCTTATTAAAGTTTATTTCTCTTATTTATTTATTTATTTTATTCTTCCAGTATAGTAAATATTTTCATGTTTAATGTTAACTGAGGAAGTTATTTCCAACAAGCCACGAAATACGTTTCCCTCTTGAGACAGAATTCGCAGTCCCAGATTCCTTACTGTCTCCTCCACGCCCCGAAATGTTTTGTTGCGGGCACTGGGCCAGCTCATTTCTAATGGCCGTGTACGGGTGGTTCCCGACAATCCCACTAGGAGTCCACAGAAGCGTGAAACGTTGTCCGAAGAGGCACCGACAGCAATAACATTGGCGACGACGGCTTGGACGGCTGCGCACCGAATCAATAACCATGCAACCGGGGGTTCGAACCCCTCGCTCTCGCCAAATACCATCGAGGCTTCGAGGCCGCTCCTGTCCTCACGCCCTGTTTACACCGCCGCCTTCTTTTCGCGAAATAAAAAAGAAAAAGAATGTGACGCCGATGTTTGAGCCTTCGTAAATCGTTCAGTCTGCCCTCGCCGCCGCTCAAGCCCGCACGGGCGTTGGGGAGAATCCGCGCCGGGAGCTGCTGTTCACCGACATGGCGCTTTGTTGTTTGAACTTGAACCGCGCTTCGCGTTAATGAGACGGACGCGCTACCGGATACGGTGCTGCCAAGCATTGTGTGCTGCTGGCGAAGGGTGAGTGAATTTCAATTTTAGTTTAAAGCGGTATTCAACCGGTAAAAAAAACGCCACGAAAACAAAAGTTGTGAGACTTACGGACAATTTTAAATTAACTTTCGATTTGTTTTGTTATTCATTTCGTCGCGGTACTCATTGATAGGCGGAGAGCGACAAGGGGTGGGGAAATATAACAAAAGTCTGTGCAATTATTCTTTATTAATTTTTTGTGACATAAACAAAATGCTGCGTTCCTATGTCGGCGACGCTCCCTGGGAGTACCTGCATGGAGCCACTTTTGTAGCTCTTACATTGTAACTATATGCTTCCTAGAACGCGTCTTCGACTGGTCTGTTTGTCATCCAAGCGCAAAGCAAGTCGTCTGCTTCTTGCACGGGAGTTGCGGTGACGTCAGAAAGACGCTGAGCTCTGATTGGCTCTGATGGAAGGTTAGTGAGTAGACGTTGAAGCAACCTACCTTGAGGTCTACCCACTATTCTTTATTTAGAACTAATCAGGGCTCGGCGTTCTGACGCCACCACAACCCCTGCAAAGGAAGCAGACGAACTTGCTCTCCGTGTATTCCGTTCATGAATCGAAGGTGTTCCCGAAGTGGCAACGAAGGACGTCACAAAAGCCGGAGTGTAACGCTATCGGATGTCGCGACCCCTGGTGGTTGGGTGTAGAAGTCATGTGGAAAAAGAAAAAAAAAAGCGAGAGAACGGGAGCGTTGTTGTCGTTGCAGCGTCACAACTCCTGTCTGCCGAAGCTTCCGTGGAGTGTCAAGCTAGAAGAGCGACCTGCAGCGGAACAGGCGTCGGCTTCATATACCACCGCTGCTGCGACACCGCCAGGATCGCGGCTGTCGATAACCTAGCGCTTCTATAACTTCATCGTGCGGATATCGATATTTTGATATAGCGTGCGAATATTTAAAAGCACGCTATTTCGAGTACGATTAAGGTTGAATAAACATGAGCGTGCGTTCCACCCAGGCAAAAACGTTATCCTTGCCAGACGTTGAATGGGAGCTAGCTCTGAGCTCATATATGGCATTTAGTGAATGTCAACTATGCGCTTTTCCTGCACTTATCAACTTAGCATAAAATGCCGAGTCACTGGCCTGTGGATGCATGGGAAGTGTCGGACATTAAGAAGCAGAAGAAAGTTACAGCGCATGCCCAGAATGAGTTTCATAGCCCAGTAGAAAAACATGGTACCGCGCAGAAGGCGATCATTGGAATGGTTTTTGGTTCCTGTTTCTTTTGCCGAACTCTCCACAATTGTCATGTATTTTCTCTTTCTTTTGTTTCTCTCTCTCCCTCTCTCTTTTTCTGTTTTTTTTTATTCGCCTGTTGCTACAATTTTAATGTTCGCGCGCCAGCCATGGCCTGTCATTCTACTACTTTAAATGATTTGAGTTAAATCCAGTGACCAGATAAGACACGGAGTATCTTTCAGTTGTCCCACATCTAGCGCGAGCTTCCTACTTTCGGTGGCATGTTTGCGTCTCATGCGCAAAACACAAAGGAAGTCATCGTGCACCTGGTAGAGTAATACCATCTAGAAAACAAGTCATTTCTACGCTTGACATCATCGTTTAAATACCCGACTCGATCCAAGCGGCGAACCCGATGAAGTTCGACGAATGTCACAAGAAAACGGCAGACGCGTCCGTCTTTGTGTCAACGTGCGCTGGCGTCGCGCTCCTTGCGAGATGCTGCGAGACCCCACTGGCGGCGATGCCAACGCAAGCTAGGAGGAGCTGCATGGATCCACTATTAATGACGTTTGTGGATGGGAACGTTGCAGGTTTTCTCTTCTTCGTGGTATTGGCTAAAGGCCGCGAATCATTGAGAGACGCCCCGCGCTTCATGCATCCTGTCACTAACTGTAGTAAGTCAAGAGCAAGCAAAAATATAGGAGGGCAGAACCATTGTTTGGCTGCTTGTCAGTTTAAAAGTTGATATGAGAACGATTGATGGATATTCATTTTTTTGTTGACGCGTATTCCAAGCTGCGGCTGTCAAATGAATTAGCGCTCCCACACCCTGAAAAGTGCCTCTAGGCATTTCGGTCTCCGGTGCTGCCCTTGGAACGACCTCATTGATTTTTTTTTTTTATCAGAATACCCAATGCCGTCAAGCATAATCTGAACAAAGGGCAAGTTCCCAGGCGAGCTGGTATAATAGGTAGCCATAAGTAAAAACGGGAAACAAAAAGAAGTGAAAAAGAGGAAACATAAAACGGAGAAGTATCGAAGAAATATGATCCTTCAATGCGGACTTCTTTATTTTTTTGAACGACCGTAAATCGATAGAGCAGCGGCTTCGAGTGATGGACAGTTGACCTTTTACATTCTAAAAGGCGCTTGAACCGTGCCCATCCCTGGTACTTCAAAACTGATGGCTGCCGGCTATTCGTGGATTTCTTGTCAAAACTGATACAAATGAAGAAAAAAACTACGGACAGTATGCATCTCCCAGTGATTACACAACGCTACAGTTGCATGCATAAAGAAGCGTCCGTGTATATGTGTTTGTCTCGATGAATGTGCCAATGAGTACGTCCAGTACTATATACAGGGTGTTTCAGAGAACTCAGGCTAAACCACTCCTGCAAAAACTACTCACCGCAACGAAAAAAGGCTTGTGTCGTTTTGGTCCTGGGCCAGGGGCCCATTTGGGAAAATTATTAAAGTCCGGGATAATTAAGTTCTTAATGATTTTTGCGTGATTAACCTTTGTAATATTGTGTTTAAGGGCATGGTTTCAATTCGAAAATTGCGCAGCATCCGCGAAAAACATTAAATCAACAAATTGCAGAACGATAGAAGGCACGCGAAGCATTTTACGGTTTCTGAGAAACCGCACAAATTCGACGGGTTTTTAAGTTTCGGTTTCCTATCGGAGCGCATCTGGGCCCCGGCGGCACCGCGCCCCGTGGAGAGATAGTGCAACCAACCTCTGCTGCGCTGTCATCGTGCGACGCAGCAGAGGCTGGTTGCACTACCTCTCCACGGGGCGCGGTGCCGCCGGGGCCCAGATGCGCTCCGATAGGAAACCGAAACTTAAAAACCCGTTGAATTTATGCGGTTTCTCAGAAACCGTAAAATGCTTCGCGTGCCTTCTATCGTTCTGCAATTTGTTGATTTAGCGTTTTTCGCGGATGCTGCGCAATTTTCGAATTGAAACCATGCCCTTAAACACAATATTAAAAAAGTTAGTTACGCAAAAATAATTAAGAACTTAATTATCTCGGACTTTAATAATGTTTTTAAATGGGCCCCTGGCCCGGGACCAAAACGACACAAGCCTTTTTTCGTTGCGATGACTAGTTTTTGCAGGAGCGATTTCGCCTGAGTTTTTTTAAACAACCTGTATATGAGAATGTTTCGATTTTCGACGGATGTACAGAGATTACGATTGTGCACGTTTTTCTATAGGATTTGTTTAATGTAGCGATTATTACTATATAGTAGCCAGCAATATAAAATTATTGCCAGTATCTTTCATCCAATACTATTTAATAAGAAAAGCGAATCTTCTTTTTTCACTTTGCTAATCTTAGATTTTGTTCGGGAAAGCGTTGTCGCCTTCAAAGTGCGATGCAATATCAGACACAGAAATACGGCTCCTCTTTATTATGCCTAGAGACTCACGCAACAGCACTGACCTTCTTCACTGGCCAATCAGGGAAAAGAATGACTCGTAGTTTCGAATTCCGAGAACATTTCTGGGCATTACGCATGCAGACGGGAGCAGGTTCAGACTTCACGTTGTGTGAATGGACGCATTCTCTCGCATTGGGCGAGCTTTGTGGTCATCAAGCTTTCCGGTAATTGGGTTCTCTGGTTGCAGCCGGGGGACGCGTACGTCTGGATTCGTGGAAAGTTGTGGCGCGTGGTCTGCTAATGGTGCCCGTGGGACGTTACTCTGACGCAGGCTGCGATCAATAGCGTTGGCTGTTTGTTCCGCGCAATATGCAGCTACGCAGGTGCGACGGCGAGTGGTGCGACGCGTAAATTGCCCCCACTTGATTGCTGCGCCTACGTAGGCTAAAGGCCCGTTCACACTCTTGCGACCGAGTACGACTGAGAGTGACGAGATCTCTTACAACTTCTTAAATGTTTCTAGAATGAGGGAACGCACTGACATTGTGGCGCCATCTATGCGGTGACCCTAGAACTGCATTTCACAAAAGCGAAGGTTTTGCGGGATTTCCGAGGTCAAATGTGCGTAATACCCATAGAAAGGCTCGTTTATAACATTGACAAAAGTTTTTCGAGCCAAAAAAGAAAGGATATTGCGCGAGAAATAAAAAAAAATATGCCGGACCGCCGAGTTTACACTGCTTCCCAATAGATGGCGCCAGTGTGTTCTCTGGTTTAAGAAGTTTTAAGGAACCCAGGTTTAAGAGGTCGCAAGCAGTCGCAAGAGTGTGAACGGGCCTTTAGTGTTTCACTGCGCACGTTGATACCTTACAATGATGCTTCAAAATCGAAATTTGCATAGTGTTTCTAACTAAACAATCGCTTTTCCTTTGTTAGCGATAAAATATTATGTTATAAACACTTCATAATCTCTACTGCTCTCTTTCTTTCTCTAATTTTTGTCTCTCTCTCCCCCTTTTTTATCATTTAAACACAGCAGAAATGTTTTCTATATCCCTTTCGCAGCTTCGATGCACTGCCGCGCGCCTCCCAACATGTTCAGTGCTGTTCCCAATATTGTAAGCGAAACTATTTCAACATGTTTCCGCGTATTTTAGAAAAACAAGGTGTCCGCAAATATTTGTATGTATATTTATTTTAAATATTGATTATAGACCTTCAACGCGATATTTTCGTGATGGTATTTCTATTGTAAATATAATACCGCAGGAACAAAGAAGATAAAAAAGATGCTCTAGAGGCAAAACAAATAGAACATAGAATCAAAAAGGTAAACTAACGAAAGTAAGTAAATAGGGCTGTGTAAAGAAAGAAGGGGAGGAAGAACTGTCCGCTGATCAGGGTGAGAATAAATACATGTGTATTTATTCCGTAATCGGTTCTCCCACCAAGGAAATGTTTTTTTGTTTTTGTTTTTGTTTTTTGCGTGTACGTTAACTGAGAGTATTATTTGTGGTGTTCTGATTTTATAATTGGGGCTTATACATCATTCATATTGTACATTACTTGATTTGAAGTAGCCGGTCCCAGAATATGGGACCAAACTCCTCAACTCATCAAATAAGCATTGAATTGAGAAGAACATTCCCGGGCAACACTAGCCGGGGATGTTCTAAATTTAAAGTCCTCAGCTGGTAGGTTTTCAAGAAATTACCTTTAGTACACCATATGATATTAAATGCTATCTGACTTTTTTCTTAAAAAGGATTGGTTCACAGAACTCCTACATCAGATTGTAACGGTAACTAAAGCGAGCGTTGAGAATGCAGACCATTGTGCTCGGCTTGGCACTATACCCCTTTGGCTTAAAACTATGAGATGAGTAGAGGCGGGTTATGAATATAGCTGTCCATTTGCAGCCCACTCTGCAGCCTTTGTGAAAAGTGTGTACGAGACTTCAATGTCTGCATCCCTGAAGAAGGGGAGGTTTACGAAATATTTATTGTAAAACCTAACCTTTCAGTGACGTCAAGTGAAGCTCTGCAAGCTTTACAGTTGGAGCGTCCGCTGGCTTATGGATAGGTCAAACCTCAAAACACACCTACAATAATAAATAATAATAATAAACTTTATTCAGACTCAGTAGTCTTGGCTGGTGGGGCAAAAAGCGATCTAACGCCGCCTGACGAGGCTCCACCAGCCGTGTGCATCGTTCAGCAGCAGAAGGAAAAAAGAAATAATATAATAATAAAAAAATTAAAAAAATAATCTTCAACAGCTTTCAGACAATGACCAGACAAAAGCAAAAGTGTTATCGATAGTAGGAATATAAATACGCATAACACTCGGGTACCATCTCAATCGAAATTAACAATACATTCACATGAAGACGCGTCATACTGTGTACGCCACAACTGTACAAACAACAATACAGTAGTATCAAAAACACTACCCAAAATTTAATAAGAAGTAAGCTTTTGCGCTCTTTTTAAAGCTATACGACGATACAGCATTTTTAACTATTTCTTCAATTTCGAAATACTTATTTAAAAAATTCAGGAACTTGATGTGCTGAGCTTTGTAAACCGTAATTAGTTCGAGATTTCGGTGTCATATAATTTTGATCTCTGAGATTATAAGGTGTACTTTTACGTTGGTAGAGCTCGTAGAATGGCCGCCTGGTCACTAACAATCTGTTTATATATATCTACCGCATGTTTAACACTGGAAATCTCATCAATGCGCAGCATGCAACACTTCGAAAAATAACGGGCTGCATGCTCTTTGGACGCTTTCAACGGTGCGTTCAGATTTTTTTTTTTCAATGATAATCATTTTGTCAAGGTTGGGTTTTTTGTGGTTAAACCCCATACTAAAAGACAGTAATTAAGAGGTGAGTTTATAAGGCAGTAATAAAGTTGGCACATAAGCCAGCTGCGAAGAAGAAACTTGACTCTATTCAGAATGCCAACTGAACTAGATATTTTAGAGCGCACGTTGTTTACATGGCGTGTCCAATTTAATGTTTCATCAAACCATACCCCCAAGAACTTGTGCGAAGGTACTTGCTCTATTAATCAATTTAAAAATTTTATAGTCACAGTGCTGGTCATCTCCTTATTTTTGGGCTTGAAGATGATGTATTTTGTTTTACCTACGTTCAGTTCTTTGATTTAATTGCAGCCATAATGATAATTAATGCAGCCAAGCGTTTTTCATGTCTTCAAGTTTTGCCGGCAAAAAAAAAAAGTTAGTGTCATCTGCATATATAATAATATTTGGAGTCCCTTATATGTTGATTAGGTCATTTATGTAAAACATAAAAAGTAATGGCCCTAACATTGACCCTTGTGGAACACTAATATATTTGCTTCAGTTCTGATTGAAAACAATTAATGAGTGTATACTGTAAACGATTAGATAAATAATTACGCATCTAGTCCAGTAAAATACCTGTTATACCCTATAATGGTAGTTTTTCAAAAAGAACATCGTGTTGGATAGAATCAAATGCCCTTCAAAAAACCAAGAAAATTCCAATTGTACACAACTTGTTTTCAACAGCATCAATTAATTTATTTTTTATGTTTAATAGGGCCATTTCGGTAGATTTGCGTTTTCGGAACCCATACTGCTGTTTTGCAATTAAGTTAAATTAAATCAATTTGATGTTTATTACTTGTTCTAAAGTTTTTGAAAAAAAAACGGTAGTACCGATATTGGCCTATAATTGTTCATATCATGCTTTGGACCACCTTTATGTAAAACACAAAGTATAGCGATTTTCATCCTATCAGGAAAAAATCCTGTAGATAAAGAAATGTTGCAAATTAGTGACATAAGAGTTTTTATAAGGTACGAGATTGCCTTAATTGGTACTGCTTTAAGATCATCCTGACCAGCTGAGGTGTTATTCTTTAATGCTAGTAATAAGGTAGTAAACCTGTTCTTCACTAATTGGTGCAAGAACAATTGAATTTGATATCACGTTTGGAATATAAGATCTAATAGTCTCATTCACAACCGGAGAAGAGGAAGACCCGCCGCAGCGTAGAAAGTGCGAATTAAATTGTTTTGATAATTATACACCGGCGTATGCAACACCACCACTAGTGATTTCAATGGGGTGTCTACTAGTTGGTTGCGATATAAGGCTTGCCACTTCTTTCCTTGGTTTCTTGGGATCGTTAGAGATGGCTGATAACTCGTTTTGGTGATAGTGCAATTCGTATTTCTTAATATCGGAGGCTAATTTATTTCTATTTTTTTTTACTCAGCCAATATTTTTTCATCTCTCAGTTTGATGAATTTACAGTACGTACGATTACGAACGTTAATTATTTTAAAAAGTTCCAGTGTTATCCAAGGTTTTCTCAATTTTTTGTGCTTCCGAACTCTGGTCAATGAAAATGCTAGATCATAGCAGTATTTTAACTTATTCAAAAATAAATCGTAAGCTTCATTAGGGTCGTCTTCATTCCAGTTAAACTATGACACCATATCATAAAAAATAGTTGATGCTACTGGTATTACTATATCTCTTTAAAACTAGAGCATCTAAAATGGGACCGTTTGTCTTTGCACTTCTTGCAGATGGTAGAAAACAGAATAGTAGTAGGTGGTCGCTTAGATCACGTGTCAAGATACCAGCAGTTATATCGTATGACGGATAGCTGGTAATACACATGTCAAATTAATGTTTGCAACTCTGACGTAACTCGTGTTGGTGAATAAATTACATTTTTGCATCCGTGTGTTTGAATAACATCAAGAAATATCCTACGTATAGGGCATGAGGACAGTTAATCTATGTTAAAATTACCAATCGATGTAACTGGTAAATCGAACGCTTTGACATTTTCAAGAAATTCGTCAATATAAGCCCCAAAAACATATAGCGATCCAGAGGGTGGACGGTAAATGAGAGATACAATGGATCCGGCACACTTCAGGGCAAAAGATTCACAGTAATCGTTAACATTGTTATATCCAGAAAGAACTTCATGAGAAATACCATCGCGAAACTAAGGAGAAACGCCTCCGCCTCTTTGATAAACACGATACATTCCCTCAAACGTAGAACCTTCAAAGGGAATAACATCACTACTATCTGTATACCACGTTTTATCAAACCTCTAGTTAAAAGGATTTAGAAAAATCTCAAAATCATCATACTTATTTTTCAAACTTCTAGCGTTGAAACGAAAAAGCAAAAAAAGAAACCATGTTTTTTTCGGAAAGTAAGGCTGTTGTGAGTAAGCCTATTGAACGAACTCCGGTTATGATAGTCTATTTTACTTGGCATTGGAAGAAAAAAAGAAAACACGATAACCCAGCGATAGTAAACAGCAACTCAAACTATTCTTTCCAGATTCTGTATGCATTCAATCTCAACTGCGCGCTCACCCTGCCTCTTTCGCATGAACATTCTGCCATCTTTCTGCCGCGCGAACTGATGGTGTTTTTCCTCGGTCTTTGCTCTCATCATCCACAGAAGATTTTAATTTTGGGCAGTTAGGTTATTCAAAAGGCGCACATCAGATCGGTTATCTCGTAGACGCCCCTTCCGCTGCATCCATTGATCACGTGTCACTCGCGATATAAAGCGAACTAGTACGGCTGGAATTTTGCCGTCTTTTGAGGGGAGCAGGTGGAAATCATTGATGTCACTCTCAGTCAGTTCCCCTAGTGTCAGTCCTTTTGCAACATCATTTATTTTTTAAGCAGATCTTCATTACAGCTTCGTTGGAGTTCAGGTATTTCCAGGTTCTGTCGTCCACTGTGCTGTTCGAGCTTGTTTACTTCCTGCTTTAGCTTACTAACTTCTTCGCCACTGTTATCAGCCTCCATCTTCTTGACCCGATTTTTAAGCGTCGTAATCTCGGTGGATTGTTGCTTCATCACTTTCAGTACTTCGCCATAAATATCTGACATATGCTAATTATGCATAATTATGATATGTCAGATATGCATGATGCATAATACATATTTAAATATTACATAGAAGCCTAAATCATCCTACGACAGTGTTAACTTTTCTTTACTCGCGGAAACCATAGAGGCTTCTGTTAAGTAGGAAAACGTTTCCGGGTTGAACGACAAAATAAGTTTCGCACGTTCATTCTAAAGCTATTTGCGTGACGCATTCAATTATTTACTTAACGAAGTATTGTAATTCAATTCGATGAGGGCTATAATAACATGTTTTTCTAATTTAGAAACAAAGATACAAGAACATAATTACCACATACGTTCTAAAAATGAAGCATTATTTTAAGTTTTTATGCATATCTCTTAACCCATAATGGCTGCCTGCAAATTATGATTTCTACTTCACAAACAAACGCCAACCTGCGAAACATGTTTTTTTTACAATTTCTTTCTTTAAAACTTTTTTTTTGTTTTTTTTTTAACGCGTTTGTTTTGTGAATATGTAAATGTGATTTACTTTACATAACCGACGCGGAGATCAAGGAAAGCCACGCAATACGATCAAATATTGCTTATGTCCTTGCACATGTTTGTTTACAATTTTTGGAGGAGAGATTCGAGAGTGCTCACTGTGGTGTCCTTTCCACGCTCCCGAGACGCAAGGGACCACGCTGAAATCTCGAAAGCCAATATCTGAAACCTGAGCGTATGCAAACAGGTTTTGTTGTTGTTGTCTTTATCTGATAGAATTCGGTGACGCACACTACGCCTAGGGTTTTCGTACATTCGTGCTTTGTTTCTTTTTTTTCGGTGAAACTAATCTTTGACCATGCAGAAACTCCAATCTTCGTTAGGCCTCCCTGTGAGTACCAGAGTCAGTGAGCGAGCTTCGACATATGGATTCGTGGAGTTTGTAGGTACACGCCGTTCCGAAGTCTTTATTCTAGTCGAAGAAAGAGTAATATGTCAAGCGAGCTGTTTAAAGTTAGGCGTTATAGACCCCGACTAAAAGAGCAAAAAGTGCGGGCACAATCGGCTTGTCTGGGGTTCTTCTTTGTTTATGTTTTACGTTTTGGGCTTTATATTGTCTTTGTTCCGGTCGTCGGAAATGACATAATGTGATGAGAAAAGAGTTAAGCATCATTGATCCAAAAAGGCCGAACTTAAGAGGCTTCTAGCGAGTCTGTCAAATAATGAGAAAAAGTTGTAATACGGAGGGGGGTTGCAAGAAGCCGTCCTAAAATACGCGTGAATACCTGCGAAAAATGACAAAGAGGAAAAACAATATCGATAACTCATTAGGTTGGATAATGTAGGATACAAATAAAAGGGAACCATCAGTGGATGCGATTGATTCAGTGCAACCTTTTATCTAACTATCGGACTCCATTGATCTAGATTTTGCGAGCAATTTTTTATCCCCGTTGTAGCTTGTTTTACGCTTTCTGTCCGTTTGTCGAAAAACATATTTTACGCGATTTTTATATTTACATGTTCGAATACCAACGTCCAGTCCTCACAGTCCAACACGCGCGTGGCCATCTTTTTCGAAAGCGAGCAGAATCACTAATAAAATGCTCAAACAGCAGGCGGGCTGGTGACAATTCAACTTCGAAAAACCTCAAGACTGATGTGTGTGGTTTTCCTTTTTCTTCTGTTTTTCTCAGTCTCCAGGGGCTCTACGTCGCACACTCGGCGAGAAGCTCAATGAGATTTCTGACCACCATCATTGTCCTGCGCCGCGCTCGAGTCTGGCGATGGCCAATAGACCCCCTTCAAAATTTCGAAATAACTCATAGATTATTTGCGGTCGCCATTAGTTGGTCATGCATTGTGAGCACGGATTGGACACAAGCGCTTCTTCAGTATTCCGAGTGTACTCGTATCGAAAGGCCTTCCACACGAGTGTTGCGTCAGTGCTCGGCACGAACTCGGAACCAATCACGGGCTTCACGCCGGAAGCGATAAAACCAACTAATGGCGGATGCGCATAATCTATGCATCATTTCACAACTTCGGGAAGGGTCGACTGCGACGGTCAAAAGTCTCACCGATGTTCTCGCCGAGTGTAGGGTGCCTTCATGTGCGCTTCGCATAAAGTGATGCCAACTGCCTGTTTCCCTTTCCCACACCCTCTTCCACCGCCATTTTGTTTCTCTCATTGTTTCCCCGTGCGCCGGAAAGTGGCCTTTGTGTCCATCGGTCCTCCCATCCGAGGGGGAAAATGCTAATCCTCCCTCCGTGGGTTCCACAACGCTGCTCCGAACTTCTGAGATAAGGTGCTTGTTTCTGGGAGATTATCGCCGAGAACCAAAATGGCTGCTGGTTTGTCGGCGAGTGGTATTACAAAGGGTGGCATCACCCTAGCAAAGCGCACATGAAGGCTCCCTAGCCGAGTGTAGAACTTTGAGTCTCAGAGCAAGCGCCATAGGGACAAATGCTAAAAATGGCACCGACCAGAAAAAACGAAAACCTTCTAATTCTTGATAGACCATTGCAGACAAGCAGCTCTCCTGGCTGCTTTCTTTCTCAGTGCTTGCGCGTGTGGCGCGTGCCTTGCCCGCTTTCCGAAACTACGAACAAGAGCGTGCTGGGCCGTGGAGATTGCACGCTGGACTGTCATTATGTAAACATTAGAATGGTGTACCCAAGGATAAAATTTCGACTGAACCTCCAATGTTAACATTAAACACCCCGAATATCTTCTTGTTCTCTTTTCATTTATATTTATTTGTGAACGAGCGTTTTGTTGATGAGTATATAAAGCTTAATCAGGTAAAGGTAAAAGGCGGAAAAACCTGTGAAAATCTAGTTTTTGTTCATTCTTTTTTTTTTACTAAAACATCACCGGGTGACTTTGCCTTTCTCTCCCTTCCTCTCCTTCTGTCGCTCTCTTTCTATCACTCTCTTTATCTCTATTTCTCTTTATTTCTCTATATCTCTCTCTCTCTCCATTATGTTGCTAGAAAATTGCTATAACCATTTTGATAATGTTTTACTCCCTAAATTACCTGGTGCATCAGGGGATATCCAAGTGACAAGTTGTAAAAATCGAGCAAAATACTGGGACGTCTCGAGTTGTCATTTTGCTAGCTCTACATGGATGTTGAATAAATACCTCGAAAATTGTGTGCAAGGCATACCTATCCCACGCAAAAAGAGCATAGGTTTTCTTTCACGAGATTATCATCGCCGAATCACTTGAAAGACATGTACGTCATCAGGAACGCCATTGAGCGTGCTGTGCCATGGGCAGTTCTGGAATTGGGACAGGCCAGAATCACGTACTCAACTTTGTACTTTTATTAACCGCCGCGTTCAGATGGTGTCCCCGGTGATGCCAAAGTAGGGTTTGACGTTTTCGGTAAATATCGATGAACACCAAAACCAACCCCCAAGTCTTTTTTTTCAAAATTGGAAAAAAAAAACGAAAAAAAAAACCCAATTCAAGCTGTCCCTCAATGAGGAAACACCAATCTTTGTGGGGAAAAAAATCATTAAACACAATTTTATTTGGTATTTACCTCGAACACAGCCGCACTCAACTGACCGCTCGGCTGCCACTTCGTTCGGAAACCAAGACCCATTTTCTTTTTTTCTTATTTTTTTTCTTCTTTTTTGTACATGGACGTGTTTTAATTATTTAGGATTCGAGGCATGTTCTCTGGAGGCCGGGAGAATCCTGCGACCGTGTTCGTTTTTCTTTAATGTAAGGCAAAGTAAACACCAATTTCTTGTCCGATGCTAAAAATGTACATCGAAAGACCACCGAATATGTGAAAAAATAAGCTGAAAAAACACCCCCGAAATCAAAATGAACCCCGAAAACACGGTACCTTACTTATAAGCTCTAGAGAGCCTAGAGCCTAACTTTAGGAGACGGAGCAACTCAAAGCTTGGGGAACTTTTGCAATATAATGGCGGACGCCTCTTGGGCTAATTGATTGCTGGGGCGCATGCGTTGCGTGGTCACGTGTGAAGGAGCAAAGCGGGCAGAAGCGCTCTGCAGACAATCAACGTTTTGTCACTTTTTTCGTAGTTCCTATTCCAAACGCAGCCCATAACACAGTTGATCCCGGTCGAGCAGTTAGAATCACCCATGATTCTGGGCACACTAGTAAGCTGTCTTTGTTGGCTTTCTGGTTCGACGTTTCACAGGGGGAAAGCGTTGACGGTATTTTTCTCAAAATGTTCACTGCATACGTCAAACTTAAACCCGTCGTCGAAATCCGAAACCAGCGAGACGGCCGTAACGCGCGCGGTCATCATCCCTTTTGTTGTTTTTTACTTTCGGTAAAATATTTTTTTCTTAGTGTGCGTGTGTGTGTGTGTGGGAAGGGGAAATGGGGGGGGGGGGGGGGGGCTCACAGTACTACTACTATGAGACGACAAACTAAACATGTAAGAGTTGAAGCGCTCAACAGCCAAGGAAATGTTTTCCACTCTCGTGTAGCTTCATTTGCCGCCTCAAACAATATCAAACTTTCCTCGCTGCTTTCCTTATTCTGCATTGCGTTCTTTGTTTCTGTCCAACCATGCAGCTCTATCTATTTTCTTTACTCTCCATATGATTTCGGTATACTCAGCGACAACTCTTGAAATTTCCGGAGAGAGGAGGAGAGACAGTGCACAGCTTTATTCAGCGCTCCAAATGGGAGAGGGAACGCGTGTCTGTACCTTCCACTCCATTGCCGAGAAAAGTTGTAGAAAAGTATAGTGGTATCCCTAAAGGTCCGTTCACACTCTGGCAAGCGAGTACGACCGAGGGAGACCAGACCGGTTTTCAAGCCTCTTGCGACCTCTTAGGACCAGCTCCGCTGCAGTGCATCCGGTCCTGAGAGGTCGCAAGAGGCTTAAAAACCGGTCTGGTCTTTCTCGGTCGTACTCGGTTGCAAGAGTGTGAACGGGCCTTTAGTCGTATCCCCGCTATCATTACTGCCTTATTAATTCCGAGTCGCGTTCTGAGCATGTGCAGTAGCTCTCTTCTGAAGACAATCAGACACCCCACAAGCGTTCACAGTCCAGTGACTCAGCATTCCTTGCCTAGCTTCTAAGCACTGGAAGCGTGCATATAATTGAAGACAACGTTATTAAGCAGGGAAGGTGGTTCACGATCAAGCTCACGTCTAAATCATGCGATGGGGCGTTACAAGGCTTTGTGAGTTTAACATAGAAAGAACTGTGAAAGGGAATGTTTTGTATAAACACTAAATTAGTTGCCTAAGTTCAATCGGGAGGAAACAGTGCTGGTTTTTGCAACTGCCTAAGCCTCTTCCTATTCTCGCCGTAGGAAAACATACAAGGCAGAATGAAGCGCAGGCGCTAAGATCAGACAACAAAGTAAAAAAAAAAAAATCTGTCTGATCGTGTTTCACTAATCAAAGGAAGGCAAAGTCGGCGCACCTAATTAAAGGCCTATTCCTACAACCTTTGATGAAGGGGATTCATCCGCTATTTATTCGTAGCCTTTTCCTCATAGATGGCGCAGAATTTTTCCGCAACAAACGAGTTGCATGCTCGCAGCTGCGCGCGCAGGTCTGGCGCTCGGGGTGGGCTCGAACCACGGGCTGTTTGCCGCCGATCTATGCGAGCCAGATTTTGTTCGCCCGGCGTCCGCCACTATACCGACCGGGACCAAGGCTCTGATTTTCGACTGGCTCCCAAGTTTTAACCACGTTTGAAACATTCAACCGTTTTTTGTGAACACCCCATTTGTTGATGTTGTTGTGCGTTGGTAGTGCAGTCGGGTTTTCAGCGTTTGCAACTGCGTCATTTGTGTGCAGAAGATGGAGTTACTCACGCAACTGACGCCTTGACATCATGTATTGAGTTCGACGGCGTTCATCACTTGTTTGTCGCAGAGAGTTTTGATTTAGACAAATACGGCGGGGGTATGTTGTAATTGGTTTTTTCCAGCACATATTTTGCTGTTCACTTTTGCTTCACTGAGTTCAGCCTTTAGATGCGAGCCTCTAATAAACTCACGGTCGTAAGTAGAAAAGGGCTTCAGACCGCGATGTCATTTTTAGTGCCTGTACCTACAGCGCTTCTGCTCTCGCTTTCGAAATTGACGTACACGTGCCTGCTGAGCTGTGAAGATAGCATGCTCAGCAGTACAATCTTCACAATCCAGCCTTTTGTAAAGAAAGAGCTTCTGGCCGGTGCGTTCTTCCGCGCTCCTGGGTATGGCGGGTAGTTCGCTCACTTTCGAGGCGACAAACAAGTTTGTGCTGGCTTCTAAAGATATAGCAGTTTGGGCTGTGATTTTGTAAACGTAGAAATTGTGTATAAGCGTCTTTCAGCATCTTCTCACCAGCGCTAATAAAGCGTAAAGTACAAAAACATAGTATACCATATTTACCGTTTTATGAAAACGCTAACAATGGTTCTCTTCCGGGTTGATGTTTTTTTTGTAATTCTTATTTGTATTTGAAATTTATTGTTCGCGTGCAACGTGAGCGAGCGTGCTGAGGCGCCGGGCATTTCAGGAAGCCTGAGGAGCGCGCGTGTACAGCTTTGAGCGGCGCTATATGGAGTATTCACGAGACGCCATATTTGTGGGTGCTGTTTAGAGCGCATGCTCAGAACGAGCTCACATCAATAAGCTGCTAACACCGCCACTCTCGATGGTGCGGGATGCACGTGGCGAAAGAACTGTGGAAGCTCGCCATCAGCACGCGCTCAACATTCGCGCACACAGCTGTGGCCGCCAGTGAATACTCCCTATATATGTAACGGCGCCCAACCGAATAGACCAATCTCACCAAGTGTTCGGCGCATGCGTGACGCCGCCATAAATTTAGTTCACAACAGTGTACTTTAAGCGAAGCGCACATGAAGGCACTCTAGGCAAAACTGACCTCGGTGGTATAAAGCAAAAGACTAGTGCCGCGAGTCGCGGTCCGTGCAAGCTCGTGAAAGCAGCAACAACAACAAATGCTCTGGCTTGGGGCATTTGGTGTCGTTGTCGCCATCTCGCTGAACTCATTGAAAATAAATGTAGCGAAAACGGACCAGTCAAATTTATTTACAGATATACGCAAATACATAGACAGTTAGGTTTCGCGTCAGGGTCTTAAAATCAAAACAGGATCGCCTCTAGTGCGTACTACCATTCGGTTTTGCCACTTTTGTCATATAAGTACTTTTAATTTCAAAATTGCCTCGAAATACGCTCAAACCTGTCAAAATGGTCCTCTTTCTGGATTTTATTAAATATTTCCAGCGCCCTCAGGGGAATCTCCAAGGGCCATACGACATTCATTGCATTTTTATAATGAACCTCAAAAATAATCATTACTCGGGTGCATTATTGAAACTCAGTTTTGTGTAGCAAAATTTTCCCATTGAGTGACGAGCGTGTGAACGTCCCGTAACTAAGCGGTTCTTCTCAAAAAAGGCCCGCGTCGTTTCGCCCAGCATGTTCATCAGCTAAGAACCCGAGACCCGAACAGGAGATAAGCGAGCTGTGAATCGGAAAAGAAAGATTTATGGCGAGGACTGGGGGCAGGGATGGGAACGCGCGAGTCGTAAATCAGAAAAGGCTTCGGCATAGTGCCGGGGCCAGATTCGTATCGTCGGTTAGGGCACTGTAAATAACGCCAGTATATTAGCTGTCGGCACCCGGAACTCCGGGCTTATACGTACGATTGTTTCCGCTCTTTTATCACGTGACCAGAGGTTCCCATTGCTGAGAAAGCCTCGGTGACACAGCTCGCACTTCGTACAAAAAAACAAGAAAAAAAAACGATGTCGCTGCAGACACGCATGGGAAATTATCCGCGTCTTCTCGGATAATCTTTATCCGCAGACATGGATGACACATGTCCGCGGATAAAACACGCCCTCGTCAGTGGCTGTAGACTGTCTTTGGTATGTAGCAAGGGAGTGAGTTGGGTGAGTTGGGACGCATCCAACACTGAGGTAAACAGCGCATATAGGAGTCATGGACGCGGTGTAGAAGAAAACAGACAGGGGCCATTTCTTTCTTGTTCTATACACCGAGTGGTGAGTGAGCTCTTGTTCCGTTTGTTTTCGTCTACCGTGTCCTTGTCTCTTGTGCGCTGTTCACCACCGTGTCCTCTGCAGGATTTATTGGTAGTAGGACCGCCGCTTAAGGGCGGCTGGCAGCGAAGAGTCGTAGCTTCACATCCGTGTACTTCAACAACGTGCGCACGCTAGAAAGTATATTGGTCGAATGTAAATATGTGTGTATTTGAGTTAAAATTAACAAAAAACGGAACGCAAGGACGCGAGTGAGCCGGTGTAAACTGAACATTTTTACGCGATCCGAGGCTGAGGAAATATGAAAGGAGACGTTAACGTTCTCCTCTCTTGGTGTCGATTTGCGTATTTCCTCACTGCTTCAGAATGTACAAAACGTTAAGATTGATTTGTGTGGGTGTAAGCTTATAATTACGCGAGATTATTTCGGTGGAAGCGTGTTAACATTACAAAGGAGTCACACTTTATTCCGAATGATATAAAAGGTTAACATTCTTTATTTTGACGCCGACATATATAAATTAATGCTACATAATAAACTTCCGCGTTTCATTTATTTTCTTCGCATATTGCGGTGTTTTCTATATTTTATCTGAAGATTGCTGTCCGTGTGTGATAATAAAACGAGTTCAAATGTAGGTTTAGCCACTAATCGTAATATAACAAAACGAGGTTGTATTTTCGGTGTGTTTCTGAAGGTATTTTCAATGAAGAAGCATTACACCAAAATCACACTTTAAATCGAATTCTATAAAAGATGAGGCGTTTCTTTATTTGAACGCCAAAAAATTTGAGTTGATACAACGTAACCAGCTGTCACGTTTAATTATTTCTTTTTCTCGCCATTAAAATAACCCTAGGCATTTGATCGGAAGCAGGTTTAGAACAACTTCAAATTTCGATTACACAGTCGTCGTACTATAACAAAAATAGGTCGTACTAGCGGGCTTATTTCGATGCTTTCTTCAAATCAAACGCGTTACCTTAGACTCACTCTTTAATTTAAATGTTATAATAAGTTAGAAAAAGGTTTCTATTTATTTTAACGCCAAAAAAAGATGAGTCAATACAACGTAACCAGCTCGCATGTTTATAAACAATTTATCAATAATAAATTCTTCCTTTACATTGAACCGGAAAAGGGTCACACGTATGTAATAATAAAATGAGTAAGATTGTTGCTTACCCACGAATGCAAATATAACAAAGAGAGGTCGTACTTCCAAGATGAATTCGATGTTGTTGTTGTTTCAATATGAAAAATTCGATCGCTCCCCGTGTTAGCTTCAATTATTCCCTCGCAAGAACGAGCCGAAGGGCCGCTCAAGCAGAGTTTAAAGCGCAATGACACGGCGCTCGCCGTCTTCCTGTGCGTGTTTATCCACCGGCTCTTCCACTCAAACGCAGGGAGTGCGTCGTGGCTGTACGCTTCTAGACGTGTATGCACTTTTTTTTCTTTTCTTTTTCTTTTTTTGACTGCGCTTAGATTTAAGGTGCAGTGCAACATAGTCGACTGAGAGCGCGACGTCGCGTCTTTACAGATACCGGTTAATCCAATTAACCGCAGTATGCGCGCCGATGACTTTGCTCCTTTTAGTGTCTGCGTGTGCGCGCTTTGGGCCCTTGTCTGCGCTCGTCAATATTTGCGTGTTACTGCTTCGTATCACGGCAACCGTAAAGCCGCGGTCATGCTTCCAGTACATCATACAAATTGAAGTCTGCAGAGATTGTCTAAGGCATGTTTAATTACGTTAGAACACTCGTTTTCACGAAAGCCCGCCGGTGTCAGTCCACGCGTCCGTTTGTCGGCGCCATATTTAACGTCGCGAGGAGTGAGGGGTGGTGAAGAGGTATCGTGTGTACAAATTCAATGTCTCACTACGGCGGCGGAGAGAGAGGAAGATGGTAACGCGTGCTACCGTCAGCGCTTCGGACCAATACGAGTGTCGCACAGCTGGCGCGGAGTCAGAGACGAGCGACCGCCGTGCCGCTTTGGAACGCGGCCCAGTTCAGTTGCCGCTCCGGTGATGGATGTGGTTCTTTCCACGGGTGGTGTGGCTGACCGTATTCAGGAGCGACGACGGAAGAAAGCGTAAGCATTCGTTTGGCTGCTGCCGCAGAGGCAAGGCGGTGAAAGTGTGCAGCGGAAAGCGAAGAAGAAAGACATTAATTAAAGACAGGAAATCGGTGATAAATGAATGGCAAGGGCTCCTAAATAAAAAAAGGTCAAAAGGGGGTGAGAAAGAGCCAATGATAAGGTATTTCCACCGTATCAATCCCATTGATCGTTGAACATTTTTTGCTTGTATGGCGTGTCCCGAAGCATTAATCATGCAAAGAAACTGTCTACAGACATGTTCGAATCGTACATCTACATGAGGCAAACATGCTTCGATCATACTCAAGACGTGCCTTTAGATACTCCTGTGTGAGCATGTCTGCAGTTGACTCCGTCGCTTTCTTTGGGATCAGTGAGCGGTGTGACTACAATTTAAGAACGCTGCAACGTCTCATCGAAATACCTAGTGGGTGACACCGGCGATGGCGAACCCACAAAAAACGTACGTGGGATACAGGAACGACCTTGGGTTTTCAAAGTCGATATCTTCTCCTGTTACCTACCTGAGGCAATAACAAATATCAAATAGAAAATACATATAAAACGATACAAAACACTGTGGTGCTTCATTGCACATTCTAAAATAAAGAAAAGCCGGAAATAGATTTTCACAGAACAGTGTCTTTGGGCACGGTTATTTCAATGGGCGTGAATTCGTGAACATATTTTCTCTGACTTTGAAGTAAAGAGTCCCTCTCCGGAACGTGGCCAGCTGCGCTGCGTTTCTGAGCTATCATCGAATGAAGGTGATTGAAGTGTAGATTGTTCGTTCTTAGCAATGTTTCTTCCTGGTGTCATTTTTTTATAGATAATATTATTTTATGTTTCCGAAACAAATAATTTAGATATAGTCATTCCTGTTTTCGGAAATATTCCCACATTCCCTTTCCGCTTCGGTTTCAAACGTTAACAAACATGGCTGCCGGCGTTGCGGGCGTGCTCAACGAGCGTAGCTCGTATGGCTCTTTTATTTTAAAAAGTGCCAGTCATTCTGCCTTTACCGGAAAGTTTAAAGAAAGATATTGTCAACTGACCTAGTTTTCAGCAAATAACTGTCGATAGTACGAGCCTTGGGAAGCTCTGTGGGGGTGCTTGTTTTCATATATGGACGGCCAAGGTCTAGCGTCCCACGTCAACAATGTTGCTTTATCTGTCTTGATTTGTTCCTTTGCGTGTGTTGATGGCGAATAAAGATATTGGTTCCTGTAAAAGTGGCCGCGCTGCTCTGCGAATCGGCTGACTGTTGTGATTGCAACCATGGTTTCAATATTGAGAAGATGCATATACTCCGTTCATCCTTAAAGGGCCTCTGACACGCCAAAAAGAATAGTTTTTCATGCTGGGCGATAAAATGGTGTATCAGGGCATCACCAAAAAATTGTTTCACTTTTGAGTTGCGTAGTTTTTGTATTAAAAATACAAATACAAAGCCGAATTCAAAGTGCCCGCCAGTGCCATGTGACGTAACACTGGACCACAAGATGTCGGGGTGGTCAGAAGGGAGGCATCACCGGAAGTCACGTGAGTTGTTTCACTCCTCGTGCTTACCGCGAACACGTGTAATATTTTTTTTTATATTTTTGGTATTCTCCGCATTTCCGCGAGCAATCCAAGCATACAAGGTTTCTTTTATTTGCTTTTTCATCGCCTAATGTTGCTGTAAAGGTAGAAGGAGAAAAGTCAGTGAACCTAGTAAACAAGTTCTACTAGTGTCCTAGACAAAACACGTGTTTTATGCTCGACGTTTAGTTGTACTTGGTACACTCACCACTTCGCATCTTCAGCCTGGAGAGCATCCGATGATTCGACGACCTCAGTGTCTGAACCTTCGACAATGCGATTGGGTGTGTTGTATGCGAGCAATCCTAATTTCTGCGAGCGTTCTAAAATATTTTTTTTTTTAAACTCAATAGCTTCTATTGTGCCCAGTATGGCCCTGTACCACCAAAATGACGGCATTCGCTCATACACTGGCTTGCACTGGCAACGCTTTTATCATTGACCTCCATCACGTCGATCCACCGACTCTTCGTCCTCACCTTTTACAGCACGCAAACTAACCAACGGTGCAGCGATAAAAAGCTAGTGGAACTGAAACTTCGTTTTCTACGATGGCTTGTAAAGAAGACCAGGACAAACAAAAAAAGAAGAAGAAACGTATTAGGCACGGTTGTGGAGAGCACGAGGAGTGGAACTCACGTGACTTCAGGCGAACCCACGTTTAGTGACGTAAGTCGATGTCTCCCTTCTGACCGCCCTGACACCTTGCGGTACACGTCACTGGGTACTGGCGGGCACTTTGAATTTTTATGGCTTGTCAGAGGCCCTTTAAAGAGGTATTCACACGAGGGAGAAATCCCGGGGATTTCTCCCCGGCGCGCGCGTATCCCGAGACGAAAACGCGAGGCTTTTACACATCGCAAAGCCTGATGTTTTCGTCGTGGGATGCCCGTGCCGGGGAGAAATCCCCGGGATTTGTCCCTCGTGTGAATACCCTAAGCAGAGACTAGGAGCTTCGTCTTCAGCGAGAGCTCGCTGGGTTCCGCAGTGCTTTGGTTGCGCGCGATTTCGCGTTCACACTTGTGTTAGTAAGGGCAGAAAGCTCGCGCTGAATGCGGAGCTCTTAGTCTCAACTTAAAGGTGAACGGAGTTAAACACAGGTAAGTATCGGCAAGTCATTCGGCCGTAGGCAATTGGGCGTTTGGCTCCCATAAAGTTTGTGTAGGTATGTTCCCGTCATTTCGCTTCGAAAGGCGAATAGCGCTCCAGTTTTGCATTGCACGTGGCCTGCAAAAGCGAACATGTTTAGGTCGGCTAACTGGTTTTTTTTCTCAAGCATCCTATTTATACCCAAACAGCCACTCTCAACCACAAGCTTCTGCGCAAAGTTTTTTTTTTAAGCATTTTTATATGCAAAGAACATACACATTTACAGGAGACCACGCGGCCAAACCCGCAATGCAATCATACTCAACCACCTTTACGCAGAGATGCGAGATGCGACGAAACGACACTGTCGCGTTTTATCCGAAGTAATTCAGACCCACACACACTGCCGAAAGTGTTCTCAACGCAAACTGCCTGCAATAATGTTTTGTTTTTGTTTTTGTTTTTGTTATATGGCCTATCCTCAGGGCAATTTTGTCTTAACTTTACTCCCTACCTTGTGTTTTTTTTTCTCTCTGCAGTATTTGTGGTGATCACCACTAGCTTTGTGTATGAAGGGTATTTACAGGAAGACATAATTTTTATCGTTGACATATCCTCTCAACTCGTTCTCATTAACCTTCTTCCAAAAACAAACATCTTGACTGGAAGGAATGCGCGATTACGCATTATGGAGTGAACTGAACCCAATCTGAATTGTTGTTCTTAGCAGTCGATAAATGGAAGCTAGTTCCGAACATGCGTTGCGAACATTGACTTCCAATATGCAGTGTTGGCTAAAGTATATATAAAAAGTACTCGAACTAATCTAAAAATTAAATTAGAGGTTATGTACTTCGGTTAAAGAAGGAAGTACACCGGGCGCAATGTACTTGAAGTAAAGTAATTTAAATGCAATATACTTTAAAAGTAAAGTCCAAGTACTTTGTAACACAATATTTTATAGTGCCCTTTTATTCCCCCATGCAGTGCTTATTAACTGGTATTCATTGCCCCAGGGGTAATCGGGGGTGCAGCAATTATTATCGTAAATGGCGGCGAATATTGACAAGTGATTATTGCCAGGCGAGTTGATATTTTACGTGAGAAAATATGATTGCGCTTTAATACAAGGACAGGGGAAGAGTTGGCAAAGCATCATTTTTTATACAAATTTAATAAGAACAAATCTGGGGAATATTCTTTGAAGTCAGGAGGTATACATTCCTAGCAAAGTACCAGAAGAAAAGGTATTTTAAGTGAAGTACAAGTACGTGCTCAGAGAATGCACTTCAAGTAAAGTACACGTCTTCTAAACTGCATGAAAGTAGTACTTTAAGTACAATGTACTTAAAGTACTTCCCAACACTGCCCATATGGCGTACGATGAATATTCAATAATTGCATAAAAAAAATAACTTTATATAAGGTCCGTATTATTTTGTCCTTGTTTTAAATTCTACGCGTACGCGAAAACGAACGATAATTGTGACACGTAATTAGACCTGGACTTCCGAAGTTATTTACGCGCAAAACTAAAGGCGTTTATTTGGAGTTAAGTGGATTACCGTGATATTATTCGCTGATGCACTCTTGCGTCCTGGTTTTCATTAAAAAAAAATTTTGGCTCGGTGACGCAGTAAATAAATAATCAAAGGACAACGCAAATGCACTTTCAGATCTTTTTTTTTTTTGTTAGTTAGACGTTTAAACGAGTTATTCTTATAATCAGCGGTCCAACATTATCCAGTTATATCAGATAAGTCCAACCTTATTCAGTTATATCAAATGTGAAACTTAAGCGTGAACAAAAAACTCCTTTTCTATTACGGTAAGCAAGTTTCTTTTTCTTTTTTGCTTTTTTTTTTACAATTCATCGCAACTACTTTCTTGTCTTTTGCCAAATCAGAAAGTCAAATAAAGACAAAACGCTGACTTCTTAACTATAAAGTAAACGGGTACAAAATTAGGAAGTTTCCTACGTTTTATTTGTGTGCGTGCGTGTGTGTGTGTGTTTCTTTTTACCGAGAAAGTGCAAGTTGAGCACTTACATAAAATAAAAGAAATTTAAAGTCACTGGGAAGAACGCAGCTTAAAAAGAGAAACCCGAAAACTATTTTTCAGCAGGATCTCTCTCCCTTTTTTTCTCTTTCTGAGTAAGCGGTGATCACTTGGCTCCTAAATCCTTTTGTGCTTTTGTTTTTGTTTTTGATGTTATTTTATTCGTTAAAGCCGTCATCCAGGTAGAGGGAAAGAAGGCTTAGCGTCATCCATTAACAGGTTTTTCTGCTTCGTCAAACTTTCCGAGTGAAATGGTGGACAGCGACGAAATGAGAGATAGGTTTTTGTTTCGTTTTTGTTTTGTTTTTAACAAACACAGTCTTCCAGCAATCTCGTTGTCCGAAACTGTTTTTTTTTCTAGGCTCCCGGTGACAACCATTAGAAGAGATAAACTCACGATGAAAGAATCGAAGGCTTTCTACGCCGTGGCCGCTGCCGGAGGTTTAGGATCCGGTCAGCGCCGTTGAGCTCTTTCCAGTTGGAAATAGTTATCGATTTGGCTCAGAGGTCAGCGTTCCAGGTTTAGACCGCGGGCCTCCCGGCGAAGCCAGATTAATCGATCACGCGATTGAAAACGACGTGATGGGCTTCAACTCACAGGGTTTGAGCCCCCGGACTCTCGCCATCGTGGAAGCCTCTCGTATATTTCAGAAAATTCGCAAAATAATTTTGGAGAGACTCGTCCCTTCCAGATATAATAATGTCGGCGTAGATCTGAGGTGCCATTGCGAGAAGGCCGCATGGTTGAGTTTGCGTATTTTCCTCACTCGCACCTTGTGTGTAGACCACCAAGGCAAATTTTGGTTCAAGAAAAAAAAATTCGCTTAGATAGTACGCTCCCGGCACGCGGACTATGCACCTAGTGTATAATCCGCATGCAAAAAAAAAAAAAAAACTTTTTACGTATTACATTTTCCAAAATTCCTGCTTTATTAGTGCACAATATATTAGAATATTTATGACGCCTTCCTACAAAATCAAAATTGAAATATTTTGTTTTTCACAAAATCCGTCAGAGCAAGCCCTTGCATAGTCTCCTTGCGTAGACTATCGGCGCATTAACCTGTGTAGTCTGAGGACTACAGTCCGGAAGACACGTTCTTTAAAAAGAAAAACACGCAGGTAACAAAAACCGACATTCAAAGGGGGATGTGCTTCGGTTTTGGCCAGTGTATTCTCGAGTAGACGTCCAATATTTATTATCAGAGGTGAAGAAGTTGCCGACAGCGCTAAGGTGGCAGCCGATGGTTCCTTTTTATGATTTTTTTTACTATTAAATGACGTGAGCGAACCTAAAACATAGGCTATCAGAATAGAAGTTACGTATTTTTTAAACCCACAAGATATTTTTAAATTCAAACAGCAAGATGTGCACATACCTTACCTGAGAAGTAACATTCGATGAGAACAGTGATTCATTTCGGTATGCGTTTTGGCTGCCTTAAAAAAACAATAAAATGAAAAAAAAAATTCTTCTAAAATATTGAGATGAAACACGAATATTAGAAAGTGAAAGTCGTTTACCACTCCCTGTAACGCCGAATTAGAGCGCAGCTCTTGAGGAGGGGGAGGGGAGGGTACTGAGGGCCACGTGTTCTCGGGGGGGGGGGGGGGTCACGTGACCCCCCCGAGGGCACGTGACCTTGGTGGGGTCACGTGGGGGCAAACACGTGCCCCCTCAGAGGTCACGTGACCTCGGGAGGGGGTCATGTGACTCCCCAGGTCACGTGACCCCCCGGGTCACGTGACCAAAATTTTTCCGCTAGATGTAGCGGGGATATTTTTTTCGCTAGATTTAGCGGGGAAAGTTTTCCGCTAGATTTAGCGGGGAAATTTTTTCCGCTAGATTTAGCGGGGAAATTTTTTCCGCTAGATTTAGCGGGGAAATTTTTCCGCTAGATTTAGCGGGGAAATTTTTTCCGCTAGATTTAGCGGGGAAATTTTTTCCGCTAGATTTAGCGGGGAAATTTTTCCGCTAGATTTAGCGGGGAAATTGTTTCCGCTAGATTTAGCGGGGAAATTTTTTCCGCTAGATTTAGCGAGGAAATTTTTTCCGCTAGATTTAGCGGGGAAATTTACCCATAATGCACCGCGCGGTTACGCCGACGGCGACGCCAACGGCGACGGCGGCGGCGACGACGCTCAAGCTGGAAACGGGCGCCTAAGAGCTGCGCTCTAAAAAAAAAATCTAGAAAAAGTATTTTTGTGAAATATTTACGCCATTAGACGCAATTTAGGTGGAGGGGGTGAAGTCTGCAGGCTTCTATGCCCCGTCTCGTGCCTACACCGTACTTACATGCATGGGCGTGAACAGGGGGGGGGGGGGGGAGTGAAAAAGGGGCACCCCAAGCAAGCGGGGTGACCGTTGGTTCGCTGACAATCGAAAAAAACACCAAAACAATTTAAAAATAAAATCTAGAGCAACTATCAGAACATCAAAAGAAGGAGATGTCTTGCCCAGCATTCCGTGGAAGAAACAAATGGAAAGAAAAGGACAACCAAGCTCTACTTTTTGCCTCTCCGAATTCCCACCCCCTAACCTAAGTAGGGCGCACCCGTTTCTGAGAACACCGCAATCCCTGCAATGAACGCTCAGTGGGGACGACGCCCAAACTCAAGTTCCGAGTAGAAAGTTGGTGAAACAGCCCAAAAAACAAGTTCTCAACTTCCCTTCGGGCCCTTTAATTCTTGCGTACCCTTACATCAGCATTCACATGTCCGTCGAAATATTCCCTCAATATCGTCGTGTGCGCTGGGTGGCCGGAACCGTGCGGACATCAATAGGGAGGTTTGGAAAAGTTGTGCCAAGGGCACAGGGAAATAACGATAACTATCGCCACGGGGCGAAAGCCATAACGTACCCAGTTTTCAGAACTTCGCTAGCCTAACTCCACTTGACACTTTAAGAGGCAATTCCTCCTCCGTTTTCTCCATCTCCGCGCTCCGCGTGTTGAGAACGCGGGGGGTCAGGTTGATTTTGCAAGAGATGAGCCGAGTGCCGCATCGCTGACGCACCAAATAACGGGCAGTTTTTGGCATCAAAGACGGGGGCACTCCACCCTCGGTAATAAACCACGTGTTGTGGAGACGGTTCACTGAAGAGCAGGCCATGAGCGGCAGTTAACATGACCATCTGTGGAGGTTGGGAGGAGGGGGCAAGTCGTCAACGGAGCTGACCATCGGGCAATAATTCGCTGCCTCACAATTTGACACCAGCGAAAGGCACGTGAGAGACCACCCAGTCCACACTCGCTACCGTAGGTTGTAGGGAGAGTCACTCTTTTGCCGGCTCTGGATTTCTCCATTGATGTTAGTTAGCTAATTATTTCTCTTACTAACCAGCATGGCTCATCGCAAATATATATATATATATATCTTGACTTGCTTATTAGGACTGGGAAAAATTATTTGTTGGTTCGACAAGCGTAGCGTGCAGCTGCTTTCGTTACGTTTTGGCGCAGCTGAAACACCATGACTAGTATACAAGGTGTTTCTAAACGCAAATCGGGTGAAAAACAATCTATAAATAAACCAATGACCGCAGTGCCATGAAACACTTCATCAATGTGTCTTTAGTTAATGCATTTGTTAGAGTCAAATTTTATGAGTGTACGTTTCAGCAAAAAAAGGAAAAATAACTTGTTTTGTTTTTTCTTTCTCTGCACACAGAACAATATTACAGGAAGACGCCTAAAGCTTCGCCTGTAAGAGCGGAAAGCGATAGCAAAAAATAGAAACTCCGCTCGTTCTTTATACATTTTTTTTTTACGCTTGAATTGCGCTCGGAAATCCTCCGCCATTATATTACGGTATTTTCGATCGCGCCTACCCATGCTGTTGAAAGATCCGCACGAAGTCCTGCGAAATAGTCCGATCATAATCGGAGATAAGAAACGTCGTTGAACTGAAAGCTTGTGTTTTCAAAGCTCGATGCCACACGGTGTCGTCCCCCCCCCCCCCCCCCCTCCCGCCCCCCCTTTTTAGCGCGGATCTATCTGATTGACGCCGGCAATTGCGTCCTGTTTGCGCCGGGTGTCCCGACGCGCACCGCTGATCATTTGATAGACGCTGCTGAGATGAAAACCGGCCGAAAAATATCACCCTCTCGGACGACGAGGAAGCCTATTTTTTATTTTTTTCGTAGTCTTGTTACTTGGCGTTTTGTGACATGTTTGGGTTGCGTCGCTCGTACTTCATTTGTACGGATATTGCGAAGTTCGATAGTTTGATTCGAATCATATTATTGGGAAAGACAGGCGTTTGACACTCGAGAGGAGATGATTGACATCATGCACGGCGTCCGCCGTGCTGGCATTCCTTCTTCTCCTAGATTATAGCTCAGAATATATTTTTATTTGAGTAAATAGAAACAGGTCAACAAACAATTTGGTGTTAGTGGACATATGGCGGAGAATACATTTACAGTATTCGATTCAAATCTTATTTGATTGGCCAAATAATCGCGGAGTGCTTTCTTTCAACCATTCTAAGCTGAGACGCTGTTCCTAGCAAACCGGCCCTTTTTCCGATCTTCGTATCCTATCCCATCTGTTCGGGTCTTGACATCATAACTACATGCAAGAAGTCGGACTTGCCGATGTTTGACTTTTATGTTAATACCTTTTTTGATTTGTGTGGTGAAGATTACATTGCCATGTTAAAAAAAAAAGAAAAAAGAAACGTGCGTATAACCTTTCAGTATTGTGATAGGTAGTATGCGATGGAAAAATTCCGTCAGTTCCCAGCGAGCATAATCTTCTGCTACTTTGGTACTGAGAATGCGCGCGGTGCAAAACCAAAACCTCCAGGCTTAGGCAGTCCGTCCAATGCAATTAACGCGTGGTAGCGCATGATGGGGTTTTTAACGCGCAGCACTTTGAATTGCCTCCTCGCCTACCATATCCTGCCACTAATTCCTGTATTGCTACGCAACCCCCCCCCCCCCCCCCCCCCCCGTTCCTAGGCAGCGGAAAGGGGGAGGGGAGAAAGGGGAGCGTTAACTTTTGTTGGCTCTGAGGCGTTAGAAGTAAAGGCGTTACAGCTAAAACTTTAACGTAGTGATGCGCTCGTTACATTTTAAAACAGTACCGGATAACGTGCTTCCGTTACTTGTTTCGAGTAACGCGTAGCGTATCTACGTTGCTCGTTACCCCTTCTTCCCAGCTCTTCAAAAGAGGACATAAATTTATTTTTGTTTCTAGGTGTCAAGTCATATGAATTCTCGCACTCATTCCGCAGACCTTCAAAACGTTGCCTCTCTTTTCCCCACGCAAATACTCCCACCTTCTTGAATTATGCCACCGATGCATGCATGTAACGTGCACACACTAAAGCGTTTAAATTGGAAGAAAAAAAGGAACGCAAAGTTAACCTGCGCTACTTTTGATTGGTAACGGCAACGCGTTTATTTTGGCTTAAAACGAAAGAAACACACAAGAGGACGAAACAGACGACACAGCTTTCGACTTGCAACTACAGATTTACTGGGGCGGCTCGCCGCTCAGAGCTCGACTTGGGGAGGCGATGGGGAAAGGGGGGAAGGGGTTGAGGGGAGGTGTAAGAAACACAGGGAGACCGCTGCGGGGGCGAACACAGCGGGCGGTCGGGAGTCTGGTCTGTGTCGCCTCTCTCGTGGATGACACCTCGCGTCGCTTCGTGCCGTCGGGGGCGCGGCGCAGAGCGGGGGAAGGGGGGGGGGGGGGGGGGGGGGTCATCGGAATTCCTTGGGGAAGGCGCAAGACGGACCAGAGCACCAGAGGGTCAAGCGAGAACAGAAGTAAGAACATAGGGCGGCTTTCTGGGGTTGTTTTTGTTTGCCACTGATTTTCCAAACAAATAAAAAACGTATCTCGTCACATTTCTTTTTATATGCCACTTACAGCAGTGGTGTTAATGCCCCCTCCGCTTCGCAACGCCATTGGTCGAGCGCTCTATGAGTGCGCTCAGGTTTAACGTATAAGGCTACTCATCATCATCATTTATTTACTCTTTCAAAAGTTGTTCCTTGGGGTCCTACATCGGACACCTGCCCCATTGCCAATTAAAGACGGCACCGCGGTTAAAAACTAAAACGCTACACGGTTGATATAGCCAGCAAATGCCTACATCAATCGTGCCACACTTCACGATCTCTTCGGTGACATTCGGCTGGCCAGTTAGAAAATATTGATTTTGGTTTTCAATTTCTCTTTACTTTGCGTATACATATATCATGCAAACATCTCTGGCCTGCCATACCGTGCCCGTGAAAGTCAAATCATCACAAAAATCTTCGCGTACGCTAATGTCCACAGCGTCTTTTTTTTCTCTGACATTTGGTTATCCCAGTACGTTCTCTTAAACTTATAAATTAAATTGAGGTCCCTAGTAACTGTGTATTTTAGATACGTGAGGTACATGCGTAGGACACGGTTTCTTTTTCCTGCGTGTGGGTTTCCTACTTAAGTCTCAAAATTTGCCTCACAAATTGGACTTTTTTTTTTTGTCCAATAGTCCTGTTTTTTTGGTTTTTTTTATACAAACGACTTTTATTTGGCAAAATGGAACAAGTTCGGAGACATTTCATCCAGATCGATTTCACCACGGCCCTTCAAAAGACAAATCCGGAACGAGATGAATGATATAAAAACGATTTAACTGGGGAGTGGGAATCCCATCCCCGAGCAATTACGTTTCTTCGACGACGATGCATCAATTTTAGAAAACGTTGTTCGGAGCTCTTCTCTATATACGTATGTGGTATTTTATATTTTATTGCTCGCGAATCATAGTCGGAGCGCGGTTTCAAAGTATTCAACTTGACGCGTTCCAGACTTTGTTCTGTATGTCAGACTTTTTTCGTTTCTGTTCAGCAAACTTGCTAATATATTCTTAAGAGACCTAACTCGAATTCATCTTATCCCGAACTGCGAGCCCATCTTATTTTATATATGAAATTATCCTATCGCTCTCGTTCAATTCCTTGAGAAAAAATAAAGTTAGAAGGTCCGAGCAAATGTTGGGAGGCGTTTGCAATTTAAATATAGCCCATATGCAATTTGTAGATTTGACGACGTTATAACTTTTCTCCCCTTTCTGTCGATTTTCGTCACATTTTCCGTAATAATTCATTAACTTAATATTATTCGCCGAAGAGTCAGAGGTTCCACTAAACGGAGAAGTAGATAAAACGGCTAATATATATTCTGTGATCAATAACAACAAAAAAAGGAAACCAACTAAAAAATAATTTGAACAGATAAATATTTTCCTTTACATGCGTTTTATAATATCGAACGTTAAGGACGAGAGAAATGTCTGTACATAGATAATCGCATTAAACTTTGAGGGGTGACATGGGCCTTGATTAACGCTTTGCAAAGTAGTGAAAGCGAATGATGTGCCAACGCGGCCTCCCATTGGCCCGCGCTCACGTTCCGTTTCAGATTAAAACGAGCATGGCGGATTTGACTCGATCTCACTCTCGAATAACGGTTTGGTACCTTGGCGTTCGAAAACCTACCCGCGTCCAGCGTTGTTCTATCTGAATTGCCACATGACGTGACCCGCTGGAGTAACTTGGAAGATTTCGAACACATCCATAATGGGCGAGTTAGGAAAAACATGGCGGACTGCATGCGCGCTAGCAGACGACAGGAGCGAGTGGAGGAGGACGGGGGAGAAGGACCTGTCACTAGTTCTGACAGCGTTCATCTAGGAACGTTAACATGGGCTATAAAGAACAACCTATTAAGCGCCGCTTGTGCGCTGACATTTTTGTACTGCCGGATTGGGGAAAACGTTCTGAGCATGCCCAAGCGGCTGTCTGCTTCACGGTTCGGTGACTCAGCATTTCTTTACCCGGGGTCATAAGCACTGGAAAGGTGTATAAAGTTGCGGAGCTGCAGCGTTTCTTATTCCTCGGGCTGTTTCCTTGCCAGTTGGTCCTCTCAACGTGAAAATGAGTCTACGGACTCCGCAACCTGAGCGCGGCGTACCGCTGAGTCAATTGACAAGCGGCAGGGACATACCAGAGCGGCACGCGTGTCGGTCTCTTCTTGCTAACGCTAGTGTTTCCATAGGGTCAGCGACTCACACTCACCGAAGGTAAGTCGCATTATTACAATCAAATAATGCTCTTCAAGCTTTCATTGATTTAGCTCAAGAAATACTGACATGTTTTACGTTCCCGCCTCTAGCTTCTCTTTTCGGCCTTCCCGGCTAATGCTGCAGTTTGATTGGCTGGGGAGCGACAATAAAGTGCTCGGGACACACCACGCCCCTCGCTTCGTCTTCTGTCAGTAACCATAAAACTAAAAACAATCGATGGTCGTGGAACAGGGGGTAATTTGTAAGATCGAATGAAACATCCCCCGGGCTTTGAGGAGTTACCAACTGGGATGCGCGAGGCATTCAACGTCCTCGTGTACGACCGGCACGATTCAGTGTAATGTTCTCGAGAAACTGATCCTCCTTGGTTGCTGCTAGCGCCTTTCTGTCAGACGGGACAGCTAATAAACGAGGAGCGCAATTCGTGGTCCGGATCATTTTACTCTCTTGAAAGTCGTTGTAGGCACTTGCATTATCCTAACCCTTACGCACACCCGCTAAATGATGGAAGGGACGCAAAACACCCCCCATCTCCCAAAAAGTAGACATCTTATAGGGACAGAACGAGCGGGTTGGTATGGATAGTTAAACTTGAGGAAGAAAACGTCCTTTCTCATTTTCTTCCTCAAGTTTAATTAGACATCTTGTGGTCTCTACTTTATAGAGATCTAGCACGTACGTGTTGGGACACTCTAGTAAATATATAAAATTTAGAACCTTCGGAATGTTTCGTCGAAAGACGCTGGCGTTTCACCTCGTTCCGGCGAAAGTTAGCCAAGACCTCCTGACAGCGGCTGTCAAGCACGTTGCATAAGAACCCGGTTTCGCAATCCTGTCGAGCAAAGATGTTAAGTGCGGGCTTCAAGATGATAGCGATTCACAAACAAGATTTTTTAGTCAGGGTTATGGGGAAACTTCGCAGCGAAGGGTGTCTTACGTTGTACGCAAGCCTCGTTCAAAGGACCCGTCAACGCGTCGGCATCGTGATCAGAGAGACGGATAAGAAGAAAAAGATAGATAAGACGAAGCTGCCGCAGTATACTGTGCGATTTTACTTAAAAATCATCTTTGCCTCCTTTTTATCTCCTTTTTTTTTTATTCTCAAGGTTGCTGAGCTTGTTTATGGATTCTGATAGCTGCTCTATCTATTAATCACCATTCAACCTTCCGGTTCGTCCTAACACTTGAGACAGCGATCCCCAATGGAAGCTTCCTTCTTGGCCGCCATTCCTTTTCCTCTTTCTTCGCGTCCTCTTTCTTTTTCTTCCTTCCCTTCCCTTCGCTTCCTTCCTTACATTGAGTGTGTTTTTGTTTTTGTTTTTTTGTCCTTGGTGCCCCGTCAATGCAAACCGGAAGCACAGTCCTCCCCCCTTCCTCTGACGTCCTATTCAGAGCCATCCTCCAAGTACTTTCTTTTTTCTTTTTTGCCCCCAGGGGGCGTTCGAACGAACCAATTGAGCGCGGGGAAACTGATTTTGGGAAGAAAGTTTTGCTCTTTTTCTACCGCTCATCGTCTGTCTTTACACTTTTCTTTGCGGGTTCGTGGCGCCTGTCTTCGTTCGACGAAGGCGACGAAAATTGTCGAATAGGTCAAGCCCTGCCGTTGGTTGGGGGACCGAGAAACAACAGCAGATTACAAAACAAGAGAACGATCGACCCACTGAACGATTCAGTGAGTGCGTATGTGTGTGTGTGCGTAGACAGTTTCAGAGCTGGAAAGAAGGAAGTTGGTGGACGGTGTGCCCAGGGGTGACTTCGTGCCTAGAATTCATAAATCTTCGTATAAGGTCTCCCCTCCTTCTTTCTATACGCTTCTTTGGGTTATCTCGTTCTTGTTTTTATGCAATTACAGGTTGCTTGTGCACTTAGACGTATTTGACAGTGCGTACGCGTTCCCTGGTGTTGTGTTTAGAAGAGCCATGGGATAAATAATTAGGATAGTATTTAAAAGTTTCAACTTGAATTCGAATGTCTCCAAACGCCATTGGTGTTGCCCTGCGCCAGCCGATCAGCGACACTTGCTCGTGTCCAATTCGTGAGCTGAATTTCTCTGTGACGCACCCGAGGTAGCGTTTGAAACAGGGCGAATCACAATAAAGTCAGCCAGCTTTTCCGAACAAAATGTACACTCCTCTATTATTCTCAAATGTTCAGTGCTTTAAAGCATGTTTCTGGAACCTTGCCGTCACCTAAAGTGTTATGATAGCACCCCTGCTACTTCTTTTCTGTTTCATTTAAAGATATCCAATTAGTAGCTTCACTGCAATTCGAGCCTACTATAGTTCGATGGTTTTTTTAAGACCACTGGTGGATTAAGGTATTTTGCGCAAAGTTCACTCAAACTTCCTAATGCCATTTTCCTTGCGATTTCGCCGTTGCGACATCTCTCGAGCGACAAAATAAGCGTGGTAGAAGCTACAACGCTTAGCATCGCAGCTGCAGAATCACAGGCAAAACGGCATCATGTCGATTAAGGCTAGTTGTCACAGCACAGTTGTCTTGCATTTTCTTACGTTACACATACGTCACCGAAACATTCGTGTCTCGAATGTCGCGCGCCATGTTATCTCCTTGAACTGGTGGCTGGGCTTAATATGAACCACAGATGTCACGAAGCTTTCGTAACGTAACGTATGAAAACGGGACTTTGTGAACCAGCCTTTAGACATAGGTCAATTAAAGCGGCCCTGCAATCATATTTAAGCGTCTACCTTTTTTGCGGTTTCACGTCTCTTGGGGTTCGGGCAAGCCAGCGGGCACGGAGAGAGTAACTAAATATCAGTGCGTCATATTTTAACCGGACGACGCGGAAACCTCCTCCACCTGCGGGGGCGACCCGCGGTGCCGAAAGCGCGCGAAATGTGACGTCTTTGGTCCAGGGCTTACTACTGGTCAGAGCCGCTAAGGCTTCTTTTAAGTCGAAATACAAAATATAAGTGGCACGAACCGTTTCAATTATTTAGAAAAGTAGTTTTTGTTCAGTATTCTAGATCAGAAAAGAAACGAATGCAGTTTATAAAGTACGGAAACAAGAAATGACCCGTCGACATACCCGCCACCAAGCGGTGGAAAAGGCGGCGCATACTAGAAAGCTGTAGTGGGATCAGGCACCGACGATGCGGCGAACATAGAAAGGTCCCGGATGTACGCGGCGGCGCTGCGGTCGTATATGGGCTCGAGGAATCGACCGGTTTGGCCGTTTGGCTTGCGGTTTGACCTTTTGGCGGTATGGCGGCGCGAAGTGGCTCCCGTTCTGAACTGATCCTTACCACGTGTTTGCTGTCGTTTCTGGCCAATGAAGTGTCATGTCGAATTAGTGTTTAATCGTGCAGAAAATGCAATGCGAGCCGCCCTGGCTTCCCGCTTCATACAGCCTATCCAAAACATGCTTTAGTGGCGCCCTCTCGAGACGTCGACACGAGGTGCGGCAGCCGTGAACGCTCGCTGTGCTCACTACCCCTCCTCCAGTTCACGACCACTCACGCGACAAAGGACGTCATGAAGGAGGTTATTTTTTGCTTGTTTATGCAATTTTAATTCGCCTATTTTATTTTTAAATAACGCCAAATTCGAGAAAACAAAAGTTTCATGAAGTTACTACGTTCAGTACGCTCAGGTTCGGTGCAAATTATTAACCTGTAAAAAAAGTCCTTGTATTTGCAGCCTTTCGGCTGCAAATCAAATAGATCAAAGGTTACGGCAACCATTTCGTCCGACTGGTTTACAGAAAGCACGTTTCATCCAATAGAACTTTGCCTTCGCCGGTATCAGTTAAGCTTTCGCAACTTCCTGCTGCCACACCCCAAACCAAAAATAAGTAAAGTGATTTTTTTTTTGTAGAAACCTACTTTTGTTTTAAACCCCGTGCATTTCTATTTTTCTACCTCGGCATAAACTGTAGGTCGAAGAAGAAAAACTATTCGGAATCCAACTTTGCATATGTTATATTTTCCCCTCGCGACGAACTAGACTATTCGTATTTTGAGCGGCTTCCAAACTAAAATGAAAGGAGCACTTTTTTTTCTGCTTCCGTTAGTGGTTGAAAAAAAAGCTAAGATAAGAGAAAAAAATACCGCGTTAGCTAGACGACCGTCAATTTCATAACTTCTCTATTCTCGAGTTGAGTCCTTTCCCCGCTTTTGTCCCACTACACGGGTTCCTCGCCGACTTCTTTTGTTCCTATTGGTTGGAGGGCCCACCCAAACTGAATCGATCGCGTGTTCTACATTGACTTGCTTTCGCACTCATGACGCAAAATTTAATGAGCGGCCCTTTTGTCCTGCGCAATTCAACCCTCCTTTCTCGCGTTTAATAGGAATGAAGTCGTATAACGTAGATACGCAAAAAAGCGGTTATCAAAACGAAACGCGCGCTTTTCGGGTTAGCGGGTCGCCTTTTATGAAAGCGCGCAGGCTTTTGAAGGGAATTTATTTAGTTAGATATGGGGGGGGGGGGGGGGGGGGGGGTCCTTCGCTTTGTTTCTTCTTTATTTTTGTTAAGACCCGCGTACACACTCTAAAAATAGCCCGAGCGTCTGCTTTCCCGCACCACACTTGGAGGGCCAATCACCGCAACTTACGGAGGCAGCTCAGCGAATGACGATGCCGAAACATATATTTAGACCAAAAAACGCAGTCTGAGATGTGACATTAAACAATGCAAAACGTCACGCTTGCATTGCTTATAAACGCAGTCTGAGTTGTGACATTAAGCAATGCAAAACGTCACGCTTGCATTGCTTAATGTCATAACTCAGACTGCGTTTTTTGGTCTAACCATATGTTTTGGCATCGTCATTCGCTGAGCTGCCTCCGTAAGTTGCGGTGATTGGCTCTCAGAGTGTTGTGCGGGAAAGCAGACGCACGGTATTGTTTTTTAGAGTGCAGTAGTACAATTACGTACACCCAGGCAAAGAGTTCGTAACTCTACATCGAATGCGACCTCTGCTCGTTTCAGGGGCTTTTCCTTAAAGGCACGTTCACACACTCGCGACTTCTTAAGACCCAGTGCCTTGAGACCTCTTGAGATTTTTTGCAACTAGAGAACACACTGGCGCCACCTATGGGGTAACAGCGGAACACTTGGGGGACCCGTATATTTCCTTTTTTTTTATCGTTCTTTCTTTCTTGGCTAGAAAAACTTCTGTCAACGTTATAAACAATCATTTCTCTAAGCAGTACGTGCATCTGACCTCGCAAATACCGCCAAACCTTTGCTCTAGTAAAATACAGTTCAGCGGTCCCCGCATAGATGGAACGAGCGTGTCAGTGTCTTCTCTCGTCGTAGGAGATTTTAAGGGGTTTTAAGGCACTTGGTTCTAAAGGCACGCAAAGTTACGTTTGAGAGCGTTTGAGTGCGTTGCGTCGAGAAACGGAAGTGAGTCACCGGTCTTTAAGCCTTTGTGATGGCTTTCGACCGGCTCCGTTGTAGCGTAGCCGATCGGATGCCGTCACAAGAGGCCTAAATACCGGTCGCCTCGAAGTCGGCCGTAGTCGGACGCAAGCGTGTGAAGGGGCCTTAAGGAGTCGTAAGTGTGTAAATGTTGCAGTACCAAAATCAGTGCACTGTACGAGAGGCATTAGAGCAAGTCACTGAATAAACGTTCTGCTAAGCGACCTGACGACAACGTAGCTTAGAAAATGAGCCCATACGTTGGACGAGTTGCTTTAAGGGTGGAGTGTCGCTAACTCGTTGCATGACTGTATTTGCCTCAAGAATATTCCAACAAAACGGCGCTTTCTTACCTTCCAACTAACGCTTCGTAGAAACAAGCGTTGTGCTTCGAAAGGGGGTGTTCTAGCGTCCTCCCTAAAATTATTTCAACTAGCTGAGCTCTCTACAAATCTTTCTCAATTTTCTTGTACGAAGTTGTGGAAACCGTTGTAGAGAGCCGCATAGTTTCGAACCAGGCGGAATTCGCACAAAGAAAAACAAAACAAAACAAATATAATTTTTTTTTTCTAATAGGCGGGTTGTAAGCAACGCTACCCATCCATCTGCGAGTCTGTTTCTGTCTTGTGTGCCTGTGAGTGTGACTGTATATCTGCGCTGTTCCATCCAAGAATGAATTACCAAATAAGCATTCATCTAGTTGTCGGAATTGTTTCTGCGTTTCATCGCAAGCGTGAATGCTTCGCTGATTATGTAGTTGCTCTTCTTTTAAATTTACGTGCATCCAACCGACAGAAATATTTTGAAGAAGCCTCGTTGTTCGTCTAAAGTAAAAATGTTTCCTTATATATATATATATATTACAATGTAGCCAAAAAACATATTACGTTTTTGGAGCCACTGGCAGCTCTAATACTATGTATATTTATTTTGCACATAAACATTATACAAACAAGATTCATAACATTTCGATCCAAGTATCTTTTTCAAGAATTTCCGTAAGTACATAGTTTCGAGCGTCGTTCGCCCGCACATTGTAAGCGCCTCCGATGGAATTTGGGCTCAATATTACAATGCCTGGAGATCCCCAGCGTTGCGCCGTCTCGTTTAGTTTTCCTGCTGCCGGTATATGGTAAGGAAACTTTCTTTCCTCGTGTACCTTCCTTTTAACAATGGGGATTTTGTGCCGAAAGCGGCTTGCGCCGCTATTCTCCGGTTAATAACAAAGACATGTTTGGTCTTGAGCGTCTTTGTTACTTCGTAAACAAAGGAATCAATTTTGGAGCAGCGGATCGTTATACAAAGAATATTCTTATGTCGTCTTATTTATTTGTTTTATATTCCAGCACTGTTAAGCGTAACTTGACGACCCTCGTGCCCTTTACAAAGACAACATTGTTATTTACGTTGTTTTGTTCGCACTGTTTATCTTCTTTAAGTAAACAAAGCAATGCGTTGCCTAGATTTGATATAACTATATGTTTATGTAACTAGCTGATCACATAACCTACTTTTTTTGGTTAGATTAAAACGAACGAAAAAGTAAAACTTTTCAAATTTGCAATTGAACAAAGAAGCGAATTCACTCATAAAGGTCTGTTTTCACCAGTGCCAAACACGAAATTCTGCCCGCCAACATAAAACAAAAGTATCTTAATGGCTTCATAAAACAAGGCGCCACTTTTTATCCCCAAACAACACCTTTTTATGATTCTCTAGCTAAATAAAATGTTTATAGCAATGTGAGTCTGACGTATGAGCTGCTGCATTATTGTCCGTCGTCTTGGATGAACCTTCTGATAGCATTATGCTCTAAAGATCTGTTTGTCTCTTTTTTTAACCGGCACGACCGGAATCAAGAAAGTACAACACACGCAATACTTAACTCAAATCGCCACCAAATAAAAAAACGTTGTGATAAAAGTGAGTTTTATTATTGCGTTTACGAGCAAGTGCAGGCACTGTGCGTTTGCCTTGCGTGTACCACATTGCGTGTGGAGCACACAACGCTACCGCAAAACGCACAGCGCTTGCGTTTCCTCCTATTAGCGATATCTAAACTCTCTAAAGTTAGACAGGATACCTAGATGCGCTTTTCTGGTGTTGGTGTCTTCATTCAATTCCCAACTAAATATTAAAAAATACTCCTCGAAAGGTCCTTTCTATGCACAAAAAATAAACCGACTTATTGACGCAAACAAAAACAACAAACTGCCATGCCTTCAAGATATTCTTTATCTTTGTTGCTCTGTGTTGTTTTCGTGCTTTTGCTGTTGTATATGTCGTATTTTTCTAAAAGTCAAAATGCTTCGAGCCTCGTCTCAAACACCCGCATTTGTCAAATCCTTCAGCATCGCCTTCCCTGGCGCACTCTTGTCTACGTTCTCCGCCAGGTCCTAAATTTATATCCGGTGTCCCCGGTTTCAAGCTCCATTGTTCTGCCTTAGGGGGTGAATTACGTCGGCCCTGCGTAATAAAGGATGTCGATCGAGCCCATAGTTTTGAAAGGGTTTTCACGGTCCGTCATTGCTTCCCTTCCCCCAATAGTTCCGAGAAAACTATACCGCCTGCTCGGGCAGTACATTACGCCGGAGAAAAATAATACGGATATTGAATGAAGCCATCGAAGGAAGGAAGGAAGCTATAGTTTATTACGAGGCGTTCTCCGTGTATTATTTCAGACGCTGGAGTAGAAAGAGCCGGGGGGGAAGAGGATCTAACTTTCCGCATCCATAAGCTCCCTCGCGTGTAGGGTATAGTGATGGATATCTGCCCAAATACCTTCTATTATTGGAACTCCCCTCGGGGGTTCGTGTTCTCCGCAGGGTTGAGAGGGTCACGTGGTTCTCGGTAAAACGTTCTGGGAACTACTTTCGTTGGCTATTTTGAACCACTCGCGCTTTTCCGCGCTGTTGCTTCGCATCGCGTGTTGTTATCTTCCGGTGTCGCGCGCGTCTGTTTTGGGCGGAACAGAAAAGCAAGAGGATTGGCGAACGTGCAGAATTCCTCCCTGAGGGGATCACTCGCAGGTCGCGCGGGTGTTCGGGCGTTCCGCTTGGAAACAGGTTCAAACATGTCTCACTACTATGAATACCGCCGTTCCGCCTGAACAATGTTCATATAAGAGGGCTTTCTTATATTGTTTCTTCCGTTCCGCAACGCCCTCCGCCACCTGCAACAATATCCGGAACATCTGCAGTCGTGGTCAGCGGCGCCCATGCTCACTAGCGGTAGCGTCGTTGCGGAGAACGTAGCTGAGTAAAGAAAACGATCTACAAAAACTTTCTAATCTGAGTTGTCCATAATAGCGAGCCACAAACTTAACAACTTACCCAGTTTTGTCTCTGTAGAGGGTATCCACATTAAGTGGTTTCATGTTCTAACAAGACACGACTGCATTTGCCCAGTTAGACCCCTGAACGTCTGTCTATTTAGTGGAGGTACTTATATCATCTAAGCCCATATTACCGAGTCCTGACTGTAGTTGCGCTGGGTGCACAATTTACTGTGACAAATTGTCCAGATGACAGTCCACCTTTTTCAGACCTTTCTGGCAGTCCTCCCTCAATATTAAAGACATATCACTTTCCAGCTCCAGCCTCGAACCAGGAGATTTTCAGCGCGCGTCCCTGGTTTGGAGAGTGTACGTCAGTGTTGCCCGACTTCGCCAGGCTGTGGGTTTTCTCGTCAGTGGTCTGCGTCCGTCTGTGTAGGTGCAATGGCGGAGAATGGTGGCAGCCAAATTGTTGCGTTTTATTAATGTTTCTTGTGTTTTAAGGCAAATAGAATTTGTAGAGGTATTTTAGCAAGCTTTAGATTATCTTTGAGGACGAAAAAAAACCCGTAAAAGCTATTTTTGGTGAGTTCGTATGCGACGGAGCAAATGCAGCTGGACATGACAAAATACCCCGAGACTGCAATGAAAAAACGACACAAATATTGGCAAGTGTTGGCGCACTTGCATTCAGCAGCTAAATACTGACCTCTCTAGGTATTAGTAAGAACCAAGTTACTCCTAAAACAAATTAATTTATATAAACTTGAGTAGAGTATGTAACTTTCGAAAACAAGTCTGATTCAAAATGACTCTCGCGACGTCAATATTGCGCTAATAATTTCTTTTGTTAGTAATTCTTTTTTTTTTTGCTTGCGTATGTTATGTAGTTAAAACAGATGAGTTTGTCCCCTTGTCATCCATTTGTCTTCAATCACGTGTCTATATGAACGTCTTCGTCTTTTTTTTTTTCTTTTTTGGTTCAATGCCAACTTAAGGCACGCTTTCAAAGCTAAGCTTCGCCGCATCCCAACTTAATTGAAAGTAACCTATTGAAACTTTGAAGTCCACGACGTTCTCGTTAAGTGAAGTCCTTAGCTACGCCTCTGCCAGGTTTCCTACGGCTTTGGGAACCTAGACTTGCGGAAGGTTCGCCCCGCTCGGAGAATTGTTTCACGCACCCTAGGCGGGAAATCGGGCGGCATAATTAAGTTTCTTGAGAACGAGACGCATCAGGTGCGCGCCAGCCCGGTCTATAATTAGGTGTGCGTGTTTCCCAAGCGTGCAGGCGCGAGACGCCAATCTGCGCCGCGTTGTTCCGGAAAACTTGACGCACGAACGCAGAACACGTGCAGCCACACACGCTCGCGGGAGCACATGCATGTTTTCCTTTTTTTTTCTTTACTATTCTCGCGGTCGTCTTACTTACTGGTAAACGACAGGCTTAGGGCCATTTTAGGAGGTACTAAGGTAATATAGTGTTTACTTTTATAGAGTTTAAGGAAAACAGGCATTATGCCGCCAGTGTAACAAAACAATACACGGAAACACAAAGGTGTTTCATGCTAGCATCTGTATCGCTCCGTAAACAGAAGGCGGCTTAACCACATCCTCTTCAAGTTTCCCCGTTTAAAGTTTACTTATATGAGACAGTTTTATCACACCTCGTGCATCAGTGAGTGCATGCGTAAGTGCGCGCATCTGTGTTTGTGTGCGTATGTGTGCCTGCCTGCGCGTACGTGCGTGTGCGTGTGTGTGCGTGCGTGTGCGTGCGTGCGTGTATGCGCACGCGTGTGTGTGTGGGTCGGTGTATGTGTGTACGTGCGTGCGTACGTATAAGGCAGTGGTGGGAGGGGTTCAAGGGCGTGTGTGAGTGTGCGTGTTCTTTCAAATGAACTAAAAATTTCCTTTTATTTGGAAGGACTGATTTTACAACAGAATGTTTATAAAAACAGGAGAATCTTTTTTTTTTTTCATCTTGCGCCCTTTTGTTTGATTTAAAAAAAAAAAACGACATGCATTGTGTGGTCGCGATACAAGCTTTGTTGTGCGAAAGCTTTTGGGTTATGGAAGGAATCATTCACTGTTTCCATGTGGCCTTCAGAAAACACTTAGTTTTATTGCTGTAATCTTCTTTTTTTTCACCCGTGCGCCGAAATACTGATGGAGAAGACCAGACGAGAGGGACGTCAGAACGCCCAGTTCTGGTTCGAATGATTGGCGGCTAGGCCTGAAGCTACTACCCGCATTTGTCTCCACTCGTTGACGCGTTCATATGCGAGATCCAAACGCCAGACGCCGGCGTTTTCCACTCCAACCCGTTCGACGAGTGCATTAGAAACGAATGCAAATACATGTAGGTCTACCCACTAATCCTTCCAACCAGAGCTCGGTGTTCTGCCATCTCCTCCGCGCTCTCTTATTCTCTCCCTCAGTTTTTCGGCGCATACGAGACGACTGTCTGAGACTTCATCTGCTGCTGAGGTGTACGCCACACGCACAGGCACCTATCGCTTCAGAAGCAGTTTCCGGTACGCGACCTCTAGAGCAGTATAATTCTCCTAAAGCACAACATTGTTTCGAAGCTTTTTTTTTTTTTGCTTTTTTTGTTTAGTAAACACAATTTTAAGCGAAGCTGCAATATCTCTAGATATTTTCGAGCGAGCGATATCTCGCTTTATCATGTGCTTCGGTTTGCATGGACGGGCGGGAATACGTGTCAGAGAAACAGAAGCGAACCCCGCCTCCGCATCATGTCACGGTTACTCCGTTGAGACGCATAAGACTTAAATACAGTGCACTTTAAATTTGACTAGAATGAGACACTGAACTCACGAATGATGATAATGCAATGGAATGCAAAGGTGCTAGCAAGCTGGACAAGAATTAATAAAATAATCCCCGGAGGTAGAGAACAAGGGGGCCAAAGGACAAACACAAATCTCCAAACACAACTAGGTGACTGGTGCGCGAACGAAAAAATCCGTCTGGTCCGGGTATCGAACCAGGGACCTCTCCATTTCCAGTGGAGCGCTCTACCAGCTGAGCTAACCAGGAGTTAGACGTCAGTTCAGGAAACGAGTTTTATCAGCTGCCACCAGTCTAACACCAAGGGTGTTAGACTGGTGGCAGCTGATAAAACTCGTTTGCTCTACTGACGTCTAACTCCTGGAAATGGAGAGGTTCCTGGTTCGATGTCAGGACCAGGCGGAGTTTTTCGGTCGCGCGCCAGTCATCCAGCTGTGTCTGTAAATGTTTGTTTGTCGTTTGTCCCCCTTGTTCCCCTTCTTCGAGAATTATTTTCTTCACAAATGAATGTCCTTTTGTTTGGTTTATTTTTTTTAACAAAGAGCTCGGCGAGATTTTTACTTTGTATATTTCTAGTAATATAAGTGTTCAATGACTATCGAACCTGAACACCCATGTTGGTTCCTCACTGAGCACATTATAGTTCACTGATCGTGCGTACGTATATGAGTGCCGCCTAATAACTGAGCGAGAGAGATGAAAAATAATCGACAATTTTTCACACTACCGTGACAAAAGCTGTGATAACACGCAAAATACATGTTGTGTTGCTTCGCGGTAATATGGTACGACGCAGGTAGCGCAGTTCTTTGGGCCCAACATTTGATTGTCTTTGATCGAAAATTTAGGCCTTTAGAAAATTAGAAGCAGCCAAGGTGGAGCAAACTCGATTCTCTTTGGCCGGAGTCTGGGAATCTTGGCACAAATTCTCCAAAAGGGTGTCATAGTTAGGCTTTACTGTTAGTAGTTTGGCTATCATCTGGAATCTTTAGGCCTACATCGCCAAGCAAGTGCCATATTTTGGATTCATTGCTGGTGTTTTAATCATACGAGGCATCTTTGGCTCAAGTTTGGCACTTTGGCAATAATGTGCCGTGAGAAAAAAAAAGTCGTCACAAAAACGCGAAAAAAAAGAAAGAAAAAAGAGCACTCTGGCATTAAACAAAACCGGAGTAGGCCCAAGTTATGCCCTTATGAGCGTGTGCCAAGTTCGGCGTTTCTCTGGCGTGACACCTGCGGAGTGAATTATGCCTCGACGGGGCGAACATTGTCGTGCGTCTCCGAAAGAAAGCCATTTCACGGATAGCGCTCCAACGGGATTAAGTTGGCATCTCTTGCGATCTCACAACAGCCCAGCCTTGATTCTGTGCTTTGGCTTCCTGAAAGGTTTCCTCCAAAGCACGTGGTTGCTTTCTTCTTCCAGCTACACGGCCTGGCACAGATTAGACACGAGGGCTAAACACGGTGAAAGATACGCATTGATGAGGACACACGGCCCGGCGAAATGCTGCGTCGCGATCGGCCAGATAATGTCATATGCGGGTAGAAACAGGGAAAGAAAACAGGCCGCCAGATTGCCGAGCGTTCGAATGTCAAGCGCCGGCGTCCCGTGGTCGGCGTCCGCGTTCGAACGCGTTCAAACACTGCCTCATTCAATATCCTTGCACAAGCGTGCACCGGTGCAGAAAAGTGTAGCGCGGTGCACAAAAGAGCGGGGCATTGTACTTCCGGATGTGTTTGTACGTAGGTTGCACTCCTAAATTGAAAACGGCGGTGTGCACCGAGTGCAGCCAGCTGGTGCAGGAGATGCACACCGCCGTATTTGGTTTACGAGTTCTGCCTATCTGAAAACCTAACCGGAAATACACCACACCGCCTCACAACAGCCCAGCGGCCCTATGCTACACGGCGGGACCAAGCGCGACAGGGAGTCCGGGACATCGCGGCCGTCTGCGATTGGTCAGTGGCACGCCGCTGACCAATCGCAGACGGCCGCGATGTCCCGGACTCCCCGTCGCGCTTGGTCCCGCCGTGCATAGCACAGGGCCACAGGATTTTGGAGAGAGAAAGGCCGCTAGCTTATCATCTACCCTCTAACCATTTGAACCCGAACCCGGTGCTCTGACGTCCTCGCGCGCTCTCATTTCCTCTCCTTCAGTTTCTACCGGCATTGTTGCTCGCCCGAGGTGACTTAAGGCCCATAGGCACATTTGCGTTTGAGCGCGGTGCGTTGCGTAGCGGCAAGCCGTAGTTACGGACGCTACGCAAGCGTTGCGTAGCGGTTCTGTAGCTACGAACGCGTTGCGTTGCGAAGAGTGCTTGCGCCCAGCTTGTACATAACAGCTGTGTAGACGCACATTCAATCGCAGTCAAGAGCCAATAAGAACGCGCTATCGTCGCTAGCGGCTCACCAATAGTAAGCGAAATCCACGGAAACATCATGACGCCCGGCGACAGTGTCGAAGCGGTCGATCTTGGGACAATTCCGTTGGTTTCCTTGATATTCTGTCGAGCTTGAAGCATCGCAGCATCGAAAAAAGCAGTCCCCACCGCTCCCCAAAACGAAAGACCAAGTTGTGCGAACGGAGAACCGAATACGCTTCGCCAACTGGCGCCAGCGAACACGTGACCATCCTCTCATCTCTCGGCTTTTGATAGCTCGAACGCACCGGAAAGTTGAGCGAGTCTCTACTCTCTTGCGTACCGAGCATTGCTCTCGGAAAATGGTCATTCCCAACTCCCAGCCAATCCTGTCTCGATACAAATTAATTGTTCACAGGCCCAAGACTTGTCTTATCCCACCACGAGGAGACGTTCGGAAGTGTGTCTGTGTGTGTGTGTGTGTGTGTGGGGGGGGGGGGGGGGGGAGAGACCTTGCAGACGATTCTTTGTCCCGCTGACGTCAACGTCCCAAACTTGTAAACACCGGCGCCCGTCATCTTCGAACCGAAGAATAGGGACGTCTGGAGCTATGTGGCAATCCTCCGTTGAATGGCGCATCGTCCCTTTGTACGAGGGTACGTTGGCGGCATTATGGCGCCCCACGGCTTTGCTTTCGGGCAAAGCTCTGCGGAACCACTCGGCGACGACGCTCAAGGCCGTGCACCTGTGGCGGTCGGACTGGGCGGGCGAAAATTGTCCCCTGGGGCCTTTCACAACCGTGCTCGAATTCAGGCGAGATTGTGAAACGGAAAGTCGTGGCGAGCTTCATCGGATCGCGCGCGAGCAACACAGTTGGGCAAACCGATTGAACGGCTGCACTAATGACGGTCGTACCCGCGTGCCCCTACATCCCTACGCCGCGTTAGATCAATTCTGTCTAGATTGTTTATAGGTAGCTGATGAATACTCCGAACTTTCTCGTCGCAAGATCGTCATTTGTGGAAGTTATTGGTGACGACAAAGTGACGTTTCACAACTTTGGGAAGGAGTTATTTGAGTAAATTCTGCTTTATCAGTGGAAATAAGAACGATATAAGACTGTCAACTTCGGAGGTGTTGATTTTAGAACGCAATTACCCCAAGCTTGCTTCGTGTTTTATAGACCATCAAATACGTTGGACGCAGCTGATAATCTTTGTCGTGACGTCACACGTATGAACCACTGTCGTCTCAGCGCACTCTCTCGTTTTTCTCTTGTTCGGCGCCCAGGGAGTGGTAGAGACTTTTCGCCCCTTCAATAAAAAAACGTCACGAAGATAAACTGATCTGCGAGTTTGTGAGAAATTAAAACTTTGCGGCAATCTTTCAGCACGAAGATTCTTTGTATTTGACGAGTTTAGTGTCCCAAAACAGTTCACCCGTTGGGGGATTCAAATCACGGTCGAGATGCCCAAAATCTGACGGAGGCTTAATGCGGTTTGGACTCTATGCAACTATGATATCTGTAGAGTGTTAGAAATTTCCATGTGATACAGATCACGGATCACCCGGGGAATCTAAATCATATCACGGATCACCGTATCACGGATCATATGCACCACGACCTACTGTAATCAAAACCTGCTCAAAGTGCCTCGCTTTGCCGTTGAGAGCGCTCGACATGGGCTTTTCTTAAAGGGGCGATGCAACGATTTTTGTATTTTGCGCAAATACCACTTAGAACGGATCCCTGACGTTAATGACATGTGAAATACCCGTTCGCTATTTCACCATACGCAATCGAAGTCGCAGAAAAAAAAAATAAAGAAAAGCGAGGAGAGTTCACCCCCTCAACTCACAGCCAGAACAAGCGGCCACGTGATCTGGAGCCGATTATATGCCGCCAATGTTGATCATAGCCATGCGCTGGGGTTGGTAAGGCACAGGACACGCGCTCAGTTCCAGACATTCTTAGGGTTCGGCTGTTGTCGTCATTGCAGCGATTGCACACAGGACACTACCCGAATGCGTCTCAAGCTATCGTTAATCACGAGCCCAAATCGAGTGTCCACGCCATGCTCGGGTCCAGTCTATGAGCCGCATTCAAATATCGTCACTGGGCGGTACTGCTACCGCCAAGCTACGTCATCAGGTTTTGCGAAAAAGAAATTGAACGAAAACACTCGGTTTTGTCTTCGAAATTACAGCGCAACAAAGGAGTTTCTTCGTCAGTGGTGTTGCGTGCGAGCATCCATGAGTCACACTAGTGCCAGTAAGCTCGTGTAAAGCAAAAACCATTCCAATTGAATATCGTTGCACCGCCCCTTTAAGTCCCCTTTATAAAGCTGTTTTTTACAAGTACCGCCAACCATTGTTGTGGAAACGCGCGAGACACGTGTCACGAGCCGGTGCTTCGTCGCCATTCGCTTGCAAGGGCCGCTCATCTCAGTGCTGCTCCATAATTTGCTTTCAAGGACCGCTCAAGACACGGGCCTCGTGCACTCGCGGATTTGACGCTACTTGCGAGACAAACGCAAACACATCGAGGTGCTTTAGCTTTTCTGTGACGTGAATGTAATGTCCCTCTCTCCTGGGAACATTGGTGTCATTCATTGTTGTAGAAATGCTCGAGGCACGTGCCGCGCGCCCCTTCTGGGAAGAACATGGCATCTGAAATCTAGCTCACTGCTGCGCTGTGCCGCCTTTATTTTCCCAAGGGCTTCACGTCGCGGGTACCTCGTGCGCCGACGCACCTTGCGCCACTTTTAAAACATGAAGGGGTTTAACCTGAATGCAGTTCACAGGCTTTCTAGCGGGCGGTCCGCACAACAGGCGGCTGTTTATATCTGATTACCAGCGTTGCTGATTACTTTTTTTTGCGAACACCTACCGTAGCTTGGCGCTAGCAGGCTGCAGTAGCACAGCAGCAAGATGCATTGTTCTCATGCTTGCTTAGATTGAACGAGCGCATTTCTCAAACTCGGAACCATGCGTCTTTGTTTTTATTAGCTTTGAGTGTTTTTGTGCCAGAGAAGCTATTAAACAGTTTTAGAATAAAGAATCCCAACGTTTCGTGCCCCCAAGCAGTTTGGGGTGTCGCACTGCGCAGGCGCAGACCTTCTGCGCAAGCGCATTGCCACTCCACAAAGCGAGGGGACCCCCTGTTCAAATATTTCCTGAGGACACCACATCATTATCAAAACAAGGCGCGTTCTCGGATTCTATTCAATTTTTCAATTCAATTTTGTTTCCAACACAATGTTGGGGGTCCCCGGCGAAAAAGCTGTCGTTGACAGCTTGAGAGTGCCTGGGGGCCCATGCAGACAGCAACATATTGTGAAAAAGTACAAAACATTTGACGCGTAACAATATGAGTACACATAAACACCGTGTGAACTTATACAATTCTATATGGTACATGTCAAACACTATATAAAAATTATCAACCGTTGATGGAATTATAAATGACACAGATCAAATTTTCCCACGTGGCTTGTTTTCTAACAAAAATTACAATAAAGGCTTGAACACCAAAACTTTCCCATATACAAGATAAAGACTAATGCGTTATCATCTATTGTTTACAAAAATAATTCTCGCATTTTTACTAGTAAATGTATCAAAGTAAATATTTTCTTCTAGATACTTGTTTAAAATAAAAGGGTAAGTTATGTGTCAGCGACTGCGAGAAGTATTCAGTGCGCCGGCGCGGCACTAACCACCTGTCACAGCTGTGGGTGCGAGGGTCACTTATTTGTTTCGATAAGACAGATGCCCTTTTTAAAAATGATCTGAAACTTTCATTTTACAAGAACAAAGAATGCAATAAACGAAATTCATAAATATTTTTTACGCTTATTATACCGTAATGAGTGTTCAGTTGTGCGGTTGAGTGTAATCGTGGCACATTAGCAATATATCGAATCGCTTTTTTTTTTTTTGAAGAACAAGGATGGTGTGTACGTTTCCTGCTGTAGTCGTGCCCCATACGAGCCTGCAGTAATTTATGTGTGAAGTGAATAGGGAATGATAAATATGAAGTTTTGCGTTATATGGAAGGATGTGTTGACATCGTGACAAGGCTCCCGTTGCCGATGATAAGGACTTAGCTAAAGCTTCAATGTGATCTGTCCATGTCATATTAGCAGAAAATGTAACGCCAAGGATTCTCTGTTTGTTAACTATTTCAATAGAAGTGTCACCGAGTAATAAATTGTGTATTATTTGTGTCTGCATCGTCCATAGATAGCCACTGCGCTGGCTCGTTCATATATCGTCCATAGATAGCAACTGCGCTGGCCAGCCGGCGCCTCTCTACTTCGTTCACACACTTAAGCTGAGACTAGAAGCTCCGCCTTCAGCGCGAGCGCGCTGGCTTCCGCAGTGCTTTGTTTGCGCATGCCTGCGCGTTCACACTTTTTTTAGAGGGCACGAAGCTCGCGCTGAAGGCGGAGCTTCTGAGCAGAGTGACGAATCTGTCACACGCCCACTTACGATTTCGACTAGATCCCACGAGGGCCTCGAGGAGAACAGGTCGAGACTAGGGTGCCTCGATGTCCTTCTGTTTAGGGTGATGCCATCGTTTGTAGTACCCGATGCCAACAACACGTGGTCGCAGGGAAAATAGAAAGAAATCGCGGAAAACAAAAGGTCGCCGCAGCCCAGTTATACTTAGGGTGCCTTCATGTGCGCTTTGCTTAGGGTGGTGGCATCTCGCCATTTTGTCCCACACGTTTATTTTTATTTTTTGTTCAGAAACGCGTGAAAGAGCGCGTTCCTGCACGCGTTTGCGGCGCTGACTGTGCTATGGCAACATTTTGTTTTCGTCGATTTCTTTGTATTTTCCCAGTGACCGCGTGCTGTCGGCATCAGGTACTATAAAGGTTGGCATCACCCTTAACAGAAGGACATTAATACCCCTGTTACACGGGCACATTTAACTGCGGTTACGCTAAGCCACGGATAGCGCACAATACTTGCCGACAACATTCTGCGGCTATGCAGTCAAAGCTATGGGCGAACGTGCGCTTGAGCATCTTGAGCATCTATCGAAGCAGTGCGCGCGCGCTCTTCACCTCTTCTGAAATAGCTGTCAGAGAGAATAGTGTGGTATCTGTGGTGCCGCGCAACAGCAGTTAAGCTGAGTTAACCGCGGTTAAGTGTGCCCGTGTAACAGGGGTATAAGGCACCCTAGTTATACTTTGTCTCACCCTAGCATGGCTTGTGCTAGCACGAGCGGCCAACCTTGACTGCCTTGACTAGAGCACTTGCTGCATGAGCGCCCGTGCAGCCGCCGCGGCTTCATTCAAAGCGACTAGCTCGTGCTTTTAGCATTTTTGGCTAACAATAGTCCATACTAAGGTGAGGTGAAGTATAGCGACACGAGCGCGTGCACGCTTTTTACGCGCTTCAGAGCAAAACAAATATTAAAAAAAGCTTTCGGAACAAAATGGTCAGATATCATCACCCTAAGCAAAGAGTACATGAAGTCACCCTAGTCAGGACTAAACCCAGGATCCAGTGACTTTAGTCAGGACCAGATATCGACGCCGCGCCTTGCGCGCATTCTATTGATATGCGGATACCCTAGCAAACAAAAATACCTTTGCGTGGCGCCGCGCAGTCATAGCGTGACAAAACGCTGCGGCCGTGGCCTGTACTACAAGGCACGCCCTGGCACACTCTTCTGTGGCCAGGTCAAGATTACACTAGGTCGTGGTCTGAGCGGCGCCGCCTCGCGGCGGAGCAAATGTGTCGACGGTGCGCTGTAATTTTCGACAAACGCCGTCAGATGGCACAGCATGACAGGAGCCCGAGGAACCGTCCTCATTCAACCACACGTTTTCAAGGCCGCGAGGTGCGCGGAGCTTTCACGCGAAAGTGCACTCACCGGGAGATACGCGAAGCCTTTCTGTCCTTATTCCGGCATTTCTTTCCTCTTTCACCCTGATACAAAATACCGATCACTCCTTCACCGCCTTACTTGTTTGGCGCGTAAAATCCGGCAATTCTTTTTATATGTTGTTTCACCACCGAACACGTTATAAATCGCATCTTACTTGGCACACGCGGCGATGGGCTTCTAAACATTCTGTTCCAACAAAAATCAAACCAGCATACTCCACTCATTCGAGCCCCCTTGGATTCATTCGTGTGGCATACGACGTACGAAACTCATTTCTCGAGTATTCTTTTGATCGGAACTTTTTCATCCCAATCTCTCACATACTTTACTTCCTGGGGCTTTTCTGCTAGCATTCCGTAGCATCCCTCTGGATCCCGCGGAGTGAAAAATTGATGCGCGTGTCAGCCACTGCTTCTCGGGTTTTTCGCGTTCGTTCTGAACGAGGGAGGCTGGAACACGACGGAGACTGATAGCGTTGACCCCGACAGGCACGCTCCCCAGATTTCGGAACACGCAGAAGATGCGCCCGACGGGGATAAATTAATCATCGTGCAAAGCCGAGGCGTCGCTCGTGGCTTTCCCTGTTTTGGCAGCGGCTGTAACTGGGCCAGCTTCCAAGTTTCATAGAAATCCGACCATAGTTTAAATAATTGATCGAGTTTCACTTATTTCCCTCTTTTTAAAGAATCGCAAAATGCTTCCTTTTGGGTGTCAGATCGAGGGTGGTGTACCAAGTGCTGGGTCAAACTTCCAGCTTTGTTTGGGCGTCACGTTTGAAAGTATCGTCTTGCTTGAGGAATTGCTCCGTCTTGAGACAGAGGCAAAGCAGTCTAGAAGTTGTCGAATCTAAGCTTTCTAGTTTATTGTATTCTTTACAGCGAAGCTGTTTATGGCTAGGGTTCCGTGGATTTTTCATGTGCGTGACCAAAAACCCTACGCTTGCCCCGCACCCACGCGCCGACCGTGTCGGCGTCTGCAGCAGGAACAGCTCTAAAACACAAGCCCAAAACCACAGCCTCCTGTATATTGACAAAGTCTGGCAGATTGCCACGAGATGCGGCCGCCGAAATGGAAATTGTGGTGCAGCAGACAGCGGATGAGAGGAGAGCCAAGTGACTGGCACCACGCTGCGGCGAGACGCAGAAACGCAGTGTGTCGCCGCTGCAGCGAAGCGCTGCGACGACACGCGAGGACCCGAAAGTGTGATTCGGGTCCTCATCGCTGCAAAGGTTGTGCGCTGACGTCCAGGTTCCTCAGGAAAGAGGGGCGATGGGTTCCCCCAGAAATGACTTTTTGATGCTCTATGCTACCAGATCCTCGCGCTCCAAATCTGCGACCAGTCACTCTGTTGCTCCGTCGTCGAACTGCCAGGCTTTGTGAGTATAGAGGAGGCTATGCTACAACAAATGGCATCTTGCACCCGCGTGCGTAATGCTTTATTTTGGTTCTCTACTTCGAATATTTTATACGCGTACGGCGCGCGCGTACGGCGCGTGGAACAATATCGCACCGCCCTCTCTTTGTCGTCGTTCCAAGCGCTTGCGTGTCTAGTTTCCTTTCCTTCCGCTCTCCCGGGGTGACGGTCCCGTCGCGCGTGTCTAGTGTCCTCCGGCTCCTCGGGGCGGCGATAGTCGTCCACGTGAATGTACATAAAAAAACCAGAAAGAAAAGTTGCCGTTCTCCATTTTCAATTTCCCTTCTCTTCTCTCGCCGTAAAGGGGAGGCCGCGTATTGGCAAGTCCAGCGACATCGACGCCGCGCAGCGGCAACGCCGAGAAGCTCAAGAGAGGAGGTACTTTCGACTCTGTCGTCTGCTATCGCTGCTTGGTTCTCTTAGGCAGCATAGAAATAAACATCGTTTCTAGTAATTATGCTTATGCTCCCGCACGTCATTCCTACGTTCTGACTATACACTGCTTCACCTTATGTTGTACCGCAGCGAAGGTTAGAAGCGCGAGCTCATAGCGTTGGCAGCTGCCCTTGGTGCACGAGAGCTTGTGCCGCCGAGAAGTGTTCTAGAGCAAGGATCTCGCGCTTGTAGCCTTTCCTGCGGTACAACACAAGGTGAAACAGAGTATAGAAGAACGTTTTTAGCGCCGAAAAATCGTCTTGCTTTTATATGTAACACCACTGTTACGCTACAGTACAAGAAATTTATGGTGATCCGCGTGCTAAACGACGAAGACGACCTCCTTTCGTCCGCCATTTTGCCTGACCAGCGCGCCCCCTATAGGTCGCTGGAGTCGCGAATAGTCCGGACTCCCGAAGAGCAGCGCCCCTACGAAAAGCAACGGCGGGAACGGCAACGAGAATGTCAGCGGCGGCGGCGGGCGGCACGTGTGTGTGCGTACTCAACGCCACGCCACGACGACAGGGACACTCGCGTTCGGACATACTCTCTGACGGAACTTCTACGACCGAAAGCTAGGATCGCGACATCCGACAGCACGGTGCACGCCAGTTCGTGCGACGCAATTTGTCGCTACTTCAGGACCGCTTTCGACGCGTGGGCGGCATATCTCGCAGAACAGTCAACACCACCTAGAAGAATCGAATACGTCGTAAAGCCTCCCCTACCATGCACGTGACGGCATCACACTCGGCTGGCTCTAGCTGAACGATAGGGCCCGAGCCCGACGCATTGATTGCGCATGAGGGTCAGTCAAACGCCGAGGCAGCGCTCATGTCCAATCTGCGTCTGCGCTCGATCTCGTCGTGATGACGTCAAAATGTTAGGGCACGCGGGGTTTGATTATTTTATGTGGTGTCGAAGTAGCGTGTTTTCTGTAAACTGTTAAATTGGCGGAGCCTGTGTGCTTGGAGCAAATCTGCGAGTTCCCCCTTTCCCGTTATCAGACTCAACATACTCATGGACACGCACACACGTGCGAAGGGTAGACCGATCTTACTAAGCGTTCCACGCATGCGTGACGCCACCATGACTGTAGTGCCATAGCCTCCTATATACTGACAAAGCCTGGTAGATCACTACGACAGGCGGCCGCCGATATAGAAAAAGTGGAGCGGCCGCTCCCCTTTTTGGAAAAATAGAAAAGGTGAAAGGGGGGGGGGGGGGGGGAGCTACGTGACTTATGCCCCGCTGCGGCGAGACGCTGAAACACACTTCTCCCGAGCGAACAAGTCTGTTTCGGGTCCTCGCCGCTGCAAAAGCTGTGCGCTGACGTCCAGGTTCCCCGAAAAATGGCTTTTTGATGTTCTGTGCTACCAGATCCCCGCGCTCCAAATCTGCCACCGGACACTCTATGGCTCCGTCGTCGAACTGCCAGGCTTTGTGAGTATAGAGGAGGCTATGGTAGTTCGTAGGAGGCGTGCGCCAGTTCAGGAGACCGCTCGTGGCACCCCGTGTTCCTCTCGCGCAGACACTCAAGGCTCTGTTATACTCCGACGTAACGCGTGCGCGCGTGCGAGCGCGTCACAGCGACGTCGCGTCGGCGAAAACCCGACGCTCTATACTCCGGCGTCGTGGCGTAACCGACGCGACCGGCGGCGTTCGACGCAGCCTGACCGCCTCGACGCCAAAATGGAGCATGCCGTATTCCGCGCCGGCCGCGCCAGCGACGCCGGACCAGGATGCATCACGCGCTGGCTCCCGGCAGCCCTCGCGCCGGAAGCGCGGCGACTACGAGCAATAGCAGACGACGGGAGCACCACTCCGTGTGGCGTCATGTTTGAAAAATCGGACTCGGTCGTCGAGAAGCTCATCGAGGGAATTCGTCCTCACCCGTGTGTCTACGTCACGAGGAAGCTTGAGTACCGTAGACCGGGCGCTTGTCAAAGATGTACTGTATGTACATTGACCGCCTACGCTTACGGCGCAGATGGTGCATAAACAGTGCAAGCGCTAGTTTTCGTCGTGCGAGGTACGTCCACGCCATCGCTCGAACTTGGCGCTCAAGAAGCACGAGAGTTTTCGTCTGCCATTCGAAACGAAAAGGAACCGGAAGTGGCGCACTCTCGCAGGAATAGTACCCTCGTAGTCACATTCTGCGCATGCGCCGCGCCGGCGGCCCACCGACGCGCGCCGCGGGAGCCGCCAGGGCCGCCGGAGTATAGAGAGGGCGAATTTTTGACGCGCCCGGCGTGACTGACGTGACGTAGCCGACTTCGGCCAGCGTTCGCTTGCGCGCGCGTTACGTCGGAGTATAACAGAGCCTTTAGTGTGGTTGTCGCGCGCGCAGAAAGACTGTCCCCACGATGCATGGCGGGAGCGGTGGCGTAATGAAACCGGATGTGAGGTCGGCCTATTAGGCAGTATGTGCAACAAAACGGCCAGCCTATTTATAATTCACAACTAATCGGTATAAAAGCAAAAACACTAAGAAAACAGGCACATTTTACCAAGTTTCGTAGTTTCTGCGCCTAAGGGATACGTGGCGTGCACGTGACATCATGGCCCCTTACTGGTGGACATTCTGGGTAGTACTCCCCCTCGTTCTTGCCGAGAAAAAAAAAACGGTGGTGCAAAATGCACGCTGCAGAACCGATGTATATGAATAATTACGCGTTTAAAAGTAGTCGGCTCTGCTTCTCAGGCGTTGTCGTATCCGTGCCATCATTAATCTGCATTAGTTTCATTTCTTTTTTTTCTTTTTTTCTTTTTTGCTTTTATTAATAACATGAATTTATTACGATCATCCTCGGTTCTCGATGCGTAGAGCCGGTCCTCGGCTACCCTGACCCTACCCGTTTCAGCTTCCCATGGAGCGCAGTTGGTGCTACCAGCCGTCCCAGCCCAACCAGCGCTTCGAACGTTTATCACGTGACGAGACACCTCACGCGTCGCTGCGCGCCTCTCGAAGGTCACGCGACATTCGCACGGCATCGGATTGGCTTCGATGGCTCGTCGCGTCCTCTGCGGTTCGTCGTAAGGTGAAGCGGAGTTCGGCCTCACCCGAGGGAAAGGCGTCGCGACGGTGCAAGCCCGCGAGAGCGTGCCGCGTGAAAATAATTTTCGAGGATTTCTCCGGAAGGGCCGGCCCGTGGTTTATTAGTCCCGTAGGAATTCCCGGCACGCGAGGTTTTTCTCGTAAATCATATTCCACGGCACAGGGCCGCAGTAAGGTGTCTACATTTCATAGTTGTTTCCAGCCGCTCGATCGGCGTCACGTGATTTATGGACCGCGTTCCGCAGCAATGTGGAGCGCAAGTTCGTCTGCTTCTTTTGCAGGGGTTATGGTGACGTCAGACCGCCGAGCTCCGATTTGTTCTGAATGAAAGATAGTGGGTAGACCTCGAGGCAGCTAGCATTAAGGTCTACCCACTATCTTTCAGTCAGAGCCAATCAGAGCTCGGCGTTTTTCTGACGTCATCACAACCCCCTGCAAAAGAAGCAGACGACTTGCTCTGCGCACTGCCCGGGGCAGGGAATAGAAGGCGCCTCGGTCGATGGCTAGTCCGCGCACCTGGTGGCCAAAAGGGGCAACTTTGGGAAGGCCTAGCCACCGAGCGATTGGACACGAGCACTGCGTTACAGTTCGGAAAGGAGCTCGAACATTCGAGCTCGAGATCGGGTCCAACGATTGCGGCTGCGGGTCGTCTCAAGTTGCCAGAACTCCCCGTAAGGTGGCGCCACCTCTCAAACCAAACTTTGTGGCCCGGTAGGCATAGCTGTCACTTTGGTAGCTGCGAATACTAGCAGCCATATAAAATATTACTAAAACAATTTGTTTTTTCGTTGAGCACCCAAAATGTGTTTTCGTTCAGATTACTTGTTTTTCGCCGTGTCGCTACTGCCGCGTTCCACGCAAACGCCCTCTTGCCTTATGCGAAAATTAAACTCTAAAACATGAAAAAAAAAACGTAATAAATTCTATCGTATTGTATAGTTTGCAAAGCGCTGTCCAAGTTCGTCTGCTCTTTGCATTTACCGTGCGTTTATTTCCTCTCCGTCCGAATACGCGCGCGTGCTTTTGCTTCCCCCGACCTCAACCGATGACGGTGCGTGCATGCCTGCCTCGCCATCGCTCTTCGCGTTCTCTTTGACGCCCTTTGTATGGCGCGCCCCATCGAGCGTTTCGGACCAACCGAGGCACTGGATAGTTTCAGGAAACTATTTTTGCCCATCCGATATGGTACGGTGTAAGAACTGCGCATGTCCGAGATTGATCCGGTAGCACACTCACGCTTTGTTCCAGTGTTCATCGTATCGTAGCGGACGTGCAAAAACGGTTCTCTAAAACTCCCTACTTTCTAGAGGACTTACTTTCGGCATACGAGCTGCGAGGAGGTGGAGAAGGCGTCGACCGTCTGTAAGCGCCTCTCCACCAGCTTTCCCCTTTGCCACGCGAAAACGCAACGCACGCGCACTAACGGCCAATCAGCGTACGAGGCGTTCGCCATTACATTGTAAACGCTCTTCTCAGTGCTTCGTGTTGCCCCCTCTCGTGAATATATCTAATAAAATTAAATTAAATCGATTTATTTCGCAACAACCGGTGCATTCCGTGACGAGGATAATAACAAAAAAAAACTTTTTTTTTTTTAATTTCGTAAATCTAGGTCACCTCTCGATCCCAAAGTGCGCCGCGTAGAATCGACGACGCATGCGCGGTAGGAGGGGAAAAAAAGGGGGAAGAGGAAAATATAAAGAAAATATTTCCTACAGCCAATTTCTGAGCCTCGGAGTTTGGCAATGCGAAAGCCCGGGTTCGTACGTAAGCGCCTACGTTATTCAGATAATATGCGCATTTTGCGAGCATGTTGCCTACAGCTTCGAATATTGCGCAAATATGTTGATGGATCGGCGAAGCGTTCAACGGCTTAATTTGTTTGTGCGTGCGACCCTGGGTGTGTACCACATTTTGTTATTTCGCACGTTGCGGTTTTAAATAAAACCCAATCCAGATGTTTATTCAGTTTTATCTCGACAGTTCTGTGCGCGTGTGTGAGCGTATGTGTGTGAGCGTGCTCGTCTCTGTGTGCGCGTGAGTGTGTTTTTGTGTGAGTGAGTGCATGCGTGCGCACTCGGGATGTTTTCTTGGGGAACACTTTCATCATCGCAAACTTAGATCAACAGATGTGCCAAATCCTCGCGCAGAAATTGCTTCGTGAGGAGTAGATCTCGTATTTTGTTTTGTTTGAACGTGGTTGTCGGTTCTTGCTTTCTGTGTTAGCTTTTCTTTTATTTTCGTTTTTATGGAATTTAACTTAGGCAGTTTTGTTTGAACATTAAACGTCTTTTTTTAGTGTCGGGCGTGTTCTTGCAAAACGAGATACTTCTATCCCGTTTAGGTCCGCGAAATATTATTATTTATTTGTTTGTCTCGTTTTTTTACGCCAAGTGTTTTCTTTCTTATGCAGATTTGAAGCATATAGCGAACTTTCGAAGGTGGAGCGCACGATTTGTTTTTAATATTTAAATCAGATGGCTAAGCACCGGAATAAGATGTAGATGTTTGCTGCGAGCGTATATAAATCGGAGCAACGTTTTTGTTTTCATTTTTACCAATAAGGCGAGACCTATATGCAAAAAGATGCAATCACTATAACCCTTAATAAACGCCGAATTTCTGTCTGATGTGAAAAATTCCACCTGTAAACACGAAATCTACTTAAAGAATTAGCCTGCAAAAACCACCCCAAATTTTTAAAAAAGCGAAAACAGAGAAGCATTTTTATAAGCCCTATGAAAAGAAAAGAAATCACAAGCGATACATTTGGCGACAATAGTGAAAATAAGTATGAAAATAATGATGCACCTAGATAGATTCACCACATGAAAAGAGAAATTGGTAGTGCTTCGCAAAGAGTCGGACTACGTTTACTAGGGTCCTTAATATGTATACGAGTATATATAGACAATCAAAGTGCTTGAAAAAAAAAGAAAACAAGAAACATCACGCCACCGAAGAAAAACAATTTAGATGGCGACTATAAATAATCGCGGACAATATAAAAAAAAAAATGCCGGGCGAGCGCGTGGCTTAGAGGGCCTGCAGTGCTATCTACCAGATTCTACCAGATAAAAGCTCAACCATTTTTGAGGCTTTAGCGGATGTTCAGTTTTGTGAGTCACTCTCCACCTGATCGGCTGTCGCTGAGGTGAAGATGATTTTAGGGCCCATTGTAGAGTCATTCTACGAAAAAAATGTCAAAATCAAGCGCGGCTGAAACCGCCGGTTCGGCAAGTTGAGCGATTAGTTTTCGGTAGTATTGTAATAAGTTCGCACAATAAAAACTAACAAGCACTTTATGTTTTTTTACGAAGCATTTTTTTTTAGTTGCGAGGCTATTTAGGGCTAGGGTTTCGTCGATTTTTCGTGTGGAGTGACGGCAGTGACTACAAACTCAACGCTCGCTTGCCGCACTCGCCGCGCGCGTATAAGATTCGAAGTAAATAATCAAAATAAAGCGTTCCCCGTATAAAAGATTCGAAGTAAATAATCAAAATAAAGCGTCGACCAACCCGCGTGCAAGGTGCCATTTGTTTTAGGCTTTTGCTTTAGAACAGTTACTGCTGCAGACGCCGGTGCCGCACACGCTCGCCTTACCCGTATAAAGGATTCGAAGTAAATAACCAAATAAACCGTTGACGAACGCGCGTTCAAGACGCCGTTTGTTTTAGGCCATAGCCTCCTCTATACTCACAAAACCTGGCAGTTCGACGACGGAGCCATAGAGTGTCCGGTCGCAGATTTTCAACGCGAGGATCTGGTAGCACAGAGCATTTCGCTGGGAACCTGGACGTCAGCGCACAGATTTTGCAGCGGCGAGGACCCGAAACATGGTTTTCAAAACCGACGAGAAAAGAAGCGGTAGAAAGCGGGAAACGCCAAGTGAACGCGCGGACATTCCATCGCTTGGGAGAAGCGTGTTTCGGCGTCTTATCGCAGCGGGGCGCCCGTCACGTGCCTCTCCTCTTATCCGTTGTCTGCCGCTCTACCTTTTCAACTTCGGCGGCCAGTTCTCGTGGCGATTTCCGAGGCTTTGTCAGTATAGACGCTTTCAGCGCGCGCCAGGTTGAGCCGCCATAGCCGGCCTTCTCTTGTCTTACCGAGATGCCGAGCCACTGAAGCGGGCCTTGACGAGTCTCCAGAAGGGCCTATGCTGGGGAGAAGGACACAGTAACTCTTAAAATGGCAATAACCGGTCCTGCCGTTGTAATGATGAAGTGGAGCGAACGGAATACTAGGGAACAAAAACTGAAGGTCAGTTATGGCGGCGTCCATGCACAGCCGCCTGAAAGCGTCTATAGAGAATGCTACGTTTAGGGCTTTTGCTTTAGAGCTGCTGCAGACGACGTCTGCACGTGCGGCGCGTGGAACACCATTCTCTGCGCTCTCCTTGATGCTTGGGTAATTTAGCAATAGGTATATTCAGTACATTAGCTGTCAGCGGTCACCGTTTTCAAGATATTAGGCTCTCAGATAGATAACAAAGGTTTCTCAAAGATTTCCCGCTGTGCGGCCCCCGTCGGCCGCACAGCGGGAACCTGCTATGCGGCCGGCGCGCCGCCCTCTCTTCCAAGAGCTTGCGTGCCTAGTTTCCTTTCCTTCCGCTCTCCCGGGGTAGCGGTCTGGTCGCACGTGTCTACTTTCCGCCTGGTGGCGGTCCCGTCGCGCGTGTCTAGTTTCCTCCGGCTCATCGGGGCGGGTCTGTGTCGTATGCTAAACAGCTTCGCTTGTCATCCAGCTTCACAGAGTGGAATGACTCATGATTTTTTGGTTAAGGTGTCGCCTTTCGGATTGGAACGCTGCAACTTGGATTATAAATTAACACGGAATAGGTAGTGACTCAACAGTCATTTGCCGCCAAAGCGGAGAGTAACGACGACAATCGATAAGCCGCTAAAATGCTTTCTTCCCTTAATAGCAGTGGCCAGTGCTATTAACAGAAGCAAGCTGGGCTAGTATCGTCAGCAACCCTGCCTGGTGCTTCCGTAAGAAAACATAGCGCGTAACTAAACTCAGTCGGAGCAGATAAAGGTAAATGCAGAATCGCCCTCACCAATCACAAATGATTCGTAATATGTCGAGCTTTTCCAAACGCATTTACCTGCGAGGACACCGCACCCGACCCTTGCTAATCTCGCCAGGGCGGCCTAGTGATGATATCTGGAATCAACTTGGACGCATGTCACAGATAGGAGAGCAACTAAATTTAGGCTACTTCTTCTTCAACTATAAACGTATTTATGGGTAAGTAGATTCATTTGGTAACTCTAGTTTCACTTAGTGTCATTTCTTACGTTTTATTTTATTTATTTGGAGATTTTGACTAATTTGATCTGACGACCCTGATTAAACATGCGCACGGAACAAGGAACAACGTAGAGCGAACTTGCCACAAAAGTAGGATATGCGAATAAATTTAAAGCTATTGAGTGACATTGCCTTTATTAAGCTTTATAGTGCGACATCGCACTTATGACGCATTATGCTACGAGGGGGAAAAGGGAAAGGTAGATATAGAGTTAGGAGGGTGATCAAATAGGATGAAGCTCAATGAAACCGGTGACCTTTAGATGAAATTCTCCTCTTCCCTCTCCTCTGTCTTTTGTGAATAAACACTTTTACTACTACTACTACCCGACTGCACTCGAGAGGCGAAATCTATTATGGCCTTTCGGTGCTGTGGAGTGCCCCTGGGGTGAATCTATTCCTCCAGCGTCGGTATTACTATTTACTCCTATTGGCTTACTATGCTTTCGCGTATACCACAGACGACGAGAGACAGGAATAGACCATTTGCTATACTACCCAAGCATCAAGGAGAATGCAGGGATTGGTGTTCCACGCGCCGCACGCGCACGCCTTCCCCGTATAAAAGATTCGAAGTACATAACTAAAATAAAGCGTTGGCGAACGCGCGTGCAAGATACAATTTGTTTTAGGTTTTTGCTTTAGAAAATTTACTACTGCTGAGGCCAGCACGTGCGGCGCGTGGAACACCAATCCCTGCATTCTCCTTGATGCTTGGGTAATATAGCAAAAGGTATATAAGACAGAGTGGCAGTGGCCGTGCTAAAAAAAGCCAGATATTCAGCGCATTTGGTAGTGTGAGCGAGAGAGTTGACCAGAGGCGCCGCCTGTCGCACTCTTCAAGAAGCCCGGCCATCGATTATTCGCGCCCCTTTCCATAGATGGCGCCACCATATCCGCGTCTCTCCTCGCGGCATCGGCTTTTTTCTGTGCTCCAACCATACTAACGATTTCGATTTTTGATCGTGTCTAAGAAAAAAACTCCAACTACCAATTTAAATGCCCAGCATTTTCATACCGAGGTAATAAACAATGCGCTGAAAGCGATGCTACCTTTTAGATGGCTCTGCCGCATGACACGGATGTTTGTGGCGGTGCACCCTTGGCAGGAGAGAAGGCGGACGTTGTTTGAATTGAGCAGCTTCTGGTAAATACCTTAAGGGTGCAGGCGAGCTGGGGAATATTAACCATGTTGGATTAACCTTAGAAGGGGGTAGAGAGGAAACATCAAAATGTAGAAGAGACAGAAAATAGACAGGACGATGATGGCGACGGCTCAAAACGTCGACCTGTCTATTTTCTGTCCCTTCTACGTTTTGATGTTTCCTCTCTACCCCAGTCTCAGGTTAATCCAATATGGTAAAATCCCGGTGTCCAGTCAACAAGTGCGGGGCTTTCCAGTTCACGGCGCATAAGAAACAGTCATTTTAAAAGCAACATTTTAATGTAGTTTAAGCGACTGAGTATAAAAGCTAGGTGTATCGATAATTGGTTTTTTTTTTTTTTTTTCTTGCTTGTTCTCCACCTTAAATATTCGTTTATCATTCTTTTTTCATCTGGGAATATTAACTAGAAGTTATCAGGTAGCTTCGAAGAGGCGCGGATGAAGTGCACGTTTCTACAAAATTATATAAAGTATCAGTTCGGAAAATTTCTTTTTCCTTCAATTTGTTCGACACACGCGAATCTTTATGATAGCGAGTATGGCTCGAAAGGGGTTCAATCCTTTGCCAAATCAAAAATGCACGCTGACTTGTTCAGATAAAAAAAAAAGAATTTGATTATAAACCTTTTTGGCGGGTCTTTGCGTGCATGCTCGAAATACTAACGCAATCAGTTTATCTATATTTCATATTCCATCACAACAACATTTTTATGGCAGCAGAGCGGTTTCAAACCGTCGCTGCTGCTTTCAAACTCAAGCACCGGAAAATTCGTTTCTCTTCAAGCTGTCGAGTTTTACGATAAAACCCCAGGTTCGTGCGTTCATTTTTTATCTGTGCGTGTTCCTCTTTTTTTACATTTGCTGTATGTACCAATAATAAAAAAAAAAACATATACCATACAAAACGTATCCCTTTGATTCCCGAAAAATGTTACACCCCCCCCCCCCCTTCCCCTCAGCTACCATTCTATAAAAAAATCCCAGAAAAAGTATGGTTGCAGTTTTGCTCCATTTTGTCGTACTATCGTTTGAGCGGTTTTTTAGTACAGTTGTTATCGTCATGCTTCCTGTCCCTAAATTGTGGGAGTAGGTTCACTTTGGTAAGGGCTAAGCGGTGCTTTTTCTATATCCTCTTTTTGTGTCGTATTTCTTTTAAGAAAAACTCGAATATAAATGGATACGACATTGCTTGGTGTTATTTCCTTCTCCGCCAAATGTTGTCACTTCAGGTAAATGTGTTGACGGTTGCCTCGTTTCAAGACCCCACCGAATAAATGTGTATTTGAAGTGAAACATTCCCGTTGTTGATACTTCGCTGATTCAATGTCATCCCGTCGTATCAGCTACTTCAATGTTAGGAATCTACACTGCTTGTCTTTTACGGTACTTCTGAGTTACACCTTGAAGGAAAAGAGGCGGGGGGGGGGGGGGGGGGGGGTGCAATTACAAAACGAAATAATCATATTACAATTTATAAATAAATAAATAAATTTTACGTGTGATGTCCCTAGGGCAGTCTACTTTTTTTACGCAGGTGTGACCTTTGTACGCGGCTCCATACAACAGGTGTAAAATAACCCCAACTTCTATTCACAATTCAAATGTTATAGGAACATGACCAAAAAGGACGGATGCATTTTAATTTGAAACCTAACTACCACCGATAGCAGTCTCACGCACTTTTTTTCAATTAACATAACTAGGGATATTTATCAGTATCAGCAAGATAAGAGATTCTTATATAAAAAGTCAAGTTTCTCCTTCGCTTACATGGTTTATAGATACAACCATGAAAGCGAGTGCATCTTGTCAGATAGATTTTTATAAAAATTAAGAAATTCGATTGAGATACATCAAAGAAATCAGATGAATGAACTTCAAGATAATTACATTACTGACTATTCTAAGTTGGTTCATAAAATCATAAATATATGAAAGATTTTTTTTAAAGGAGTTAATATGTGTGCGAAATAAAGTACTGCCAAAGCTAGCGTACGAGCTGAGTGGCGCGCGTTAAGTCGAGCCTTGAACTCGCGGGCCCTACAGTTCTAAAAATAATGTATCTGAGTTCACTTTCCCGTAAAACACGAGACATCTAATCACGGCGAGCAATTCCGGGATCCCGGGGAGTGACGAAGCTCAGGATACGATTAGAACAAAAACATCGATGTCCATAGGGACAAGGAGCATGATATTTCGATCGATCATTGACCCTGCGCTCCTCGCATTTTTCGCATCTAATCATAGTACGATCTTTGTCATCCGTCGGGAACCCTTCTATCTTTCGCCGTGACTGGCTGCCTCCGCGTTCCGCATAAACGTGAACTCAAAGCCTTTCTTCCACGCGGGCATACCTAAGGTGATATGTTTCTAGCGAGCCGGCCCTAAAACCGTATTTTCACGGCTCGTACACCCGCCGGCAATATGAAGGTGAAAACCTTACCTGGTTTCTTGCTTGTTTTACGGCTTCCGAAAGCTATATTAACTCTCAGCGTATCAAATGGTACGTGGCTTGGGATCTAAACTTTGCGTTCTAGCCCTCTTCTGCAACAGAGCTTGTTCCAAAACTTGCAGGAGCGTCACAAACAAGAAGAGGGCTGTTCACCTTCATATCGCTGACGGCTTGTACGTCGTACAAATGACATAGTGTGCTCTGCATGCATGGGGAGCGTTTTAGAGCGCAGCTCTTAGGGGCCCGTTTCCAGCCTGAGCGGCGTCGCCGTTGGCGTCGGCGTCGCCGTCGCCGTCGCCGTCGGCGTCGCCGTCGCCGTCGGCGTCGGCGTCGGCGTAACCGCGCCCCTCCCTCTCCTCCTCCTCCCTCTCCTTCTCCCCCCTCCTCCTCCCCTCCTCCTCCTCCCCCTTCTCCTCCTCCCCTCCTCCTCCCCCCTCTTCCTCCTCCCCCTCCTCCTCCTCCCCCTCCTTCTCCTCCTCCTCCCCTCATTGTCCGGCTTGAGCGGCAAGGAGGAAAGCAGTACGAAGGTGGAGGAGGGGGGGGAGGAGAGACGAGGAGGCGGAGGCGAGGGGAGGGGAGGAGCTTGAAGGACGAGGAGGTGGTAAAGGAGAGGGAGGGGGAGCAGGAGGGGAGGAGGACTAGCAGGCATGATCACGAGGGAGGAGGAGGAATATACCCTCCACTCCTCCTCCTCAAGAGCTGCGCTCCAATTCGGCGTTACAGGAAGTTGTAAACGGCTTTCACTTTTTTTTTGCTTCCTACACAGTTTTCGTACGAGCATGTCTACGGACAGGTGTTGTCTGACCAACCTGACAGTGCCGACAGCTCGAGATGAACCTTCATTTCTAACCCCGTCCTTCTGTTCTCGCCTCCGGGGGCCTTCGCAGGCGGCTGAGGAGAGTCCAGTAGGCAGTCGGCCGAGGTCCCTGCCGCGGGCAGGACTCGCGTCCGGCGCTCGGAGCCCGGGCCATGAGCATCTGCCGGACGTCCCCGTTCTCCTCCCGTACCAAGAGTCTCCGCGAGAAGTTCGCCTCCAAGCGCAGCTACTCGGAGTCCTTCAAGGACCCTCCAGCGAGCGCCTCGGCGGCGACTTCGGCGGCGGCGGCGGGGGTGCCGGGAGCGCCGGGACCTGCCGCGGGGTGAGCTGCCGCAACTTTGCCGCGAAACACGCGCAACTGACTCTCTCAAATGGGCGCTGACGGGGTCTTTATACCCGCCAAAGTGGTTATTTGATCGTGACGTATGAGTAACAAGTATAATCAGTCCTGAGTCATCAAAGCACACTTGATATTAAAAAAAAAAACGAAAAATATGACACCCATTTTTTGCAGCTTTTTAAAAATCTGCAAATACGTTGATTGAAAAAATAAAGATTGCACAAAGAGCCGGAAGCACTCTGTGCATTCTCAACATGGCGTCGTACCGCGGGAGTCGCTGGCAGGACGGCTAAACGAAGCGGACTAAGGGATGGTGGCCGACGACGGGCGTTGGACCTCTATTTCAGAAATGTTCGCGGCATCGGTCAATCTGTCTAACTTCGAAAGTGAAGTCGCTTAGCGGTCAAAACAATGAGGGTTTATTCCGTACGACACGCCCCACCACCAAGCTGATTCGCGGGTTCCCACGAGATCCCTGTTTCGAATGCCGCATCGCAACGAGTTCAAGGAGAAACTTGGCACGCGGCTCTTAAACCACGGATACTGCGGTGACACGTGCTTTTCAGACTGTCTTTTGTGGATTGTAGAAGCAGCGGGACCCCGGCTTGAAGATCGCTTGCTGTCTACCGAGAACAACAAAAAGCAGTTTGGAGAGACGACGTCTATGAGAGAGCATGTGTGCCAAAATGCGTCTTTGGCGAATGGGAACGCCGGGAAGGGCACGTCAACCTGTGGAGTATTTTCGACATTCATCGAAGACGAGGATCACGCGACCTCAGGACTGCTCTTCGTTCACTCTTGTCCCCAGTCACCAGGTGATGGGCGAGGAAAAAATAATAGGACATTTCAACCTGCAAATAGTAACATTATGGAGGTGAAGCAAAACGAGAATGGGTGACTATTGCGCGTATATTTTAAATGTCTTTTATTGGCGTGGCGACGGCAAAACAATGCTTAGGCCCATACTGGATGTGACGACATTCAAGACGCAGGCACCCTCGCGGAAAAAGTCTGTAGGAGGATGTACGCCATTCTGAGGCATACTGCGCTGTGAAGTTACAGTTAAGAGATAAAGACGTAAACTATGAGATGATATGAGAGATAGTTAAGAACATGACGTACTTTTGAAAGCGCACCAACGCGCTAGACAAGTACCGGAAAAGTCTACCTAAAATTTCTAATCAACATGCCCATATGTTTGGGACACAAAGGAGAACAAAATATGGAAATGGCGATCTTGTTTCGGTGGTGGGTGCTCGTTCTAAATTTTATGGTAGCTTTCTTTCTGCTTTATTTTTATACCAATAAAACATTAACCACTATGGTAGTCCTTCGACCAAACGGAAGCCAAAATATTTGTTTTAGTCCTGCGTTTGGGAAATGTTGAAGAGGGGCATTTTTCTTCTAAAATTCATTTGACACTGGAAAATATATTAAGCTTGCGTATCACTTGACCCTCCCCGCTTTGAACCGCGGAAATAGTGTACCATAGTGCTTTGGTCCCTGGAACGCGTCTCCGACTGGTGTGTTTACCTCGTCCCAAAGAATGGTCCCTCGATTTCGATGTTATAAAAAAAAAAAATCTTTTAATCTCAATTTCTTTATGCGAAAGAGTTCTGCATCACCTAGTTGCCTTTCTAGTGCGACAGGGGGCGATAGTACTTGAGGCAAAACAGTTATTCACGTAAAAAAACCTATCAAAAACTTTTTTTAGAGTGTAATGTTGTTTTTGATCGCAATCCCGGCGGCGTTATATAGCAGCGGTGATGGAAATGACTGACGCCTGTTCTGCTGCAGGTCGCTCTTCACATTGACAGTCCACGGAAACTTCGGCAGCCAGGAGTTGGAACGCCGCGACGACAGCGACACTCGCGTTCGCTCGAGCTTTTCGCCGGAATTTGTACGACCACCCGACAGGATCGCGAAACCCGACAGACTTACTCATCGACTTTTCTGACATCAGTTGTTGCCACTTTCGGAACCAGTTTCGATGCATGGGCGGGATAGGACTCTAATCACGCCAGTTCTAGGCTCTTTCAAGGCACCATAATGGTACTGCAGAGGAAGGTTAATTGAAAACTGAGTGCGTTAGCGCATCGCAGATAAAGCGAAAAATCTTGCACTGATGGGCCAGAACCCCCCTCCCTAGCTGCCAGCCCCGTTAAAGACCTCACCAGTGGTACCACGCTGGCCGAATCGCTCCACAGCGAAACAAGTCGCTTCAATTGATGACAGCCCAAATTCGCACCGTCGAAATATTCGCGCGCCTAAATTACTTCACTTTTTGCTTCGAATGAGGAGCCAATTTCGTCCAGAATTCCATGACTTCTTGCTCCGCATAAATTAGTGCTTCCCCCTGACGCTAATGAAGCAGTGCTCTTGTCCGCTTCATACAACTCGTTTGCTGCGCGCTTTGTTAATCAAGATAATTAATGAGGGACTACATTTTTTTTTGTCGTTTCGCTCGTTTAAATTATATTCCTCGCGTGATCTCTTTCACGCGTGGTGCGAATGGAGCAAACTATTTGGGGAAGGATTTTGTTTTCGTTTCTTATTTTAGGGGTGTTTGTGGGGCTTAATCTTGACAAACCTGTTCAGGCGGGTATAGCGCGCATTTCTCGTCTAGAAGTCTGTTGCCTGTTTTAAACTAGAGCCACTGGATATGTCAGCGTTAGCTGCCAGAGTGCAAACACGACGTAAAACGACAATTTCGGGCCTTTGGGTTGCCAGGGTAACCGAGCTGCTTGCGGCGTTTGGCAGCCTCTTTATAGTAGGGCTCAATTTATCTCTCCATCCCTTCATTGAAACGCCGTAAAAGTGAGCAAAAGTGAGTAAAATCCACATAAAAGCGTGGTTAACATGCCTGCACGTGCATATCTGCAGTTTCCAGCATCTTCCTTATTGTTAACGCATAGTTATTATAATGTACGCTAGAGGTTCAATTAGTGCTATTGTCTATGCGGCTTCTGGGATGCAAATTGAAGCAGGCAGCAACCAGTCTACTTTTGCGGAGCTCCTGAACATTCCTATGGATAAAAATGCGTCCATTTTTTCTCTTCGACGGAAAATAACAAAGATAACTTTTATTATTTGGGTCGTACCGAATAGTATGTACCTTTATTATCAATGTGGAGGTCTACTTGCATTAATTACAGTATTTTTCTTCATCAGTGGACGATGTTAAACTTCGCTATATTTAAGGCTCAAACATATGTTCCTCATCAGGTGTGTAAAAACAAGCGACGGTTTTCAGCAAAATTAAAATCGAAAGGATGTAGAATGCACTCAAGGCTCGCCAGTATTTCGGTGACTCTTATATATTGCTAATATGCCAGTCCTGTCTCTATATGACAAGTAGCCCGTCGTTCATCTTTAGGAGCGGTTAAAAGCATTCAAAGCATAAAGGATAAAGCACGTAGGCTATAAAAGGTTCCTTTTAATATTTCCTATGAAGGGAAGCTTTTATCGGGCACCTTTGTTTTGGCTTCTCCTTTTTTTCAAAGATTTTGTGTGTGCAGGTGATGTCTTGAACGGAAAACAAGCATCTTAGCACATACGCATGAGAGAGAAACTAAAACAGTACCTATTCAATCCAAATCTGACTATATTTACTTAAGCTTCACTTTATTTTAATTGTCTTTATGCACAGGGAGTGACTGATCCAGTGTTGCTGCGTAGGTCTTGCCGTCTCTCTTGGTTTTTTCCGATGTCCTTGGTTCGTCTTGCTTGTAAAACCGCCCTGCTAAAAAGCGCCGACGCCGTATTCACGCTCACAGTGTCTATCAACGGAAATAAATGCCTGTCAGAAGCTGTTTTAGCACTGCATTTAATGCCATGAATATGAAAGAAAACCATTGTAACTGACCAATATATTCATTTGCGTAATTCAAAAATGTTTCAAGCTATTTACTACGCTATACTTTTTCGCAATATTTGCTCTTATAATCAAGCCCACAGAAAAAATGTACTCACGTTTCCCCATGAGGATGTATTACCGGAAGGCAATTTTCGATTAGTTGTTTTTTGCTTCAATTATCAAAACATACTAGCGCCAGCTAATTCTCTAGCGTTCATTATAATAACTCTATGGTTCAACGTACGCAGGGACGCGCCCTGCCAATTTAAACTTCGCGCTACACTCGAGAAGCAAAAAAAAAAAAAATGCAGAAAACCCGAAAGCGAGCGGCGCTTCGAAATTTCTGAACGCGACTTCGGCAATTGTCGGCGTTTTTCAGCTTAATCAATTCCTATAGACGATGTGAAGAGGGAGCTTCTGGTAAACCTCAAAGCGGCGTGCCAACGTTTCACTGGGGAACCTAGCTTCTACAGGGCACCTTTCCGTCATTGGTCACAGGAATATAAAGTGTTTCCAATCGTTATAGACGACTGCAAACAAGTCGTCTGACCGCCGCCTTGTTCCCACTCGTGTGAGCAAGCACGTGCAATTTCGAGCCTGCCAAAGCCACGTTCACGCTCACGCTGCACGTGTTTGCACGTATGGGGCACATAGTCAGGATGCCATATTTGCGAACGTGTTTAGAAACGGAAGTCTTCACTGGACGCCATATTTGAAAACACTGTTTAGGGTTCTGAGCTTACATTAATGGGCTGCTAAGACCGGCACATTAATGGGCTGCTAAGACCGGCAATCTTGTTGATGAGGAATGCACGTTGCATAAGAACTGGGGAAGCTACCTGTCAGCACGGTTTCGTGCACACAACTTTGGCCGACAGCGAATACTGCCTTTACGCCGTTCCAATATTTACAAAATCACAGTCCAGCGTGGGAACACCACTGCCCAGCCCGCACATGGTCATCGCTTCGGAAAGCGAGCGAACGACGCGCCACTCGCACCAGCCCTGAAAAGAACACCGACCAGAAGCCCGCTTTTTTGGAATTATGGTGGCTAGAAGGGGCGAGGTGTTAGCATCGCGTATTGGGGTTGTGGAAGTTTAGACAAGGGTGTAGTTGGTCAGCCATTTCATAGTTGCGACGAGTAACTCGCTGCAGGTGAGAAATTTAGCCAGCCTGGGGTCTTTAACGTACATACTACACAGCAGTGATACACGACCGCACGCCGGTACGATGCTCATCCATCGTGTACCCTGCTCCGTGTGTAGCACCGCGGTAGTATATCCTGACGACGATAGTTGGCGCGCTCGTCGACTCTGAGACAACGGAGGGGAAGGACAACGTGTTGTACGTGCAGTGTTTGCAGTGAAGGAAAACGAGAGTGGAACACTGGTGGCGAAAGATTCTAGACAGTAAAAAATCGTCATGTTAGTTTTTTTCTTTTTTTCTTTTTTTGCTAGAAAACATTTTATAGCTCGTCCGCTAGAAAGGAAAAAGCCGCATCGTCATCATCATCATCATCATCATCATCATCATCATCATCATCATATGCCAATTGCATACTCCGCGCCCGGGAAGGCTCGTTCCCGTCGCCAAAAGTACTCGTTGGTGGTGCTCTTCTCGGAAAGATTTCCCCTTACGTGCAAACTACCGCGATGGAAAAACGGCAAACACACTGCTTTGCTATGGGATGCACGACGGGGTACGTTTCGGAAAGAAAGAAGAAAGCTTCATTCTTCGCCGCTCCCGACGAAGACGACGTCGACGAATCAAACGTCATGTACCTCGAGGTCTCACCCGTCGGCGGCAAGCTGTGCTAGATCGAATACGCCTAAACGTTGCATACACAAATAAGTACTTGTTTATCATAGGAAAACTTAATTCGCCAGACTGCGCGAACTCCAAAACTCCGGAAGATTTGATACAGATTATGCTGGATTGTCCCGACTACGAAAATGAACGGACACAACTAAGAAAATATATTAAGTTATCCCCTCAAGAAGACCTCACCCTCGACAAGATCCTGGGACTATGGAGAAACGAAGCCAGCGCCACACTTGCGACAAAGTCCCTTTTGCGATTCCTGACCGCGACTGATCTCATCAAGGAACTTTAATGTAAAATAAGTTTATGTTGCTTTTTGTGTGTGTGTGTGTGTGCCTTTAACCTTCTTCACATCTTTTTAGCTCTCTTCCCCACCTTTACCAGAGTATCCACAAGTTCAAACTCAGTATTGTCTAACATTTAAATATATATTAGGGGGCGCATATCGAACGCGACAGTGCATCCTTACCGGCTGTACCTCCTCTCGCACGCCGATTCTGACACCTCCCCTTCTAGCGCTGGGAAAAGCGTAGCGTTACTCTGGCAGTTAAACCTGCCATTACAGTGGCTCTAGTTAAGAGAGTTGCGCTGGTTCCGTTCAGAACGACTGAAATGGCACATTTTATCGGAACTACTGTCTCCCGTGAACAATAAAGCGAGCAAAATAAGCGAGCAAAATAAGCAGTCCCTTCGTGAAATAATTATGAGTCACGGCTGTGCCGCTCTCACGGTTGTGCCGGTGTTCCGGTCGTCGCTGTAGTTTTGATTGCTGTGGGTGACGCGAATGCAAACCCTGCAACACCGCAACGACTAAGTTGCCTAGAAAAGTTTTTGCCGCACACAACGTGCCATGCAATGCTGGACGTAGCCTCGTGCCGTGAGTCAATGTCCTCCCGGAGTCCGGTTTGTTTTGTTGCTTTGGTTGCGGTGGGAACAACCAACGCAAATGTCTCGGCGACGCAGACGACTGAGTCGAGTGACGGGGCGTGTTTGGCGCATGTAGTGATAGATGGCGTTTGGAGCAGCGTCAGAAGATGTAGCCGACCAGCGAAAGAAAGCAGACGACACGCAAACAAAATCATTCGGCAGCAAGAAGGCCGTCGTTATGCAACGGAGTTTTATGCCGCAGCTCTTAAGCACCCGTTTCTGGGTGGAGCGGCGTCGGCGTCGGCGTATCCGCGCGCGTTGGACTGTAGGAAATTTCTCCGCTAAATTTAGCGGGAAAATTGACGTCACGACGTGACCTCAACACCAATTCAGTTTCCCCGCTAAGGTTAGCGAGAAAATTTCTCCCTAAATTTAGTGGGGAAATTGACGTCACGTGACCTGAATACCAATTCAGTTTCGCGCTAAATGTAGTGAAAAAAGTTTCGCTAAATTTCCCGCTAAATTTAGCGGGAATATTTCCCCGCTAACATTAGCGGAGAAATTTTGGCTAGATTTAGCGGGTAAATTTGGCGAAAATTTTCCCGCTAAATGAGAGAGAAGCAGGCGAGGAAGAGAGGAGGGCATTGAGATGGGGGGGGGGGGGCGTTATCTGCCCACCGTACCCTCCCCTCACCCTCCTAAGCAGCTGCGCTCTAACTCGGCATTACGAAAAATTTTAAGCGTCTTTAATTTTTTTTTTAAACTTCAAGTTTAGCTTTTATTGTCTGCGTTTATTTTTAAAGAAAGGGTACACTACAAAAAGGTTATCTTCATTTTAGTAAACCACGGTCGTCGCTAGCAGTCTCGATAAGGAGGTAGCGCCATCTATCAACACGTGCGCCAAATGCGCCCCGCCGCTCCACTCAGTCGTCTGCGTCGCCGCCCACCGTTGACCCCGGCAAGTTTCTCGGCCCCATTTTTACAGAAAGGGAGCTACGCTTTGTAATTTTATAAGAAAAAAATGTACCCGTGAAATACGCCTTTGACGAAAAGTTAAGATTGCTTCGTGCAGGCGTCGATTTTTACGGCCCATTTTAGATCGAGCCTGGTGACTTGAGACACCCTATACATATATATAACCAATATTCCGTACAAGTTCGTCAGTTCTTTGCGTACCTCGTGTGTTTTTTTTACCCCCGAAAATGAGCTCACGTGTTTTTGTTTCTCCCCGACCTCAACCAATGGCGGCGCGCGCTTAGCGGTCTTGTCGTCGCTCGTTTTCTGGGCGTTCTCTAAGTTGCTTTTTGATGGATGAGCCCCTCCCTGCGTTCCGATGCGCCAAAGACAGACGCATTTTGGTACACTTCCTGGGCGTACGCGGGAGGACAAGACAAGGCGTAAGTTACACGCCTCCAGAAAATGCCTGCAGACTCTACGGTGTATTAGGAGTGTGAACGCGTCTTAAGAGTGTGCGTAGAGTTGAGAGTGCTGATCCAAACTCGTGCGGCACTTGGCACGCAGGTCCGGCAGGCTCCCTTCGTCCCCATGCGTGAGCCTGAGCTCCGGAGGCGGCAGCACCGACTCGTCCAGCGGCCTGGTGATGGCGCCGTCGCTGCAGGAGTACCTGCCGGCCTACACGGCGGAGAACGCGTACTGCAGTGCGCTCGACATCAATAGCCAGCAGGGAGACCCCAGGTGAGGGCTCGCCCTATCGGCGACTGACCCCCTGCGGATGCCATACTTAGGCCGTAGAATTTCTGCTGTTTATTTACAGGGGAAATCGGCGGATGTATTTCGGTGTTTATTAATTTTTAAAAATATCGTGTTTTTTTTTTTTTTTTGTTGTTTTTTTGCCATTTTGGGGGTTTCCCACGTAGGGGGAAAACATAAATACGTGATGTCGGACAAAGCCTCCACCTCATAAAGCTCAGCAGCTCAACATAATGACAACAATTTACAAAATATTACGGGGCAATTCTGCGAAACAAATTAAAGCAGAAAGGGAAAGTAAACAGGAGCACATTTATTTGGTAAAATATACTATAAATAATCGTGGGCCTACATATTAGTCATTTTACAGTTAAAAACAAAACAACAAACAAGAAAATCTAGATTACAAATATGTTTTATATCTTCGACACGTGAGCAACAGCAACAACAACAAAATCAGACAATGAAACCATTCTTTTTAATTGGCTATGTATCTTGGCTATTTTGTCGGTGCAACGCACTATCCACATGAAAGTTCAATTCTACTGCGAAGCAGGAAGCTTCTGCTTTTGCAACCATTCTAGAAACAAAGCAAAAACGTTCTTGCAGCACTGTTTTGGACAAAAACTAAAAACGGTGATTTTCGGTGAAAAACATCTCATGAGGAACTATGCATTTTTGTCTAAGAGGACATAGTTTCGACAAAAGAAAACTGTCCTAGAGCCGAAATAAAGATTTAAAACAATCGATGCTTTACGGTTTGAACCTAGTTTTTATTCTTGACACCAAGGGCTGTATTTTGGTGTTATTTATTTTTTTTTCTTGTTTGTATTTTTTTCTTGTACGCCAACATATGTTTATTAGCAAAGCTGTTTTTTGTTTTGTTTTGAAATGGTACTAATCAGTTTTATTTTCTTGAGTGTCTTCTTCGGTTGAAACCGGAAAGTCCACGAAATGGTTCTACTCTATGTCTACAGAACGCTCACGAATATGACAGTGGGAAATCATAGAGTACCGCTCGAGATAACTCAGCTTTAGTTATACCCTATTGGGGTGACTACGAATGTCAAAACAAATAAAATACACTAGAGGTCTTAAATGTCGGCACGTGTTGTTGTTGTTGTTGTTGTTGCTGTCACGATTCGGGGAGATTGGGCAAAGGTGTTATTTTCTCAAAATAAATATTGCGAGAAGCACATCCTTACGGCTCCCAAACCTTTGATTGTGGCGCCCAATTACAGCGAACAATAGAGCGATCAAAAAGCATAGTGCGACTCTCAGAATACCATAAGATCTGAAAAATATGTTATGTGGAGGGGGATAATGAGCAGGTAAAACGTCATGCTAATTAAAAAATTTTAGTAAATCGTACGCTAAGAAAGTTTTCCCACGGATGCGTGCTCAATTCATGCTTTGAAATAACGGCACGAGCTCCCGCTAGCAAAGCGAAGCTATTTGCCTCGAAACCCAGATTGAATTTAGGAGCAAAAGCGAATTGGTGTGTGTATGTTTATACAGCCGGAAGTTAGTCTACCTCGGTGGGTGTCTTTATTTCAAAGCATAGATTGAGCACGCATCCGCTGGGCAAACTTTCCGCAGCGTACGATTTACTAAAACTCTTTAATTAGCATGGCGTAAGAGAAGCGTGCTCGTGTTTATTCGTGTTTCTCTATGAGGCACGTGGTCATTCCCTCTGCCCACAATCCGGGTGAAGCATCCGCTCTAAAGGCACAGCGCACGGGCAAGGGTACAGCGCACGAGCTCTTAGCAGTTGATTTCTGTGCGCTAGCGTTGCATTGGCGCCAACCGTGGTTTCGTCCTCCCCTCCGTAGCATTGGTTTTGATCCGAGTAAGTGTAAAACAAAGCGTACTTCTGCTTTTCACCTCATGAGCCGTGCCGATCGAATCTCGAGGCAACGAACGCACGACAGACTAAAAGTCAATAGTGTCTCCAAACGCATAACCTTTCTCTTTTTCTTTTTTTTTTCTTTTTTTTTTTTTTGAGGCGAAGTTTTTATTTGTGTTATACATGATGGGGGGAAAACAGCTCAGAACACACGGACTACGAAGAAGAACACACACGACAGCATTGTCCTGTCGTGTGTGTTCCTCTTCGTAGTCCGTGTTTTCTGAGCTGTTTTCCCCCCATCATGTATAACGTCAACCAACTGGCCCAGTTCTTCACCTTATTTGTGTTCATAACCCGAAAAAGCGGCGCCGTTGTGCCCGAAAGATGGTCACACCAATACGTCATCCAGCACGCGCGTCAGGAATCAAACACAAAGGAAAGCACAGCAACGCAGATCGTCACGGAAGCCTGCGGGGGCGCTCAAGGTCATAGCGGACGCGCCTCAGGAATAAAACACAAGGAAAAGCCCAACAACTCAGATGCTTCGTCATGGAAACCGTCGTAAAGCCAGCGGGGTTCTCCGCGCCTGCGCAGTGGGGGAGCGTGACATCACCGCCGGAACGCCGTGTGAAAAAAAGGAAGACGTGGCGCGCTACATGTTGGAATGCGCTACGTGTAGGAATGCTTTCGCATTCTTACACGTAAGCAGCCTGAAGTGTTTCAGCCGAATTTTTGTTAGCCTAATCGTATTCCAAGTTTCATTGTTCGCTGAGATCCAATGGACCTTTCTGGAAACACCAGCGCCACCAGTAAGCGCTGTGAGGGTGTCGCGCCATTTAGCCAAGTTATGTCTAGACTATTAGAGCTTTTGCATGCTGGGTGGCGCACTCTACCACCCGAACTGCAGCACCATTAATTCTTAATTCATTCATGAATCCAGGTTCTCTAACGGTCTACGAACGTTGTTAAAAGAATTAACTGTGATTTTTTTGTTTTTTTTTAATTTCTTTTTAATAGCGAAGAAAAATAAAATAGCCAACTAACTCAACTGCAACTAATTGCCGTAGCAAAAAAAAAGAAAAAAAGAACACGTTCAATGCGTTGGGCGAGTGGCCCACGCACGATGGCCAATTGAAGAAAGAACGTTGGCCGTCCAGAACAAAAAAAAAAAAAAGGCAGTGAAAAGAGCTGCTGTAATTAAGGGTTTCTTACTTCAGGTGAGCAACTCAGCGCAGCAACAGGGCGCTGCGAAAATTGCCGTCTACCGTACACAGGGACCCAAAACGAACGTAGGCAACGTGGTTCTCGCAGACGGCCGCAGCACACGAGGGAGCAGCGACCCTCACTGTTCCCATAGTGCCTCACGCTCGCCGCTTGAGAGCGCACGCTACTTTCGATAAAGGTCCATTGTTGCTAGCCGTGATTGGCTATGCCCGTATTCAGCAGGAAAGTGGACCCACGGACTTTTTTAAGAGTGTAAGGTACGCTCTAAACAAGCAAAGCCACACCAATTGCCTCTTACGTGCTGTCAGTGCAAGCCATGGACACCTTGCCTACCGCTTTCATGAATATAAAAAAAAAGAAAAAATCGCTAATGGTCGAAATAAATGAGGGTATGCCGTTTTATTCACCCAGAGTCTTGAGAATGAAAACTCATAAAACTTGTTTGTATGACAAGCAGATAGGCTAGCTTTGTAGCTGTGGTTGAAGAGATATAGCTCATAAAATTTTAATTTCTATTCGGTTGAGTGGTATCAAATCAAAAATAAATTCAAGTTTTTTTTTATATTTTTATGACATTTATTTTACGATTGTTTTTAGCTATATATATCTAGAAACATGGCAAGCTGGATTCAGTGAAATTTCAAAAGAGTACCAAAGTTAAAGCAAATAAGTGGGAGAGGTGAGCGGAGGGAGGTATAAAATCATATCATAAAACAAATTAAAGTAACAAAAGACACATACACAGTTCATTTCAACCAATTTTAAGAGGCTCGAGATTGCCATTGCTGGAACGAAAGAGAAAGCAAGGGAGTAAACAAATCAATTATAATTCAAATGAAAAAAAAAATCGAGCTGGGTGATTTTTGGGGTACTGAGATTGGAGAACAAGCGGGGACATTAAAAATAGAGAACGGAGAAAATGAACGGCAAGTAAGCGAAGTCTGGACACCCGCGAGGCGTTCATCTGTCTTCGGACTCGATTAGACGCAAAGCAAAAGAACAAAAGAAGAGACCGAAAGACAAAGACAGACGTCATTTTACTCCGGTGATTTCATCCAATCCCCAGAGGCCTAGCAGAAACCTCCAGAACCGTTCGTCGTTCTCCCGTTAGCGTCAAAACAGCTTTTGTGTTGTTTTTCTCCAACTTCGGAGAAGAGTTTCTGATTGCGCGTCGTCGTCCTGCTCTCCCTCCCTGTAGGTTTCCCTGGCAACGGGACGTTGCCGTACAATGCGACCTGAAGACCCTGTCGCTCTCCTCGTCCCTGGCCCAAGCCTCGGCGGTGACCAGGTCCTCGTCTTCCGAAGGCCGGCTCGGAAGCTTGCGGAAGCCGACGACGTTCGCCGCAGCGAGTCGCGGCGGCGACTTCAACTCCGGGACGTGGTCGGACCCCCAGGCGGCGGCGTCGGGAACAACCTCATGGACGCCGACGCCCCCGCCGCGCAAGTCCGCCACCGCGTCGTCTGCGACCCCGGTGTTGCAGCGCGCCCTCTCGCTGGAGCGAAGCGCGGCCCGCAAGAAGACTTCGCCGCTGTTCTCGGCATCGGGTCTTCCTGTTTCCCAGCTGCCCGCCTCCCTGCACGAGGAAGGTCGGGGAGCGGGCCTGTACGTGCCGCATCACGTGCAGACCCTGTCCAACAGTCCGGAGGGAGGCTCGACGCCCACGTTCAGAGGTAGCCAGGGCGCCACGGCGTCCCCGTCCAGGTGAGCCGTCTTGAGGGGCCTTGAACGTGTACAAGATTAACGCACGGGCCTATTAGCTAATCCAGTAACCTATGCGGAGGGCAAGTTTGTCTGCTTCTTGCACAGGGGTTTCGATGATATCAGGACGCTGAACTCTTATTGGCTGACTGAAAAATATAGCGGGTAGACCTCAAGGCACCTAGCGTTGAGGTCTACCCACTATCCCTTTAATCAAAGCCAATCAGAGCTCGGCGTCGTTCTGACGTCACTGTAACTCCTCCGCAAGAAGCAGACGACTTACTCTCTGCATAGGGGTCGCCCCCATGGGGCTAAAATGACGTTCTATAAAACATATCTTGCAAGTGCCATGTGCATCTCAACGTACAACGACCGGCTTTCAGCAGGTAAGCGTTGGATTCGATGGTTGGCCCCGATATTTATTCACCACATTTCAAACCTTCGACGATGTGTTGGCATAAGCGAGCTTCCAGAGGCTTTACGTGATTCGGGGAAGCGATGGAAGGGCTGCCTATTGTCCCTCTACAGTGCTGATGAACGTCGACAAACTCACACTGTCTGGTTCACCAGTGGCGGTCCTAAGGGGGGGGGGGGGGGGGGGGCGAAGGGGGCGACCGCCCCCCCCCCCCCCCCAAATCGATCGCTTTTTATAATTTTTTTTTTATTATTTTACAGTCAAGCAAAAAGAGAGCATAGTCGGTCTTGATTGGAGTGTCTGTGAGCTCGGACGATGTCTTCACATAGGGACGTAGGGAAGGAGACCCCTTTAAAAAGAGCAGACTCACTGGAGCGTGTGTGCTCTCTGAAATCTAATTTCGCCAAAATGAATATGGTGTAAATATACCCTTGGCCGTTAGCTGCCAACTGTAGTACTTAAAGTTTTCGCTAGTTCTGTACACAGTACCTAGATGGCGCCACTGTTACGTGTCCCTCCCTTCTTCTGGGGCTCCCGCGCATCCGCTCGGTTCTTCTCATGACGTGTACAGTTTGCCAAGTGTGAATGAGGTTTTGAAAATTACTTCATTACTTCAATTATTGCTCATTTTCATTAGAAACCTTTCACTGCACTTTTTATATTTGTTATATAAAACCCCAGTCCTACGACGCCTTTCAATGGAAGGTAGTAACATTTGTTAATAAATAAGAAAAAGTATATGTAATGTTGTAGGATTGTGCACGTGTCGAATGTATTCAGCGCTAAAGCTATATTGCGAGCAAAGGTTTACATGTTGCGCATTTCCGACTTGCAAACAGTGGGACTAATAAAAAAAAATCTTTATTCACAAAAAAGTGTGATTTCTCTTTTTTTGTTATTTAAGCAGCAATTTCGCCCCCCCCCCCCCCCTAAAACCAATGCAGGAGTGCGCAGGAGTAGCCTTCCCAAGCGAAGCGTACCAGACACGTGACTTGTGACGTAGCCCCAATATCTCACGTAAAGATTATTTTCCGCCTAAAACGCTCGATGGATGGCGCTAGCTGTCCCCGGACGCGCGCTCGCCCATACGGGTGATGTTCGACTTTTTTTTTTTTTTTTCTCGTTTCATTCGGCGCCGTTTGGCGAGTTGTGAGTATCAAAGTAAGCACATCAAACATGTTTCAAAAACCATATTGTTGTCTTTATTGCCAACAAAAAATATGTACACTGTTTTAGGGCATGTTAAAGTCCTTCAGAACGAACTCTGGCCCTAAAGATTCGGCGAACGAGAACAGAGATCGCTTGCTTTTTCGACAATTCTTCAAAAGAGTGCGTTCTGAAAACCTTTCTTACGCGCCCCCCCCCCCCCCCCCCCCCCCACACACACACACAAAAAAAAAAAAAGGTGAATTACACGAGTATGAATTAACGAACAAGTTTCAAACGAAAATAGGTGAAAAACAAACAACCGTCAAACTGAACGCACGGTCCGAAAATCAATTTCAGTCGGAGATGAAAAAAGAAAAGATTATGCATCTTAACAAATACGATAATTCAACTTCAGCGGCTAACATGACATCAAAAAGAATCGTGACACGGGTAGTCGTCCTGAGACGGCTTCCTTTTAGCTCGTGAAGATGACCGGCCCCAAAATGAACCACGCAAATCCCTTTCTGCAAATTGTTTCATCCGAGTCTTGAATGAATCCTGATGATCCTGATGTGCTTCGAGATCCACTGATCACGCCCAGAAACTTAACCACGCATATCCATACGAGGAGTCATCCTTCGTTAATAAGCGCTGGCGGAGAGACGAAACTTACCGATCGGAACTTACCGCTGGGAAACGAAAGAACAAAACTTAAGAAGCTAAACCGGTATCTACACAGTATCTAAACAGTATCTACACAAACCTTTTGAAAGCTCAATTCCATTTTTCGAAGCATTGTTCGACCCTAGTTTTAACAGGCAACCAAAACAGTGCGCGCGCCACACGAAAACCGTTGGGCCGTTGGTAGGGACGAGGAGCAGACGAGCAGACCAGCAGACGCCAGACGCGCCGCGCGCTCTCGCCGGAAACCGGAAACGGCGGCAGATGTCGGCGCTACCTCAGCGCCTTCGCAGCCTTTCGGTGCGTTGCGGCGGATGCGTGAACCCTTCATGTAAAGATCGAGGGCGGAACCGCCACCAGGGGAGAAATTAGACGCTGTCGGCCTCTAGCGACACTCGTTTGAACCGCCAAGCTGCGTTCTCCTGACCAATGTCTGGGACCGCCACTGTGGTTCACGCAGTTGTAGAAAGGTTACGTTCAGACCGATCTGGGCAACACGCTGATACGACAGTAAGGGCAGAGTCACCAGGACAACTGTTCCATCGCGCCAGCCGCCGAGAACATGCAATAACGTAAGCCACAAGTGACGAACGGAAATCGCCAAAGGACCTCTTTCGTCCAATTCAGTGTTTTCCAGCTAGGTGCCTTCCGTTTTCTTCGAGTTGCGAATCGACCAACACTAAGGCGCCTGGATCGTGTTTCTGACTAAAGTGTTTACCGCGTCTCAAAAATTGGTCCTTCGATTTCCGCCTGGCTACGTCATACAAACTTGTGTCGCGTTGCCCCGGCAACGATCCTGGCGGCATCGCAACAGAGGTGGAGGATGCGCCTGACGCCCGTCCGGCCGCAGGTCGCTCTCCAGTTTAAGTCCACGGAAGCTTCAGCAGCCGGTAGTCGGGACGTCGCGACGACAGCGACACTCGTGTCCTGTCGTGCTTTTCTTTTTCCCCCTAGAACTTCTAGGCCCAACCGCCAGGATCGCAATATCCTACAGCATGACACTCCGGTTTTCTTGGCGTCATTTGTTGCGACCTTTGGACCACTTTCGACGCAAGGACGGAATAGAACGCTAAAGACACCAGTCGCAAACGCGTTTCATGCACCGCGTACTAACGCGCTGTTGACAAGCAACTTAGCGTTTGCCCAAATCAGGTGTGATCACTGCACGTGCGCAGAAACCAGATTCGCGTGAAGCCGTCTGCGCACGCTATTCTGACAGCAGAGCCGCTGAAGCAGTGTGACGTCACAAGCGCGCGTTAATGTATTCTGGTTGTGATCTTACGGTGGACCGCTGCGGGCGCTACGAACCATACCATCTCAGCTAATCCAGGGCTGCGAACCTGCCATGCGGCTACGTGAGGGTCACGTGACACTCGTAGGGCGTTGGATTGGCTTGGATGGCTCGCAAACTCCTTAAAGCCTGGAGCGACCATCTTACCCGAAAAGAGGTTGGGAGAGAAAATCGATGCGACCCACAGAGTGAGTTCGGCGAATGACGAGGCTAGTCCTGAAGAGACAGACTTGCACCTAAAGAGAGTCTGTGCTTTGACGCTGAGCATGACGCTTTACCGTGTTCAATGCAAAATTAATTTTTTTTTTGTAGATATAAAGGTATTTTTGCCTCATCATTTTCCAAGCTCCCTCCATAGATTGCGGCGATTGATTCTCCCGAGTGCACTGCGGGAAAGTAGACGCTCAAAATTTGTGTAGCGTCCTCTACGATCCATTGTGCGATGAAACGAACTGTGGCAGATTCACGAAACTCCCTGTCACGCATCGTGTTACGTTAAAATAACGCTAAAACCGAATATCTAGCGTACTGGCACCCATGTAAACTCGACTTTAACGCTTTACTAACGCGAAGATTTCGAGCACATATAGTCTTAACTCAAACTCACACTGTAGGATAAAGCAATGCAGGTCTCGGGCGTCCGTCTTGCGCGCATTGCCACAAAACGCTCGACGCGTCTCGCGCATTAGTACTTCGAATGACCTACGAGAAAGATAGGCACCTAGGGTCCAATACACTGTTCGGACTTTGCTTTATGTTATTACGCTTAACGACGTGCGCGGCCAAAAGCGTCCCTGATGGTCGGCTTTCTTGGCTTTTCACGCCAGGAAACTCAGCTTCGAAGGTTTGAATGCAAGAGCCAAACGCTGGACGCCGGCGTTCCGTTTTCTAAAGCGTTCGACGAGTGCCATGGAAACAAGGGCTGCTAGCTTTAGGTCTACCCACTAATCCTTCCAATCAGAGATCGGCGTTCAGACGTTCCCTCTCGTCTCCTCATCTCCCTCACTTTCTCGGCGCATATAGCTCTCGTCTTGGATAGTGTTCCACTGAGCTTATACGTGTTAGTACGCCGTTGATAACATTATCGCGAAAAGAGATTAATTATTTAGCCGCGAATTAGCCGCAGCGTTAGACAGGAATTTTCACTCTTATGTCGTCTTTTTCTATTTGCAAATCATCTAAAATCTGAAGATGTAGAAGCCGAAGTAAAAGACGAAATACAAAGTTGTTAGTGAGCGCTGTGTGACTGCTTGAATGACAGTTTTTCGAGTGCGCTAAACGTCGACAAACTTATATGAATGTTGACACCGCTGTCATAGTAACGCTAGTTTCTTTATGTTTCTTTTTTTTTTTGTTTTTTACAAAGTTTTTAGCAAGTAAACATAAACCACATTATGTCCTTGTGTTATGCGTGAGTTTTATGCTTTTGGTATGCGTGAGTTCTACACTGAGCTAATACTCTAACGTTTCGCTTATGTAAAAAAAAAAACTACAAGAAAAGTTAATTTTACCTTACTGAAAAGAACGTTCATTTATCACGCGCAGCTAAAACAAAAGTCATTGACGGGTAATTACACAAATAAAAACGCGATTAATATTTTTTATTGCATCATTTATTTAATAAACACTGACAGAGGCTTCTTTCGTTTCATGACGTAAGAAGAGTGATGCTTTCGTAAAGAGTGACATAGTTACGCCATTTCCTTTGGGGAATTCGGGAGATGAGCATCTTGAAAGGTTTTTATGTTGCAACAAATTAGAACAACTCTAAATTTCCGGAGGCAATTTGTACACGTTATGCGCAAGATGTCGGGGTGACATTTCGTAAACAGTCTTGAACGCAGACCTTAATTAAATCATTAATTTATTATTAAATACAAAGCTGTAACTTCAAAAAACACTCGAAGAAATCTGGTTCGTTCGATATTTCGCTAAGCACTTGAGTGCGTATATGGCAGTAATCTATGGAGGCGACTACGGACGGCGTCCTGACACTGAACATGACGTCTCACGTTCTTACCGAAGTATCCAGCCCCGTGTCAGTTGTATCATGTCCTATCATGTAGAATCATTTAGTTTCCTGTTTTTCCTCAGAGCAGAGTGTTATTTTAGGAGTTAAATGAGGGTGTGCAAATAGCTGTTTGAATGGAATAGTGCTGCGTCATTCATGGCCTTGACGGTGCTAGGAAAACGAACGACGTACGGCCTTTTTTTTTTAATTAGCTATGGATGACGTTGCACTGTTCTCATTGGCAGAGGAGTGATAATGGAGATGCTCGGACTGGCCACGCCCTCGATGAATATGCGCAGCTTAAGTTTGTCTGCTTCTTTTGGCAGGGTTATTGATGACGTCAGAACGCGAAGCTCTGATTGGCTTAGATTGGAGGATTGTGAGCAGACTTCAATGCGAGCCGCTTGATGGTCTACCCACTATCCTTCGAACAGAGCCAATCAGAGCGCGGCGTTCTAACACCAAATCCCTGCAAACAAAAAAGCAGACGGACTTTCTCTTCGCATATTCTAAACGCATCTCCGGCGTCGTCGATCGACGGGCTCCCCACCGCATCGATTGACTTTCCCAACTGCTTTGTGAGGAAGTCAATTCACGGGATTTCTGAGTTCGCACTCACGCTGATTATATACGTTATACAACAAACACGGCGTTCGCTGCAAGTCACGTGATGACACCATTATCTGCGGAGCGGAGTATGTTTGCTTGATACGTAGGCATACTTGGAACATGTCTGCCAACAGTGTTTATATAACCAGTGTGTCAGGAGCGTCATGCAAGAAAGGAGTCATACAGTGCCTGCAATGTGACCGCCGTTTTAGCGTACGTTCGATGGACACGGAAAACATCACAAGGTCAAGAGCACCGCAGACCGAAGGAAAGTAGCGCGGATGCGATGACCCCGATGATAGAGATTCGTAACTATAGGTAGGGGTCCACCGGAGATTAACCAGCCGCGCGCGAGAGGCGAGCATATTGTTTACACACCTCGATGACCCGTGTCCGGTCGGCTGTGCGGTCGTCGAACGAATCGCGTTAAGCCCGCCGATCCACATGATGCGATTTTTCTCTTTATTTATTTACATAGATGCCTGCGTCACCGTTCAGCATTATAGCAGGGGTGAGTACATAAAAGGCATTAATTTCTAACAAAAACATCGAAACACAAACAAACGTGTATAAACGTCAAACATATCCATTAATAGCCAACCTATTCTATTCCTCTATTGTTTCCGGGAAAAAAAATCTTGCGGATTCCCAGCTGCGACGTCAAGCACTGCAACTTCCACCAGGCTTTTTCTTCTTTTTTTTTTTTAATTTTGCCGCACGGGCGGCATCGCAATTGCGATATTGCAATTAAAATCGCACCATGGGAATCAGCCTTTAGTCTTTTTCAGGGTGCATCACTTTGATCCCTTGCAAAGCGAGCTGACCATGTGTATTTGTTGAAGCGATGTCTTTGCAGCTTGACGTCAGTCGTTTTCATGGACGCGAGTCCCGGGTTTAGTCGGGGGATCGGTGGCCGAGTAAACTAGCGCATACCAGCTCGGAGCACGTGGAGCGAAAGCTCGCGCTGCAGAACCCAGGGATCCTGGGTTCTGCCCCTGCCCCTGCCCGTTTCGATCTAAGTGAACATCATACCGGCGTGCGGTTGTGTGTTGCTACTGCGCTGTGCACGTTATAGACTCCAGGCTAGCAGTCGTACTGCACTGGCTAAATTGCTTATCTACAGTGGGTATCAATGTCGCTATGTTCTGGCAGACTGATTCATGCTGTAGAAACAACTAACGACAAATTTGTCATTTTCTGTTTCTGATTGTCGTTTCTTTACTTCTAAAAAAAGAAAGTTTATTATCTTTTCTTTTAGGCTTTATAATGAATGAAAAGTGTGCACATCATTTATTTGCATCGCTATATATAAAGAAAAAAAGATAATGTGACATCAGTTTTGGTTTCGTTTTGGTTCCAACTGTGTCCCTTTACGCGCAACGCAACTCATCGCAAAATAAATTGATATAAAAGATTTAAAAAAAAACTTGTCGACGCATTTCTAAGTTTTCTAGGAGTCGAACGCATCTCAAAATAAGTTGACTCATAGAAATTAAAAAAAAAAAATATATATATATATATATATATATATATATATATCGGCGTACTTCTTGCTTAGTTTTATTGGATCAAAATTGCACGTTTGAGACTTTAATGAATGGGCATGCGCTGAAATATTTATAGGTAGAGCATGAAACTCCCGGCATGGTTTTGACTAGGATTTCGTAAAACATTTTCAAATGTTTTCAGCTATAATGTGAGAAGATCTGTTAAAGGGAAAATATTTATCATATGACAGTGGTGTATGAAATAATGTTTCTAACAAAAGAAATGCTTGCAACTTTAGAGAGTGCTGACAGATCCTTTCGATACAGATTAAATAAAATGACAAAAAGTGCGAACAGTGAAATGGAAAGTACGGAAAGTCCTTAATGCGGTTTAAATTTTTCGCTTTGTAGTCAATCTTTTTCTCAGTTATCAAAGGGCCGAATAAGTCACTTTCTGTGTTCGCCGGTGGTCCACTTCTTGTAACAAATTTATCCTAGGCAAGCAAGAGACCAGTACCGGGACGGAAAAGATGTCAAGATGGTCGTGAACTTTGAACATTGGGTACTTCGAGAGCGTTCGGTGATAAACTTTAAATAGAGCGATCGCTGCGAGAGGATTTTTTTTTACGTTTGGTTATTTTACAATCTAAACGTGGCGAAAAATGAGCGATCAAAACATTCGAGAAATCGCAGCGGTAATTGTTTTCGGCGTTTGGTTTAAGTTGACCAACACCTGATGGACTCACAGATAGGCTAGAGTTACGGTGGAAACCGTTACAATGAGCATCCTAGTTGAGTGCGTTAGTGCGATTAAGGTGTACTTCGAGCTTGACTTCTATATGAAGATAGTAAAAAGCAGATTTATGTTCGTTTGCAGTTCAGATAACGTTAAATACTCTGACCCTTGTATCATCAAGATTTTACTGCATGCACAAACGACATGGTATATTTGTCTAAGCTCCAGCCAACGTTACTAAACCACTCAGTTGGGAAACTACCACAGAGACTGCTCTGAAAAAGTGGCCCCGATCTGTCCTCGAGAGCCGAGCTAATGACGAACACAACGCCGCCTCTTTCCCCGCAGCGGCCACTCGAGGAACTGCACGTGACGTCTATTTGGCTTTAATCGGCCATTTTGGCGCCGAAACAGATACAGCGGAAGAGGTTACAGGGGTGCCACCCCCGTCTCCCCAGCGGACGCGCTGCCACTTACTACCGAAGTTAAAATGCACCTAGGTCGGGACGCGCTTCCTGAAAGCACCGCTGAGGCATGGTTGTATAAAAGCAATATTAATTGTGCCGCAAAACCCTGCAAACTAAATATTTTAAAAACATCACGCGCCCATCATTTTGCACTAAGCTCCAATAAATTTCATGCAAAAAGAGTCTTTTCCGCTTGTTTTTACGCAAAACCATGCTTTCTAAAAGCTCGAGGTAACAACAGTACAGACAAACGAAAAAGAGTGGCGCTGTTGTCGCATTTAGCTCGGTCTCGGTGGAGGCCAGCGGCCCAGGTTTCGACGGCGAGTTTCCCAACTGAGTGTTTTAGTAACGTTGGCTCCAGCCTTTGTGTAATTTGCAATATTTGTTTTACTGTATGCGTCGTTCACAGTTACGATTTTTGAAACAAAACCTTGGTGTAGCCCAAGACAGACGTATTGGAAAATTCCCGCAAATATAGGGGGGGGGGGGGGGGGGCGCCACCGGCAATCTAAGATGGTGTTCAACGAGGGCATCGTTTCGCAACACAAGTCAGGTTGATTTAGACCGATGGGTTTTTCAACAACAAACGTCATGCAACGAATTGCTAGTCTTTATGATCTGAATATTTAAAACATTTGAGGAACCAAAACGACTTTTAAAAACACCACATAGCTAACAATTCTTCTAATATAAATGTCATAAGTCAACACCGAGACAACACGGGTGCACAGCAATAGGGTACGTGTCTCGCATGTTGAGGCCTGTATGGACAGTACATACGTTCCACTTCGCGGTTTATCTAGCGCTAATGAGGAAGAACAACTACCTGTAAACTAAAAGAGTTCAGAATACTTGGAATGCCAAATATTTTCATGAAATGTTAAATATGTTCATGAAGAACTTGTTCATAGAAAAATACAAAAAGTTCCTTCCATGCGTTTTAATTAAATATAATTATTTCGCTTCAAACGTTATTACTGCGTGTCGCCCTTGTTACCTGAATTATACACAGATAATACGTTCAAATATCACATACCTAACTTCATAAGCGGGCTGCTTGCACCGCTCACAGAACAAACAAAACATAATCGTTAATAGCGCTTCACTTGGTGTCAAGCACAATAATGTCCGGTCGTTAAAAACAATCACTTCCGTAATTTAGGGGGGATCGGTGGCCGAGTGGGCTAACACGCACACCCAGCTCGACGCGCGTGGAGCGAAAGCTCGCGCTGCAGAACCCAGGGATCCTGGGCCCGAGCCCCACCCCTGCCCGTTTCGATCTGGATGAGCATCGTACCGGCGTGCGGTCGTGTATCACTACAACGTGAGCACGTTGTAGGCCCCAGGTTAGTAGTCGTACCGCACTGGCGAAATTGATCATCTACAGTGTAAAACCAGCGTCGCCCCTACTGGCAGACCGACCTTACGCTGTATAAATTACTAAAACGTTCAATTTTTTTACTTCCGTGATTTCAACCAATTTCAGTGAATGGAGTCGAGATAATTCTCGAAAAATGTTCTTACTGCAACGCAGATTCAGGAGTCGCATACATATGCATGACGGTATTTGTCATTCATGATCAATACAAGTTAATGAGCAAATGTGGCAATCGTTAATTGCATATAATAAACAAAGGCGGGTCGCGAAAACATTAGGTGGCCGAAACAACATTCGAACAGAAGTGCGAAGAGGCAGAACGTTAGCGTATAAACCTATTATGTCATCGTCACACTACACGCAGTCTACTTACGTATGCCGCGTAAAGGTCGAGACGACAGTTCTTTCAGTCCGCACGGGAGAGCCCCTGGTAATCAGTCATCACCCCACCATTGCTTTCGTGACTTAAATTCATTAGTCCTAGGTCAACTAAGGTCACTCGCCAATCGAGAGCAGGATAACTGTAGATCAATAACTCTTTGAGAATTTTTCTTTTACAATAAAGATGCCCTGTAAGAACCATCCAACCGTCATGCACACGCATGCTAAGGCAGAAATCATCTTTAGCGCAAAGAAAGAAAAAATTTCTGTAGGTGGAAAATTTATTCCGACGTCGAACGAGCAGCATCGTTTGCCGCATTAGGCCACGAGCGGGTGCAGGTGGTCTGCCGTGCTAAAGCGGACGCAGGATGTAGACTTTTCGAGAAAGTAATTGATTGCGTGAGGGTTGTAGCAGATTACGTTACTCATGTTTATTGTTCTAAAACAGCCTAACTTTTTTTTTTTTGTGCCAGAGATCACGGGCCTTCGTTCATATATTTCGCGAGCCTACACTGGCGAAATCGATCGTGCTGCCGGCATCTCGGCACGTGGGCCGCTAAAGCGGATCCGGAGCTGGAGCTTACCACCGGCCCACGCAGCCTTGCTATTCTCCCAACGTATATTATATCAACGCATATTACGGAGAGCGAACCCCTACCCACGCACAAACGTGCTCCGCGCAAAACGAGCATATGGAGCAAACAAAAGAACGAATCCCTCGGGTACACAAACACCGTCCCCAGTTTTGAATCGATGTGCAGAATATCGATCTTAATGGAAAGGATACCATCACTATCCGGGTATTTGACGCTAATTTTTCTTTTACGGCAAATCTAAAAAATTTTGAAAGTATTAAGTAAATAATAACACACAGAAACAGTTGGCTGCCCGGTGCACACCGAGGAGTCCCTTCTGATTCGCCCAAGGGTAAACACGGGTCAAAGCGAGCAAATTGGACGCGAGATGTTTAGGCAGCGTGACGCCCGTCTGCCCTATTGGAGAGGAGATCGACCAGTCACTCCTCTAGCGGGTGAACTACAACTTCGATGGTGTTTGTAATTAGCATGGTGGAAGCTGGAAATCATTGCGCTTTTAAACCAATACTGCCAACACCGTCAAAATCAAAGTTCTTACATTACTCTTATTTCCGTCGATGAGGGATCCTTTGCTGATGTCATAGTCAGCATTCGGCCAATCGTGGAGGGCCAATCACCGCGACGCTTTCGATCGGTCACGTCGCTAATTGGAGAGGAGATCGAACAGTCCCTCCTCGAGCGGTTCGCTTCAGCTGCGTATCTAGCAAACGGAATCTTCTCGTTTGTTGTTGATCGGAGAAATGGAAGCTAACGATTCGAAGGCCGCTCCTCGTGCGACGAAAGCACTTGTCAGAGCGAAGCGCTCGTTGCCCAAGCTGTACTAGGCGAAGCTCAATTTATTTGTTATACTTAGAGCCGCTAAATAGTTCTACTACGTTAGTAAAAACCGGGCTGTGGGGACACTCGTACCCATTTCGATCTGGTTCATCATTGCACCGGCGTGCGGTCGTGTATCACTACTGCGTGGAGCACCGTAAAGACCCCACGTTAGCGGTTGCACTGCACTGGCTAAATTGCTCATCTATAGCTGAGACACCAGACGCCCACTGAGGCAGACTAACTTCCGGCTGTATAAACATACACACAACAATTTGTTTTGGGTTCTGGGGACAACAAGCTCGATAAAGCGTCCCCTGTAGCTCGATCTCCCGCTCATATATGCGGTGCTGGTCCAAGCTGTCGATGAAACGTGTAGTTAGTTCCTTTCTACTATCGTAGCTTGGGGTCTTTATAACCCTCATCACGCAATAGGGATTCTCAACCGCACGGCAATACAATGCTCATCCACGGTCGGGCTCGAATATAAAGGCGCGCTTTCATACGGCCTTCACATGCGGGTAGTTTCTCCCTCCCACCGCAGATCGGTGGGGTCACGGCCTCACACTCTTACAGCACTTTAAAGGCCGGTTCTCACATGCAGCGAAGCGCTGATGTAGCGCTCCTCACGTGTCGTCGGCTACTTATCGTCTGCCATGAGCAACAGTTTTGACGCTGCGATACAAAGCTGGTGAACGCTGCCCATCAGCACGCGCTTAGCGCAAGGTTAGCGCTATGCTTGTAGCGCTCCGCTGCATGTGTGAACGGGCCTTAACTCGTTCTAGCGAAACACCTCGATCTTACCAGAATAGTTAGTCGTTGACTGACGAGATATGCAAATATTGCTTAGAACATCTTTTTTATGGTATAAATGTTTAACACAATAAAAAAAAAAAGAACAGGACTGAAATTAAAAAAAAAATTATTTATGTAAATTTACAAGTATAGCTTTGTTGGCTGTGGGCAACACCTGGAAAAAGTTCGAAGGTATAAAATAACAGTAATATCTGCGCATACGATAGCCTCCAGTAAGACTGTCACATATCGTAAAATATTTGTGGCGCGAGAAAAATACTTTTCTGTGTTTTTCGCCGTTCCGCCGTTTTCGGTCGCCGCGTTTTCGCGCGCCGAGCTTTTTTTTTTTTTTTTTTTTTTTCATCGTCAATCATTTTTATACATTTTCACTAGATGGTACTGCAGCTTCGATTATCAAGACTGTTTCCAGTTTACTAGACTGAAAAAAAAAATAAAAATAAACGTTATAAGACCGAAATTATTAAAGAACAAACAAATATTATGTGGTTTGTTGCTTCTAGGCAACATTTTTCAACAAAGGCTTACTATAGGCCGCGTGCATGCAGAGACTTACGCAGAACACCATCTTCGTCTTCTCAGAAAAAAAATGTCCCATAAACAAGCGTTCATTTATCGTAAGCCATATTTCAATCAGCGCATTACAGTTGTTTCGTATCAGTACATTGACACACAGTTTCAATCTCGATGATCAGGACGGTTGTTCAGGGTGGGTCAGGCAGTACACGGAGGGGTGGCGTGGTAGCGCCACACGCGGCTAGAAAAAACATCCCATGGCTTTTAAGGGAGAGCAAAGGTCATAACTAATGTACCGCTGTCTTACCCGGCCAAAGCCCATCAAATTGAAGGCTGATTGAATCTTGAATTCCTGGCTTCTGCGGTGTAAGCTTTCGCTTCACGTGCTCAGAGTTCCGGTGAGCTAAACCGCGGTCCCCGGTGTTATGTCAACTGTTGGTGCGCCAGAACTACTGAAACTGCTTGCTGTGCACATCAGCCTCGGGACGCTGCTCATGGGCGGAATCGACATGACCTTTAAATAACAAAGTTTTATGTTGAAAACGTAAAAAAAAAAGAAATCGATGAATCAATCAATCAATCTTTTTTTTTTTTTTCTAGAAGAAAGAAGGTGGTCAGGGCACAGACCTGAGATAAGTGCAGTTTGACTAGGCCCCAGCACCAAGATGAATGTTGGTTTAGTGGCTGCGTAATACGACATGTACAAAGGCGTACTTATGTCCGAGTCCCACTAGCGCGACAAACAGAAACAAACGACAGCGACAAGCCTCAAACCAAAGTCTTTCGCGATTTGACAGGCTTTGTAGAATAAAGGAGGCTATGAACGAGCATCATGCACGCGAGGGTATCTTTGCCAGGCTTGCAATCGCTCGTGCTCACTTCGCGAGCACTAAACGACTAAACGCCTGCCAAGGGTGCCATCGCGAGTATGCTGCATGTATTTGAGGCTTGTCGCTGTCGTTTGTTTCTGTTTACCGTTCTAGTGGGACTCGGGCATTAAGCATATATAAAACAACAAAAAAATTATGCTAGAACAATCTCGCTAATATACATCAGTTGACAAGATATATATTTACGAAGTACCGAATAAATGGATGACATTCGCGGTCTAGAAAGAAGCTTCATAATTTCATCCAACGCCAAAATAGCGCTAAAATGTCACTTATGATGTAGTGCGTTTAAAAGTACGCATATAATGAATGTGAGACCATAGTTTGTGCGAGCGCTGGGTAGATGTCATTGTTCATGTAGATGCGTGTGATAGGTGTCTTCAGTTTTAAGTGGGTTCAAAGTTTCTAGAAAGTAGCTACATTCAATTTTTACTTCCGCTTTTAATGAGACCAAGAGGCGGCAGGTATGCAGCTTCATTACCCAAACAGCCTTAAATCGCGTGAAATGTTCATCGGTGTGGCGAAGATGTGGCACATTTGCCACTATTCTTAATGCTTTCTTTTTCTGTAAAGTAAGGAGTTCGTTTATGTCTTGCAGGGTAGGGGTGCCCCATACGAGACGACAATATACAAAGTATGATTGCACAAGGCCGTGAAAGATTATCAGCCTATCAGGCGGGGTAAATAATGAGCGGTATCTAGATCATGTTACCACAACTTTTCTTGCTTGGTGGTTATTTATCTTCGTCACAATAAAGCAAATTTTGAATTTAAGTTATTTAATTAGCTTTGTGCGTAACAGTTAAGAAAATATATTCTAAAGGCGTCTCGTACCTTAAAATATTTTCAAATGTTAGTAAAATATTTTCTTTTCACACAACAAGTAGCTTCATAAGAAACACAACTAATAATGAAATTGGAATAAGCCGTCCGTACGCTCGGAAGAAAGATGTCGCCGCGTGGAAATAATTCATTCGCTTTCCTCTTATGCTTTTTTTTTTCAGCGTTAACTGGGTCTTATATTCAGCTGTTTTATGCGGAGCACATGTCATAAAATTCCCGACTCTAAAATTGTAGAGCATATGTGTACACTTTGAGCAGCTGTCCCCCATCCAGAACTGATGAGCCTGCGCACGTCACACCAAAAAAATATAGTTGTACTACCAGTATCTCCTAGGTAAAAAGTAACGTAACAAAATCATAATTCTACATTTCCTACGTCGCCTAACGGAGACCGGCGCGAAGCGGCGATTGGGAAACGAGTGTCGCGTCACTGCTCGGCTGACACTCGTGCCTATTCAGCGAGAGTCCAAGTCCCGTACGAACGCTAACTCGGCATTCGTGCTCAATCTGCGTCCCTGCGCCGAACTCCGGTAGGTGCGCAGAAACTCCAGCAACAAGCGTCTCATCTAGGAAGTGTTGGTTGTACCAATACCAACCAGAAGACGAGGCCTGCGCATGACGTCATCGTTAGTGGTCCACCCCAAGCGGCAAACACGCCGAGGCTCGACGCCACAAAGCGGTGGACGCGTACGTCTGGTGTCGCCGTGTGCTAGCGTGGCACTCGTTTTGAGGCGCTGCAAGACGCGCTGGTGGTCATGCCGACGTGAGCTAGACGATGCTATCGGGGTCCACTTGTGGTGACCTTTCTAAAGAAGGGAGGGAAGGCTTGGGACTTGACTCTTAGGCGGTGTTGGCAGTGCCCGGCCCACGTGAACCCAGATCACACTTCGCGAAGCACATAAGTGATGTTTCTTCGTCGTCAATAGATGATTAGAGGCGACAGACGATGAAGGTGGCCGTGCGTCCTCGCAGGTCTTCGTCGTCCCCGAGCGAGACGACACCGCCGCAGACGCGGCGTCCCAGCGCGGCCGAGCGCCGCAAGATGTGTTTCGTCAGGAAGGAGACAAACTCAGCGCCCAACTCGATGGACGAGGATGTGCCGAGTCCGTCGTCTTCGGTCAGCGCCGCCTCGACTGCGTCCTCGTTCCTGTCGGGGCCTGGAAGCGTCACGTCCAGGGCGTCCCTGGCGTCGACCGCCGCCGCAGCCAACGCCGCGCCTGAGCGCCCGGGCTACTTCAACTTCGAGTCGATGCAGAGACTGTTGGACTTGTCCATGAACGTGCCGGCCGACAGGAAGTCCTTCTTTCTCGAGATACCCTCGCAGGAAGGTGAGCCATTCCGTTTCTGACTGCTCGGGGCCATGGGGTCCGTGAGTCGTCGCGAGATATAGGCCTGTTTCTCTCGGCCAGGGGCGCTGTAGCTTCCAAGTAAAGGGACCACAAGAAAGGCGCCTCCGCTAGTGTACGCGAGCATTTAATGTTGACGTGGAGCGGCATCCTAGATTCCATCGTAAACGCTCCACGGACGGTATTTTAGCGTCTGTCAGCGTTTAAACAGACGCAACGCGCCGCACAACAAAAACGCGACCTGAAACTTTCCGAGTTTGCTCTGGAGAACCACAGGTCTATGCTGGTGCTTAGAGCGCGTCTCCGACGGTGTGTTTACCCCGCGCCCTCAAACGTGGTCCCTCGATTTCCGAGTGTGACCTCACAAAAGTATCATAATGTCACCGGCCGCGACCCTGGTGGTGTCTCATCAGTTGTGGTGGAAATGGGAGCTGCGGGTTGCTCTTCAGTTTGACAGACCTCGGAAGCTTTGGCATCCCGGACTTTGGACGCCACGACGACAGCGACACTCGCGTCCGCTCATACTTCTTGCAGGAACTTCTACTCCCAACCGCCAGGATCGCGACATCCGACAGAGTGACGCTCAGGCTTTTCTGACGTCATTTGTTGCCATTCCGATACAACTTTCGGTGTAGTTGAGGCTGAACGCACCAGTCAGAAACGAGTTCCAAGCTCCATTGTGAATATTAGCAATAACACATAGTTAGGGTTTTTGGACATTTTACTTCGCTGCTACTCCTTGACAAATCTCTAAACTCTCGACTAAGCAGTTAATGAAAAGCATGCATGTCTTTATTTTTTCCGCACTGTTCTAACTTTTTGACGACGAGCCAACTCGCCCAAATTGTCACCTTGATTCATGTCGTAAACTTAAGATGCGTACATATCAAAGAAAGCACTTGGCTCAAAGAGAGGTATCAAAACGTTGCCTACATTGTATGCTCTATCTGAAAATTTACCTGCTGCGTCCGGGGAAGTATTGGTGAGAGGCATATAGATGCAGCGGAAATCTTGATTATGGTCAAAGTGGAAACGCACCTCCCTTTAAGCTATACGAAGGACTCAGGGAATTTTGATGACAGGAGAAACTCCCTCCCGGTAGTGTTGCAAATACCTGGACCCCTAGGAACACAGTCTGAAACCTCGTTACATTCGTGATTCGCGTTCGGCGTTCCTGTGAACTAATCGCTGCAGCATAACGTCCCTACGTCCACGTTCCCGCAGGTACGACGTCTTTTTCTTGTGTGCCGAGATGTGAGTGCGTGTTGAAATACGAAGAGAGCCTGGCGGAGCGCCACATTAATGTGTCACTCCCACCTTGAGCTGCTGTTAAATAGGAATTTTTCTAATGCAACCGTGCATTTCTTCTACGCCTTCGTGTTATCTCTTGCCAACAAAAGTAAAAAAAAAGTATAGATCAAGACATTATTATGACGTGTCTTCATTTTATTTCAACCAAAAGTTCAACACTTGTTTGATTTTTGTTGTTGTTATTTGTGTTAGGAAGTGATTTTTATTTATAACGCGGCAGATAAGTGCGAGCTCCTAAAGAATCTTTTCTCGCCGGTGTCCAATTGGAGACCACCGAGCTACGCAGATGTTTAACATGACGATAATTATAACATCACCTAGTTATAGTTTGTCACCATCGCAATGAAATGTTAACCTGCTTCGGTAAAAACTTGGTTAGAACAACCAGTGATATTTTTCTTGGCTTTGTGGGATGGGGAAAGAAAACAATCCCATTAGTTTTTATTCGGTCATCACTTGAAGGATCCTAAAGAAGAAATACACTTTAACTCCTTTTTTCGAAGCAGTTGACCGAGAAACGTGCGCTCAAAAGAGTGAAATAACAACAGCGTGGGTTCATAGTCAATGAGGAAAATGCGTGGCAAAAAGCTGAGGTTAGGAAAGTGCGACGCGTTGAAAGGCGCTTTTCTTTCTTTTCTTTTTTCTTTTTTTTTTTGCCCGGGGGGGGGGGGGGGGGGGGGGTGTTCTTTCACGTCTTCAGTCTGGCTTTCTGCCGTTTCATAGGGCAAACCTTCTCCGCTTGGGAGTCCCGTCTTCCTATATATTTTTATAGTGCCAGGAGATTCCCCACTGCACCACATATTAATTATTTGTTCTTGTTTTGCGTTAACACCCTTGGGATTCACAAGGGCACGCAGGAAAATCGCGTGTCTCCATCACAGCTTGGAGCTTTCAGCAACCGGTCCGTGTTCCCTTGGTCGGTTGCCGACTTCTCAAAGTTGATCTCTGTTCTTTCGTTTCACAAAAGTCAGAGATTCGTGTATATATATATAACTGAAAAGAAACAACCCTTAGTGAAAACAGCAACAACGGACGTGGCGTTTGCTGATTGACTTTTCACCATGCCCGTTGTATATATATATATATATATATATATAAGAAAGTTTCCTCAACCTACGCTGGCAAGCAACAATACAAGTTCCTCGGATAATTCGGTTTCCCATTGAGGATGACTCAAACTCGGTCAAATGAACCATAACTCACTGGGGCGGTGTCGCAAGAGGTGTTACTTAACAACACGAATTCTGAAGTCACTCTTTGTTTCGAACAACCAGCGTCACGACCAATCTTAGAAAGCACCAACAAGGCCCCGCGTTTGTTGGCGCTTCACTCCCAGACTGGCGTTCCCTCAGAGAACATTTTGAAGTCCCGGACAGGGGTGACGCCCAGAAGACACCTCCCGGAGAATGAGGATTCGAGTGTCGTCACCAGACGACGCAGGCCGAACGCGAAGCGACATTCGCTAAACACCACGTGGGCGCACATTTCTGGTTCTCGATTCCACGAGACATCACACTGGCCTGCAGCCAAATCGGCATTTTTAAAATCAGCCTACGTATCCTGACGTCACGAGATACGGTCGGTAGGCCTTGTCTTCTCGAAGCTGTGTGTTCTGACGTCGCGTTCATGATGTGAATCAATGAAAAGTCGCGTTCTCTGATAGATCTTTCTGAAAAATCCCAGAATGCTTCGGGGCAATCCCGAATTCCAACGCGTGACGCAGGGGATTATACGGCTGCTTCGACGTACGCTGAGGATGAATCGGGCACTTCGTATAGCTTGAAAGCGGCAGGATGTGTTCTTTTTTTATCCTTGTGAGGGCAGTACTGAAAGAAAATAGACGGAACGCAAAAACTAATTCAATACGTGCTCTATCTTCTGATCGTTCTGCCTTCTTTGGGCTCTGAAATCATAATATGCCAAACCAGCACCAAGATTGTTTTTTCTTCTAATCATCGACACTATTGGCGACAAGATGTTTCGGTGGCGCCTTCTTGCGGTGGCCATCCTTGACGTCACCAGCAGTACAGTTTCTAGCGACAAAATTTGATTGTGTGTTTCAAAAACAGGTTGGAGGTTTGTAATCATCGAGTTATTAGGCGACACTCTCAAAGTTCACAGTCTGACATTAGTCTTATTTCCGTCGAGAAGAGAAGGATTCACTGCAGACCTCCAGACGTCAGATTGAGAATATGGCCAATCGTGAGAGGCCGGCCGCAGCGACCCTTTTTGGTTGCTCACGTCACCAATATCACGCGCCGTAACATCGGATCGTCATAATGCACCTAGAAGACTGCGAGGGCGCCACACATTTTTGGAATGGTCCATTCCGAACATCCGCTTCGTTGGAGCACGTGACGTGGTCGGATTTTTCCGGCGCTTCGCCCGCTGGGCTCCCCCGGAATTTTTAGCACGTACGCGCGGGTCACGGCCGCCGTGTCCCGCAGACAGATCCACGACCCACCGCTCGGGGCTTCCTGCCAGCGGCGAAGGCAACGCCCAACTTGGAACGCCCTGCCAGTCGTCGTCGTTCCCGCTCCAAGTCTGACACGATGGTTTCCAACTGTTGTTCCTCGAGCGTCGCTGAGCAATGCTACCTAGAACGCAAGGCCTGCTCATGACGTCATCGCTAGTGTACCCCGAACCCGCTTCAAGTTGCAAACACGATGAAACTTGACGAGAGAGTCCGTCTTGGAGTCGCCGCGTGCTATCATCGCGCTAGTTGCTATGTGACACGCTCGCGGCGATGTAGGCGGCGCTGCCTGGACCCACTAGTGAGGATGTTTCGCCGGGAAAGTAGCAGGCCTTGTCGTCTAGGTGGTATTGCGCTTAGACGGCTCCGACGCGGAACGCCGACTCGCTTGCTCCCTGAGGACGACATCGGTCGCTGTCGCGCGGGTACGCTACGTGCGCGCCCAGGACGAGGCTGGGCTATATTCGCGTTTTTCGTCCGAATTATGACGAATCGCTCCGGAAACGGGGGCGATCTCACCCAGACAGATGACGGGAACTTTCCGGAAAACCGGATTTCTTCTTAAAGAAGAAAGGAACGAATGTGTTATCGTATGATTGACTAAGCCCGAATCCATGTTTTGACTGAAGTACGCAGAAATATACGTAATCTTTTATATTATTTACATTCATTTATTTGGATATTGATTTATTTGTGTATTGGTTAGATTATTTTTTACGAAGCGCACGACAAAGCGATATTTAAAAAAAAAAAAAGATGTCGGCAATCTCTTTTTGCCTACGGCAGAACACTAAAGAAAAAAAAAAGAATTGAAACATGGGCATGTTGCCTTAGTATGTTTATCAAACAAAGCAACGCTACGAAAATGTAGATTGAAAAAAAAAAAAGAAGAAACAGCCCATGAATGTGATTTTGAAACTATAATATGGTTTACTTTTCTTTTTTGTGTGTGTCTGTAAAAAGCAAGCAGAGTGGGAAGATACTTGTCATATAATGGCTCATAAGCATAAATAAGCAAAATAATTCCGGCGGAGTCTAAACAGAAAAAAAAAAAGAACTCCTTTTGAGAAGTAGGCTAACGAAGTTACATATTCTTTTTTACCCGTAGCAAGCCAACATCAAAGGCTGGAAAGAGGGGAAGGCGGGTGGATGCGATTTTTAAAAAGCGTACAATTACAGCCATGCACGAAAAAAAAATATATATAGTTTGTAACGCCCAAAATATGAATAATTCCAGGACATTCGGTACCATGAGACACATCATACGTCTCTCCAACAAAATTATGCCTCTAAAAGTGCGCCCACATGCTTGAATCAATAACTGCGCTAGCGGCACGGCATTAAAAAATGATAGAGAGAAAATTACGCGCAGCTTCGCAGAATTCTTTTCCTTTCCATTGCACTTGCGCTGCTATCTTTGGGGGGGGGGGGGGGGGGGGGGGGGGGTTGAGCGCCGAATCAATACGCTGCAGCGGAACACACACACACGCAGCGGAAACGGGTCGTCGCCATCTGCACTGATTGCGCGGGGAAGGAGGGCGAGGGGGGGGGGGGGGGACGGGGAGGAGCCCGCAGTCGGCCTGTGAAGTTCTCTAGAGAGCCTGGATCTAAGAGAGGAACAATTAAAACCATGGAGATTGTTTGCGCCACTCGTGCAGGTTGCTCGAAATTGCGCAAGCGTTCCGTTATCGCGCACTTGTACGTCACGGGTTAGAAGTACCGCGTTATTTGTATCTACTTACTTTCTTCGGCACCAAAGTAACGCCTTAGTTACTTTTTTTATATTTTTTGTAGGAAACGAGAAACGTATTTTTGTTACACATTGATGAGGTAACGAATAACGGTATTTAATTACTTGCGAACGAGAACGCGTAGAACACAAGTCACTCATTGTGGCTCTCAACCCAGCTCTGTCTTACGACCTTCGTGGCAAAGAAGCGCCAGAAAGACGACAAAATTATGTGCGCAAAATATGACAGGACAATCATTTTTCACCATCATCGGTATGCCCTCGAATGGGTTGAAGAACCGAGACATTATTAGCGATGAAAAAAAAACATTTAATTTTTGCTCCTTCGTCAAAAAAGAAAATGACAAATTCAAAGGAGCTTTACTTTGGATTTAATGTAAGGTGTTTATTTTCATTTCAGTAAAGAGTAACGTATTCAGTTACTTTCTAAGCGAGCGGGGAGTAACGGTACTTTTTTCCCCCCTAACGAGTACGTGTCTGGTGGCCAGGAGAAAAGCAGGTGAAGAAACGGAGACGCTTCCAGCCACTTACAGACGATCGACACTCTCGACTCTTCCTCGCAGCTCGTGTAGATGCATAAATTGAGAGAGAGAGGAGGAGAGTAGACCACTGACCGAAAAACCTCTGACCGAATTTATTAAGGGATTGACGCAAAACTAGCTGCTTTTCTCTCAACTCATTGTTCAAACGCGTTTGAACGGGAGAAGACAGACGCGTTTGAACCTTCGGAATTTTGAATGTGTTCGAGCAGTGATTAGATGCCAGAATTTTACGATGCTCATCATACGTAATCAAATTACTCAATCGATTACTTTCGGGCGTAATTTTGTAATCGTTTCATTACCTTTATTAGGGGATCACGAGACTAATCTGATTACTTTCGAAACAAATCAAATTACTCATCACTGTTACTATTTTTCCCTCCCTTTTGTTTGCGCAGCCTTTCTACCAAGGAATTCTCGATGCGAGTCTCCGACAGTGTCGTTGTGTCGTTCCACTTTGTCCTTGTCTTTTTGGGCGCTTTTAATTATTTAAAGAACTCCGACAGGGAAACGTTCTACTGAAAGCGATAGATTTAGAAGATGAGCAGTGTGTAATCCGGTGATTCTAATCCAATATTGGGATATTGGGGGGTACGAGAGGTCCGCTTTCAAACGGGCAGAAACATTTCCTGTTTTGTAAATCTGAAGTAGTAATTGGAAAAGTAACGGTCGATTACTTGTTTCTCTCGAGTATATCGAGTGACGTATTTTGAACCAAGAGTAATAGTAATTGTAATCCTTTACCTTTGTTTTTTTAGTAATATGCGCACGAGGCTCGGTAGAAACAAAGGCGGCTAGCTTTGCGTCTACCGATTAATCGTTCCAGTCAGAGCTCGTCGCTCTGTCGTTCCCCGCCTGCTCTCATCGCCCCCTCTCCCCCGGTTTTTATCCATACGCAAACGCGACCCGTAGACCACGTGATGCCGATCGCATCGTTGGAAACACTCTGTAATCCAGCCACACTAAAGTTATCGGGGCAATTTGGGACGCCCAAATCTTCGTCGCATCCACTTCGGGCACATGTCCACCAACCCGCTCTGACGGCGACGACGACGATTTATACGAGAGGGAATATTTGTCCCTAATCCGCTTCCCCCTTTTTTAATGAGAGATCGTTCGTGTGTCCAATTATCTTGTAGACTTCAGCGGGGACCATTTCCACTTCCGTCCGCTTCAGTGTGTAGGATTGTCGCCCTTTAAGCGAGCTATGTACAATGTCTCGCGTTGGATAACGCCCGCTCGGTCTTCGACTCTTCGTGCCTTCCGAAAGAGACTCTTGACGTGTCATTGGTACAAACATGCCACTTTCATCGGTTGAAAGCTAAAGTGGATCCGTGTGGAACTCTTGAAAGAAAGCGACGTACATTTCAGAGCTCGGTCCCAGATGTCGTTGAATGGTATCTCTTACGAAAACTAATCTGGATGCATAGGTAAGAAAAAGTGAGCTCAAAGTTTACTAATGAAATCATACTGCGGGTATATTTTATAGCGTGTGGCACACAAAAGAGGGAAAAACGCCTTTTTTATGAGCATTCGCATTCTGTACGTGCGCTCGTATGAATAGACGGAATTGCGAAACTGCTGCCGAGCCCGTAGTGAAAACGATGCGGAATGCAGAGTCCCAGAGGCGCAATGCAATTGTGGTTCAGAGAAACTTGGTATTTGATTGCTTCCTCCTTTTTTTCTAGAGACCCCTTCGAGCATTCTTTACCTTAGTAGACATAAGCAATTCGGAAGAAGCCAATGACTTCACAGTCCGTTACGCAATGTGCCCTTGAACTAAACATCGGCCTTACCACGTGAATTCGAGCATTTCGCTTATTGGGAAGCAGATATATCTTGAATAACATTTAAGGTTATTCAGGAAATGCAATTTTAGGTGACTCCACAAAATATATTTTCCCGGGCACGCTTAACTCCACTTACGCTTAACCATAGTTACCACATTTATATTCTTGCACAATGTTCTGTGGTTACGGAGTCAAAAGTAGTGCCACTAAATATGCTACGCTTCAGAGTTACGACACTTGGCCATATTATGGCTTAAAATCATGGTTGCCAATTATCTAAAGCTTTATCTGAAATCACAAAAAACGCTTTTACGTTCTCCGCAAATGTTTTAAACAGTTTGTGACCAATTCAAAGCAATATTACGTGAGCTTCCTAACACCGAATCTAACGCTGAGGAAGTCGCACTTCTGAATCGTGACGATCGGCAGTTACGTCTGCTCTGGAGAAGCACCAAAATGTCGGCGCCCACAACAATGTTGGGAAACAGAGTGCCGATACTCTAAGCCCAGCTCATATAATGGATCTAGTCAAATATATATGGGCGCACGTGCACTCCCGTGTCTTGAGCGCCAATCGAAGCTGTGCAGCACTTTTTCCCTTCTTCTTAGTTAGCTGTCCGCGAGTGTAGACGCTTTGTACACGCAATGACAGCCGCCATCGCTGATCTTCTCTTATCTTGCCGAGATACCGAGCCACTGAAATGGCCGTTGACGGGCCTGCACCAAGGCTGACGCTGAGGAGAAGGGCATAATCAAATCTAAAATGGCAATGACCTGGCCGACTCTGGCAATGATGAAGTGAAGTAAACAGAGTAAGGGGAAACAAAAACTGAAGCTCGGCTATGGCGGCGCCCATGCACAGCTGCTGCCAGGCGTCTATGAACGTTTTGTAGCAGCTGTGCATGACCTCATTCTGAGCCTCCGCAGTGAATACAGCGCTCAATTATGACGCGCAGTGAACACCACGTATTGTCGCCAAGAGATACTCACTATACTGTTTTTTTTTTTTCGGTGTGTTCCGAATTAGTTTACATTATTAACGACGCTCTTGAAAGAAACTTGTATGGTTATCTACGGATTAGAGAGTGTAAGTATGATCGTAACTGTTCATACAAATTGTAAAACGAAAAAGCAAGTATGGTACGAATATAACTAAATCCAAGCGACAGCCCGCTCTTCCCAAGGGAACAAGTAGTAACGCACGTGCAATAAACGCAACCTCCTTTTTTTCTCTTTTTTTTTTTTGGGGGGGGGGGGGGGGGGTTGCATGTTTGATTTTGTGAGCTTGGCAGCCTAAAAGGTGCATAACGTTAGACGAAGCTAATTCACGTACTCCGGTCCTGTACTACGTAGGAAGGCGCTACATCGGGATGGTAGAGCTAGTATCGTAAATAACTGGAATTCTTAGAACGTTAGCCTCGAAACATTGATCGAATGATAACCCTCCCAGAATGCACTTTTTTTTAATATTATGGTTCCACAGGTTTTGGCTCGTTCTGTCATAAAAACACATGTTCGCATTTCTAGAACTCACGAGCCACCACAACAGGCTTTCAAGCGAGACGCACCTGCCAGCTCTCGTGGATGCACGCGCGTTCTCTGCCCAATCCAACGTTATTAGATTAGCTCATTTACGAAAATGCTCATATACTCTGTTGACCCCTTTTCACCCTTAACCTTAGACTGCAGCCAAAACTACAAGCGCGAGCTAGCCGGCGCTCCTGGCTTTATGACGTGCATTTCTAGCACGAGTGCTCGTTCGGCGGAAGAACGATAGCCTCTTCTATACTCACAAAGCCTGGCAGTTCGATGGCGGAGCCATAGAGTGCCCGGTCGCAGATTTGGAGAGTGAGGATCTGCTAGCACAAAGTATCCAAGAGCCATTTCTCGGGGAACCTGGACGTCAGCGCACAGCTTTTGCAGCGGCGAGGACGCGAAACACACTTGTTCGCTCGGGAGAAGTGTGTTTCGCGGTGTCTCGCCGCAGCGGGACGCCAGTCACGTGGCTCTCTTCTCATTCGTTGTCTGCCGCTCCACCTTTTCCGTTTCGGCGGCCGCTTCTCGTGGTGATCTGCTAGGCTTTGTCAGTATATAGGAGGCTATGGAAGAACGCTTCAAAGCAGCTACCTCCAGCTCTCGTGCTTGTGACATTGGCTGGAGTATAGGCGCTGCTTGCACAAGATGTGTACGGTGTACGCCGTAAACATGTGGTGTGTACGGTGCACGTGACTAGGTGTCGCGTACACCGGCAAGATTCTTCGCCCTATTTAAGAAATGGAAACACCGGGCTGCACGTGCAGCTATCCCGTAGATGATGTTGGGCACATCATAATGGACTGTCCAACATACGACCAGTGGCGAACTCGATTACGAGTGGGACTAAGCATACAAAACAATCGCTCTTCTTCTTTGGCGAAAGTTTTAGGTCCTTGGCCGGACTTAGAAACACAGAAAAGGGCATCAACTTTAGTACCTGATTGTTTTACTGACAGAAGGATGAGATAGCCGCCAGATATTATGTATTTGTCTAAGGTCAAAATACGGACAACGCGCTCTTAAAAGATAATTGCGTATCTGTTATTGTAATTGTATTACTAGGTTAAGGTAATCTATTGTAGATTTGTACAAACAAATTTATGGCGTAATCGCTTCTCCCACCGTGTGAAAGCTGTCTTTATTGTGAACGAAGAGTATTATTTATGCATGGTGTAGGGATTTTATAGTGTGAGATCACCTACCATTTATACTGTACATTACTCGATTTGAAGTAGCCGCTGCCAGAATATGGGACCAAACTCGTCACCTTTTCAAATAAACGCTGAATTGTGTTCGCGTTGCGAGTTATTTTAAGCAGAAACGGGAGTTTTGAAGCACGACGACAACGATTCGGAAGAGTGGAGCGGAATAATTCCTTCGAAGGGAGCATGACGACAGAGATTGGCACGCTGTTAGTGTAATTTAATAACCTTCTCGGCAGTTAATGACGACTGCAAATTTTGTCTCACTATTCATGTGAACCCTCAAAAAAAAAAAAAGGTTTCTTTATAAAACATTCCACGGAAGCTTCAAAAAGTTTATTTTTATTCGTTCCTCCCATAATATATATACTTGCATGAATTGTCTGCTGACAAACACAAGCCGCCGGTATAATATTGATGTTTTAATACTGACCTTCTAAACTCAACCGTTAGTCTGAAAAACGAAGGTCGTGGCGCATCATCTTAAGCTGCTCCTACATCATACAAAAGATGGTTTGCGGACACTGTCTCAGACTGTTTGTTTCTTGTTTTGGGGGCGATCACATTGGCCATACAAACACTGAGTGTACACATGTTCGAAGTGTATGTATGAAGCAAACGCGCTTTAAACGTGCTTTCGCCGCGTACGCAGATAATCGACTCTTTTTTTTCTCAAAAGTGCGCGCCTTCTAGTTGCTGCTGCGCGCAGTTATCAAAATCCACCATTTTATTTATTCTTTTTTTTTTGGGGGGGGGAGGCATTTTTGGATCATCTATTGGACCCGAGGGTTGCGTCAGCGTTCGGCGTGAGCTCGGCTTGGCTGGTGTCGAAAACGAGTGCTACGTAAGCGCAAGGTGAGGACTCGGATCCAATCGAACGCTTCGTGCCCGAGAAAATGGCGACTGCGCGATGCTGCTCGATGGACTTTTTTTGAAGAGTGTCCATCCTCCTCATCGTGGCTGCAACGAACACCGCCGTGTCTCTCGTTGTCCGCAATAAGCGCTAAAAACTCTTGACTGGATGTTTTCTTTCGCGTTTATTTCAGTGATGTCCTAATGTTCTGTGTATGTTTTCGCTATTGTGTAAATAGACCCTTTCCGAAATTCAGTGCCATCTGGTGGCTGAAATGGCGGTTAAACTTCTGCCATACGAATGGCGGCAATGAACCCGTAGCCTGCAGTATTTTATCGGGCACCGTCACTTTTGCATGTCAACGGCACACGAGAATAAACTTTTCGCTATACAGGGTTTTCTGGATCATCTCTTCCAGTGTCGATTCCCACAACGATGCAACCAGTCAGAACGAAGTGCCGACCCAGACAGACGTCTTGATAAAGTTGTAAAAGTCAAGGGGTTTCGAAGTCGATTTTGTGCCACTAACAGGTTCACTGGGCTCGAATTAGAGAAATGAACACTTACGCAGCGCTTGCATTCAATTCCGGTTTCGCAACGTGCTAACGTCTAGAATATATAAACTCCGAATCCTCAGCTTAGGAGTATCTTCAACATGTTCCTTCATCAGTAATTAGAAAGCCGCCATTGGTATGGCACATATGCCATTTTTCAGATGATGATGATAGTGATCACAGTGGCCAGACTGAATTTCGGAAAGGGTCTATTGTATTAATATGCTACTTATCTTGTATAGCGTCAGCTCTTTTTTTGTAAAGTTTCTCAAACATGTAGTACACATGTCATCTCTAATTTTTGTGTAAATCTTTGTTGCCTGCATCGCGACTGCGGGTTTAGGTAGCTCGGGGCTCGTCAAGCTGTTTTTACAGCTTTTTTCCCGTGTCACCTTTTCAACATTGTTTTTGTTGGAAGAAATAAATGTACCATTATTATTATTATATCTGAACAGTCTCACTGTGGCTTTGCTGTCATCGCTCTGCACAGCCAATGAGAGTGCTGAATATTCGACGATGAGGACGCCGAAGTTCGAACCGCCAAACGAGAAAGGTGAACGTAATCAACGCCCAGCCCTGCGTTCTTTAAGATCTCAGTGACTACAGTGCTTTACACCCTGCAATTTATATATTTGCGATCGCTATTTTCTTTCTCTTGTTCCGCTGGCAAGGATAACATTAAACGTCTGAGAGTGTCCCCGTGTAAGTTTCCCTCGAATGCTTATACTAGAAATGTGTCGTCCTCAGACCGAGATTCCGTACGAAGATTTGCATTCTCGATCCCTTTTAAACTGTCATATACAAAAATGTGTTTTTTTACGAATACTCAGTCAAGTTTTTCTTCTTTTTTGTATATATTTATGAAAAGTAAAAGTTATAAATTGTAAATAAACGTTCGTGAATCGTTATACTAGTAAACTAGAGTTTCACTTTGAGTTAAAAACAAATTTTATTAGGCTTTTCTTTAAATAACACAGACGTATCGATCAAGTTCATACAATACACGATAGCAGGGTACGGCGTAAAGATTGAATAAATAAGTCATGATGAAAACTTGAATGGAAGGTAAAATGTGCCGGTTTCTTCTTGCCAGAAAAAACAGTTGGTCCATGAGCGATACCCTTCCCTCTGAGAAGACTTTGCGGCATACCTCGGCAAATTCATTCATGAACTCGCTCATTCACCTTCATTCACATTCACGGCGTGAATCTGAATGGCCCTGAATGAATTCTTGAATTTGAAAAGAATCATGATGTGATGGTGAATGACTGTGAATTCGAATGAATTCGTGATGTGATGGTGAATGAATTCGTGAATTTGAATGAAATCGTGATGTGATGGTGAATGAAGTCGTGAAGTCGTGATGTGATGATGAATGACTTCGTGAATTTTAATGAATTCGTGATGAGATGGTGAATGAAGCAGTGATGTGATGGTGAATGACTTCGTGAATTTGAATGAATTCGTGATGTGATGGAGAATGACTTCGTGATAGGATGTTGAATGAAGTCGTGATGTGATGGTGAATGACTTCGTGATGGGATGTTGAATGAAGTCGCGATGTGATGGTCAATGACTTCGTGAATTTGAATGAACTCATAATGTGTTGCGATTGTGAAGGACTTCGTAAAGTGAATAGAATTCATTGTGATGTGAGTGACGCAGTGAATTCGTGACGTAATAGTGAATGGCTCGTGAACACAATGAATTTGTTATGTGCGTGGCTCGTGAACTTGATAAGTTTGTGATGGGAAGTAATACCGTGAACTTAATTCTCGACGTGATAGTAAATACGGTTATGAATTCAGAATAGGCGTAAAACATGTTACGCAGGAGCTTGCTTGCTTGCTGGTTATTTTCATCTTTCACCACAAACCACAGGAACCCATTTGACTTTAGCAATTTGGGCATCAGTCTCGCTGCGTAGCCGTGCGCGCCTCGGCTCGGTGCCCCTTGTCGAGCACTTTCGCAGTAACAGAGTGTTTATAAGGGAAGTGCGGTGGCAGTGGCAATGAAGGGGAGGGGAAAGGGGGGGCTAGTTGTTTTTTTTTTTTTGGCACTTGATATTTAATTTTGCCGTTGTTCTGAGCGGTTCCTCGTGAATCAATTGAGCTCCTTGCCGACCTTGTTCTTCTGTCTCTCGGTGCATGTGGTCCGGAATCCCTGAAGGCTCTCGCTGTGCCGTTTCGCTTGTAAGTCGTGCGTGGCGCAGCCGCGCTGTCCGCGGGCCCTAGTAGCAGCAGGCGCCGCTTCGTCTACGCGGCGCAGCCATATATCGTTTTAAAAGAGACGAAGCTGAAGCCGACGTCACGACTCACGAGCAGGCGCACCTAATCCGGCGCCGAGACCATATCACGTGACATGCCGGTTCCGTGCGGCGGCGCACGGAGCACATTCACATGACACGATCGCAGCGCGGCATTGGCTGGGTTGGTGCTCTATCAATGTGGTTTGTGTTTCACGCACTCGAAATGCCCCACTTCCCCGGCGGAGTCAGGTCCTGGTTTCAAGAGGCTGACACAAAAAGGCGCCACAGTCCTATTCCACAAGGACTGCGAACTCGTGAAGGGCCACCAGCCGTGAAGTCGAATTTAGTCAGAATGAACCTGAATGAGTTCATGAATTATGCGGAATTCATGATGTGATGATGAATTCCGGGGAGTTCGTGTTGACCGTGATGGTGAATAACTTCGTGAAGCGATGGTGAATTCGGATAAATTCATGATGTGATGGTGAATTCGGATGAATTCGTGATGTGATGGTGAATTCGGATGAATTCATGATGTGATGGTGAATTCGGATGATTCGTGAAGTGATGGTGAATTCGGATGAATTCGTGAAGTGATGGTGAATTCGGATGAATTCAATATGTGATGGTGAATTCCGATGAATTCACGATGGTGAATTCCGATGAATTCACGATGGTGAATTCCGATGAATTTGTGGTGATGGTGAGTGACTTCGGAAATTGGTGATGTGATGGTGAATGACTCCGTGAATTCGGAGGCGGCGGTGATGTGATGGGGATGAATTCTTGGCGCGGTTGAACGCCGTGATGTGAAGGGGATGAATTCTCGGCGGAGTTTGAAAGCCGTGATGTGAAGGGGATGAAGTTTTGGCGCGGTTGAACGCCGGGATGTGAAGGGCCGTGACTTTGGGAGGTAGGAGTACCTTGTGACGTGAATGCGAATGAATTTGGAGACGTGATTTTGTTCGTGATGTGATGGTGAATGAAGGTGCTCTAAAATGCCGACCTATGCTTTGCGGGCCAACAATATTTTTTTTTCAGCCTTTTTTTGTTAAATTAATGGAGGATATCATTACTTACCTCCTAATTACACAGCTGTGTATAGCTCGCCGATTCCTTACCGCGAAATTTTTCCTCACCAAGATTTGTGTTGTGACCATCTAAAATTACAAAAGTTCGTATACCTTTTCTTTTTGACATTTTAAAGGGATACTGAACCGAATTCTGAATTTCGCAAAGTAAGGCCGCACAGGCGTTGAACGGCACGCTATGAACTCCAAAACGTCACTCATGTATTGATATCCCGAACGGGTGGCCGTACTTAAAAGAAGGGCGCGATCAAGCGAGGTCTTTGACGTAATTCTCCTCCGGGAGAATTTGAGAATGAGGGGAAGCAGTCTCGCTTCTGTCCTCCTCGCTTCGGTTCACCAGCTCGACGGGGCGTAGCGAGGAGGAGAGGGAACGGGAATCGTGACGCACGTTGTCTCGTCGGCCTCGTCGGCCGTGTTCAATCGCGCACTTCTTTTCCAAAAATACAGTAATCCGTTAGAGATATCGCTGTATGAATAATGTTTTTGGGGTCTTGCAACGTCCCGCCTATCCGTTCAGCCTTGTTTTGTGAGTTCGAAATTTCGGTTCAATATCCCTTTGAAGTCATTGTTCCGCAGAGCGTGGTCTCAGGTTTTTTAATTAAAACTCCGCAAGCTCATCTTAAATTTAGAACTGTGTTTTGAAAATACGTAGTTTCTTCGGGAGCTGTGTCTTTTGCTGGCAAAGACTAAAAGCACATAAAAAAGGCCATGACATGCAAAATAACGAATAAATGAATATTTTATGTTATGGTTTTCTTCTGATCGATGAAAATTAAATTAATTTTCTTCCCCAGAAACTCTGGTGCGTTTGTATACTACCCAATGCTGATCTTCTAGTGATTCTCCGGTGATATTGGTCCATGAACAAAATCAAAACTCTTGACAGTCGAAGATAACAATATATATATTTGCATATCGTGACTTTTTAGAGTTTTTGATTTTTCCAGTGTCTTAAAAATATTTAAGAACCAAATTGCACTAAACTTTTATTTTTGTTTCTTATTCAATGCGAATGTTATTTTTATTCCGAGCTATCTCGAGCAAGGACATAAGCTCGAAGGACAAAGCTGCTGCCTTGACATGTCATACTTCGCCTTATTGCAGTTGATTTGCTAAAAACAGAATTTAAGCAGAAAAGAAAGGAGGGCTAACATTAGAAAGGTGATCACTTATTTACTCGTACTATAAATCCCAATGCAATTGTACCGACTCAACAATAAGAGTTCTTGTTTCGTGATTATACCTTCGGAGAACTGGATCTGTCAGCAATAACTGAGGAAAGACTTTGGAAGGAAATCGTTGGGGCGAGTCTCGGGTGGCCTGCCTCGAGCGCCGCGAATTACAGGACACTCAGGGTGAACCAACCGAATAGGGTCCTTATTTGTTTTTATTTTCGTGTTTTCTTTTCTTTTTAATTTTTGAGGCGCAACAAGGGCGCTTACCTGATTATTATCTGGCCAGGAGCAAATTCCACCGCCGCCTAGTTTCGTAAGCAAACCAATTGTCGGCCATTTATGAAAATTGATTTGAAACGAATCAGCGTGACAAGCAATTTTCGTAACTCGGAGCGCGAATGATTCTCTAAGCGATCTGGAACATGAGCGAATTAGCTCGAGGAAAAGTGAGCGGAACGCGAGCACAGCCATTGAATTAAATGCGCAACTCCTGTCCTATGCGTTTAGAAGTTGAGCACGTTAATAGGATTACACGTTACTAAGATATTAAACACGGGGACGAGCACGATGTTGACACACCTTTTCGTGTTGTAGGTTTGCTTGCAAGTTTCTGTCATTGGTTGTCATATTTTTGCGATTTAGCATTGAGCTGTTACGTTAGAAACCTAAGATATTTTTTAAGCACCTAGCTTCCTCTCGCCATTTCAGTTTGCTCCCTGGATTCATTTCTATAGTGATGTTGTAGTGATCGTTCAATCCTTGTTTTAATGTTTTTGCTGCAGGGCTCGTATCTTGCAATAGAAGCAGTGTTCTCTAAGCCCGGCCCGCTTATCTCAATTATTTCATTTTGAGCTTAATTCTTTAGTGCACAAAGTGATGGAGTACACGCACCTTTATATTTCGAGCAGTATACATAACGTATCTGACCTTGAAAAAGACGCACAAACCTCACGCCTGCGGTCTGTAGGCAAACATTCGCGATCCTCAGGTTTGAACTCTCTCATGATACCAGACTGTTTTTCTTTTCTCTTGTTTTAATCAATGGATCTCATTCCCTTTCTTTCGGGCTCTCCTTCAGAAATCACTACCTTATTTCGTTCATTTAAGCCCAGGAGACAGGTATCCGAAGCTTGACTTAATGAGAAATCAGCGTTCATTCGCCCTATCAACATTTCTCGCCTGTTTTTTTTTATTGCATTAGCCACTATCAGTGTATGCTGACCGCTGGCGTGTTTCTTCATACTTTTACTTTCTGAGTCCATCTTCTCCTGGCGGCTCCAGCAAAACAAAAATAAAGTATAGACACACCGTTCGGTCTCGACCATCGCTCGCGGTTAGTGAACACTCGACAGCTCGTTCCCTCATCCCCTCTTCTTCCCTACGAGCTATTTGTTCGCTGCGTCAATCTCTTGCTCTAACCTTACGACTCGTGGGAGGCGGCTAAGACAAAGGAGAGCAGACTCCAGCAGAGCTGACAGCTCCACGAACTGAGTGGCGCAGCGTAGCGAAAGTAAAGGAATCCAAGCCGTTTGTGTGTGTCTGTGTGTTGGGATGAGGGGGACAGATTAACATTCCATTTCAGGGGGGGCGTCAGATCCATTAGGAGTGACCCCCGTCGCCTTTTTGTCTTTCTTTTTCTTTTCTATCTTTTTAGCAAACGGTGGATTTTAGCAATGGACGACGGTGGAGGGTGGTTGGCTAAACCTAATGACTCGGTTGATAGCGCGGACCATAATCTGTTTTCGATTCCGGTCGAGAGACTCGGAAACGGCGCAGCGAGGAATCGTCACTAAAAAAGAAAAAGAGGTAAAAGGATAAACGAAGCTATGAAGTATGTTTACCGAACAACACGAGAAGGGCATGCTCGTTGGTGGGGTAATGGGGGAAAGGGGGGGGGGGGGGGGGGGGGGTATATAATGGCGGGTCGATTTGGCGGTGGTATATGGTACGCTGACTGTGCCTCGTTATCCCCCCGGAAGGACTCGTTGGGCTGGATTTTTCCTGTTTGTGTTAGATATTACTAAACCAGTCAGTAACCGAGATACACAAACACACGAAGAAAAAAAAATGTGAGCTTCTCTGGGAGGAAAGCGATGGAGTTAATATGTCGTTTCAGTGACCTCTGTACGTGGAGAATTCGGCAGACTTTTCATTGGGCCGCCCGTCTTCCAGCAACACTGATCGCGCAGTCTGGTAACTGCGCGCCATATACAGTTCATGGAATAAATATAAACGGAGAGGATGGCCGTCTTTCCTTGTATTTCAGCTGCTTCGAAAAGGCGGGGCATGAATAAGCTATCAGTCGGTGATTCTGATGGGTTCCAATTGCTGGAAAGACTAGCGAGAGTCCAATAAAGGAGCGTACGGCGATGTCTACATTATATTTCCGGTGAGGAAAAACCCGGTTCTCTTTTCCCTCAAACACGCGGTACTTGGCATCTAATACAGAAGGACTTCAACCAAAGCTTCCGATAAGGAAAACAAACATGCTTGCTTCATACTTATGCGTGTTTATATCATGTCCGCACACACTTTTTGTATGACCAATGTAACGTCATACAAACAAGGCCCCAGACAGTGTCTGTACTCTGCAGACTGTCTGTGTTTGGAGTATTGGTAGTGTGACCGCGGTTTTATGGCGCGTTTACACTTGCGGATTCGCGAGCGGATCCTCGCAGGCGGAAAGTCAATCTTGGAGCCGGGTGACGAAATCGACTCGTCGCTAAAGGGAAATCTGGGTATGGCTCCCGGACTGATCCAGATTCTCTCTCAGCGACGAGTTCGATTTCGCCACCCGGCTCCAAGATCGACTTTCCGTAAGTGCCGGTCCGCCCGGCAACCCGCAGGTAACCCTGTAAACGCGCCATTAGATGAACTTTGCGAGGACAAGTTGCGCAAGCTTCCTTCAGGCACGTAAGGCACCTCTATTGTGTGCCTTATGGTGTGCCCAGTGTTGCCTATGATATGTCCTGTTTGTGTGCCCAGTGTGCCCAGTGTTGCCTATGATATGTCCTGTTTGGCGTAAGATAACATTAGTCGGAGTCAACACTCGATACTCTAGCAAGATGTGAAATCTCCACCGACTGCAGGTTATGACCAGGACCGCTAGTGCCATCACTCGGCGTGGTGTACGAAGCGAAGAGCTCTCACTTCCAATGACTTTCTATATTTCGATTAAGAAATGTCGTTATCGATTTTGAGTTTACTATACATTGCATTGGGACTTGTCAAGGTTTATTTATTTATTTATTTATTTATTTACCCTCAAGGTACAGAGTACATTTTAGAGGGGAGTGAGCAAACAATAAATAAACGTAATTAATCAACCAAGGGTGCTGTTAATAAGTGATTGCTTAAAGAGTGAAATATCATTAATATCTGCAATAGAAGCGGGAAGGTGGTTCCAGTCAGTCGATGTGCGAGGTATGAACGAGGTGCTGAATTTGAAGGTGTTAAAATTAGGTATGCCTACCTTGTGAATATGGTCGAGACGGGATGAACGGTAAGAGGGCTCGAGCATTAGTTTCAAACGGAGAGATGGGATGTGATGATAAATTTTGTGAAACAGGCATAAACGAGCTGTTTTGCGCCGAGACGACAAACTGGGAAGTGACAAAGTTAATTTCATTGATGTTACACTGGCTGTACGATGATAGTTAGATAAGATGAAACGAACGGCTCGGTTTTGTGTAGCTTCTAATCTGCTGATAAGACCTTGGTGACCAGGGTCCCATATGGATGACGCATATTCTAATTTAGGACGGACTAAGGACTTGTATAAGGTTAGTTTAAGAGAAGAAGGGGCTTGAAAAAAGTTTCGTTTTATGTAACCCAACGTGCGGTTAGCATTACTTACAACATATTCGACGTGTGTATTCCAGGTAAGGTCAGAGGTTATATGGACTCCAAGGTATTTATAACATGTAACAGACTCAAGGGATTTATTGTTAATGCTATAAGTAGGACATAAACTGCTAGTGCGGGATACTCTCATTGACTTACATTTATTAGTGTTAAGTTCCATTTGTCAAGAGTTGCACCAGAGAGCTATTACGTCAAGATCAGATTGCAAATGAATTACATCAGAATGGTCAGTTATATTGCGGAAAAGGACACAGTCGTCAGCGAACAAGCAGATCGGCGAGGAAATATTAGTTACAAGATCATTAATATAAATTGAATGGGTCATGGCTGTCACCTGATTTATGCAACGGTACCACCTTCCCTGTCTTCCAATCATCAGGTATGGACCCTGACTCAAGTGATTGGGAGAATAGTTTAGAAAGAATGATGGCCGAATACATTTTAGTGCTTTTTAGAAATTTAGAGTTAATACCGTCAACACCTGCGGCTGATGAACACTTCAACACATCTATTACCTTAGATACTCCTACAGGTTACAGGGACTTGTAGGGTGGAGCCCGGCAGTCGCGTTGGTAATCGTTATTGTTTTCCTTTTTTAAAAAAACCTATTGATACCACACCTTGTGGCAAAACACAAAATGACAATACCAACCCCACAAGAAAAAAAAAAAAAGAATGTCTTTTAGAGGTTTGAAGTCATTTAGCAATGGTTTGTTAACTACGTTTAACAATTTCATTGCATAAATCTATATATTCGAATATTTATACTGTACACTGGTTTTCACATAATTAAACCGTGTTTGAAATAAAAGAATAAAAAATCAGCAAAATAACACGACTCACTGCGTTCCATCACTTTTTATTACACACACAAGAAAGACGCTATCACAATGGACATTTTACGTATCTGTAGATCTTTATATATATAAATGTGTGTGTGTGTGTGTGTCGTCTCCTGACGAAGCCGAGCCTCTCGGCGAAACTTTCGTAACATATACAATAAACCCTAGTAGAGTAACTCTGAAAGCACGTATCTTTGACTTATATGTATATAAAGAGAGAGAGAGAGTTCTCTTTTAAAAACTCTTATTTTATAGCGTTTATAACAAACTCCTCAAACTAAACCTCTAGGGCACACTAGAAGTTTGTCAAGGTGGTAGGGTATGCAGTACACTCCGCATCTTCTTCACGGTACATCGTATGTATTCTTGGCAGTTCACATTTCTCAGTCTGCCCTACAGGGCATGATTTTTGAGGGTTTCTTAAAAACGTTATAGAATAATATTGTCGGGTTATCATAACAAAATTATACAGTTTTTTCAAGCGGCATTGTGTCCAAACACGCGTGCTTTTGATCTGGTTCTAGCTTCAAGAGTGTCCGATGTTCACCCCCGTAAATTACTTAGTGTTAGTAAGGGCTGATATTTCTAATATGTACGTCCTCTCAAACAGCTGATGCTCGTATTTGCTGTAGCTTCATATCGCTTGAAGGCTGGGCTTTGTGGAGCGAGCGAATTTGCGGCGAACAGGCGACGAACGTCTCCCGGTCACATGTTTCGCCTTGCGCGCCGCGGCAACAGTATACTGACGCTGCTAACACCGCGCGCAGAGTGAAGGTCGCCGGGCGAAATTCGTCCCTTGTTCGCAGCTTATTCGCTGCAAAGGATCCAGCCGTAATGTTCACATAAACCTGGGTAACAGTGGAAAAGTATAATGTGTACGTTCGGCTGGTGGGGCTCGATGATGTTCCAGTCACGTATTGGTGAACTGCTAATTCGTCAAAATCTACATGTCATTCTGAAAAAAAAAAAGCCCTATCATGCTTTAGGAGGCGTGCGCAAACTCCAGGTGGCGCTTCTCTAGCTATCATCATCATCGTTTTTGATGTCACGGGTAGGACAGATTGGGACAGACCGCGCTTATCTTGGATCGCTCGGCTCGGCAGCTCGCTTCATGCGTGGTTTGGGTAACGCGCGGTGAAGCTTGTTTCACGCGTTGAAATTATTTGGTGAAGGGATATTTGTAGTAGGGCATTGTTCCGAAGCTTGAAACCTTGGCACGCATAGTCGTGCCAACACACTTTTGACGCTGATCTGTCGAAGCACTGCGATGGGGGTGTGCTGTTTTCTACCCCTGTCCAGAAAGCTGGTTGATGAAAATAGAATATTCATTGCTTTACCCCACTACAACGTCTACCTCGGCGATTAGGGTGTATTTCTTTTTTTTTTTTTATGATTCGGCCGAAATAAAACTGAGGAAGTCTTTTCTTTTTAAATTGATTACGAAAGCAAAATTCGAGAACCTCTGGCGCGTGCAGTAAACACTTCAGTGAAAGCGATTCCGTGCATCCTGTTGGTTCCAATGTTTTCTGTGAGGGCTGACCTCTTATTAGTTCCAAGTTTATTCCTTTTTTTTAATTTTGTAAACCAGTAAACAAACATTTATTCAAAATAACTGGCAGGAAGAATGGCGACTGGCTTACAGAGTCGTTCCAATTAAATCCCCGCTTATTCATCCGGTCGACGCGAAACGTGCGAGACACCCTCGCGATCGAAGTCTTAAATCTAGTAAGTCGCTGACACTTCAGCGTCCCAAAAAAATGAGGATACATCTGCCCCTTGTACGTTCAATTTTGCTGACCCAAGTGCACATTATGCGTGATGCGCTTCTCAGCGTGGGATTTTAAATTTGTAAACAATTCTTAGTCAAACTTGGTTACAACAAACTAATCAATCACCTGCATTTGCCGGGCCATGTCCGACAATTTAAGAATTCGTAGAAATGTCTTCTTTTCTTTCGAGCAGAAGTCGCGCTGTGAGCATGCAAGCTTCTTTGCCATGTATTCAGTGTTGGAGAAGATAAGCGTCCGTTTCTGACGAGCATTTTCTCGTCAGCAACTGTCGAGTCACACTTGTATAAAAGCGTCGGTATCGGCAAGCTCATTAAAACAAATGTGCGGCGCTTTGCAACACCACTCTGGGCGCGTGCAAGGCTAAGAAGACAGCACGTCATTTACTCTGGTGAATGCAAAGCCTTTTTCTACACCAGCCTCTGCAGATCCGAAAAAAACAAGCCCTGATGCACGCCATCTAAGCTGTAATCTGAAGCTCCACGCTCATTCTTAAACATTTTAGTGTTTTTTTTATATATATATATTTATAAAGAGCAGCTTTGAGGCGGTGTTATTCATTTGAAATGTCGCTCACAAAAATATCATGGGCGTTTCTTTAATAAATAAACCATTTTTTGATTGGCATAGGGGCGAACTATCATAGCCACTCTGTGTTTTGGCATACCGCGTCGTCTGCTCGCATCCTACCAGCTACATCACAGAAGGGCGCCCGCGAGGTGGCGCCACCAAAACATCTCCTCGCCAATAGTCGCTGGCAGTTTAACCCTTTGACAATTATCTTTTTTTTAATTGGTTGAGTTTTGATTCCAAAGGAATAGTATATAAAAAAAAAAAAGAATGAATGGATTTTGGACATAGTTGTGGTTGCTGTTGTTTTACCTAATGGGAACACGTACAGCGCTTGCCAGCTGTTCAGGCATAGAAACATGAAATTGAAACATTGAAGGCGAAAATTGTCACCTTTCTTCCATTCTGTTTCATTTCGACGTGTCCGCTTCCCCCGACATTCCGGCTGCTTCAGATTCCCTAACTTGAGGTATACTTACTTCGCAGAGCTTTTCCATTGGGTGGTAAGCTCTGATCCTCTGAGTTGGGTTCTGCTTGGCGTTCAAAGTCTAAGTCGGAAGTCGGCGCTCCAATAGACCCTTTTCAAAAGTCTGCGCCAACGCTTGTCCGCCATTGCTCGCTCACATACTCCGAGCATGTATTGGACACGAGGGCCCCTGTGAACTCGGCTATGCTCTTATGGGACCCGAGCGCTGCGTCAGCGTTCGGCGAGAGCTCGAGATCCAGTCACGCGCTTCGTGTCCAAGCAATGGCGACCGCCAATGGTGCTCGACCGACTTTCGAAAGGGGTCTGTCTACATGCCAAGCGACCATCTCGCTCCTATCACGTAGGCGGGGCGTCTAATTTCGAAACTATAGACCTTTTTCGCAAGGGCGCCGCCATCTTGAATTGTCGTCACTTCCAGTATGGGCGAAAACATTGTTTTGCCGTCGCCACGCCAATAGAAGGCATTTAGGACGAAAACGTAACCGTCACACATTCTCGTTTTGCCTTCCCTCTACTTTTTTTAATATTTGCAGGTTGAAACGTTCTGATATTTTTTCGTCGCCCATACCGGATATGCCTACTTGGCGGTCGGGGGCAAGAGTAAGCGGAAAAGGTTTATACGAATAGCCCCCAGCAATGCGAAACCTCGTGCGAGTACAACGTTTGTAGTTACCCAAAGACGTATACCAAAAAGCGACAGCTCCTCGCTGTGCGCGCGCTTTCGCATTTAGCAGATGTGGATTTGCCATCGTACATGTACAGCGACAACCACCAGAGGGCGTGGTTTAGTAGGTTCCCTCTTCTTGGTTCGTGATTTGTTCTTCGTCGTCCTTGTCCACAAACTCCACAACGTCGCGTGCTGCGGAGCGAGAGGAAGAAGCTCCTGAATATGAATCGGCAGCTGGCCAATTGAAGTTCCCCACCGCATCCTGCGGCCTTCAGGGAGGTCGGATTGCCATGTTGGAAACATTCGACCTTGATTTCATTTACATGTTAGAAGTTACCGCGTAAACTAAAACTTTTTTCTATTTTACTTCAGGACGCTGGCATATTGATAGCTAACTCGTTTCCTTCGTTAGTATTTCTTTTGAAGACTATCGCATGTCCGCATATTAATATATCACGAAGTCTTTCATTTTCATTTTATTTATTAATCCTTAAGGGTCCTCTTTCGAGGACATTACATAAGGATGGGGCAACACAAAAAATTATACAAGAAATTAAAAAAAAAAACATAAAGATACATAACAACGCACACTCATGCAACGTAGCCAAAAAACCTAACTTGGTGTGGAAAAATACAACATGATGGAGCTTTTCAAAACCAGAGGGTCAGTTATAGTAATGAGCGATTCTGGAAGACCGTTCCAGTCCACAATTGTAAGTGGAAGAAATGATTTGTTAAAGGCATTACTGGAACCCGATATACGTTGAAAATTGTAGGAGTTATTGAGCCGACGAGATGACCGTGCGGGAGTGCGCAGGAATGAGCTTCGAACAGTGGGATGGTAGTGGTAAAGTTTGTCGAGTAAGCAAAGACGTGCAACCTTGCGTCGTACCTCCAGAGTTAGTAAATTTAGGCTCGTTTTCATGGCAGAGACACCGTTTTTATAGTCATAGTTTGATAAAATGTAGCGGGTTGCTCGGTTTTGAATTGCTTCGAATTGGGTGATCAAGTAATTTTGGTGCGGATTCCATATTGTAGATGCATATTCCAATTTTGATCGAATGAAGGTTTCGTATGCAAGTTTCCTAAGCTTTGGAGGAGCAGCATTCATGCAACGCCGGATGTAACCAAGGGTGTTTTATCATCCGACGTTTGACTGTGTTTTATCATCCAATGTGTTTTATCATCCGACGTTTGACTGTGACGTTTGACTGTAACGAGAAACCGACACTGAAAAACGTGACGCCCATAGGATGCGGTCTAAAAGACTCGAAAGAAGAAAGTGTCCGGTAGGACTCGTACCAACCGCCTTGAAATTGTGAGTCGAGTGTTCTACCGACTGAACTATTAAAGGTTGTTTTTTTTTTCCCCCTTTTATTTCTAAACTATGGAAGGACGGTGTTTGCTCACACACGCAAAAACAAACCCTTTCGCGCTGCTTACGACGTATGTGCGCCATGTTACGGCGCTTGACAAAAATAAAAGCAAAAAAAAGAAACAAAAATACGTTTATTTTGTCGCGAGGCTGCACCGTTCAGGCAGAAGAGCTTAAGTTACTGTCCATAAGCTCCCGTAGGGAGCAGAGTTGGGCGGTCTTCCATCTTGAAATTCAAAGTTATGCGGGAAAGCCAATCTTCACGCGTGCAGGAGCCGTGCTCCGAAGAATGTCTAAATAATTTCCGCCCCCGGTTTCTTTTTTTTTTTTTGTGTGATTATAAAATTGGTTATAAACTTACAGAAAATATTTCGTCAAGCAACACGGCATGCAAACACACTTTCAAGTATAGTTTTTCACGACGAATTCAGTTTCAGGAACAAGCAGGCCCGTACATCGTTTAGGGCGCTGCCGATGCCAATAGGCCAATCTCGCTAAGCGTCCCATGCATGCGTGACGCCGCCATTACTGCATGCTCTGCCCGTGCCGACCCGCAGCAGGGTTATCACGCGTGCAGAAAGACTACAGTTCTCACGATGCATGCCGGCAACGGTGCCGCTACGAAACTGGCTGGTGAGACCGCTCGATTAATAGACCGATCCCACCAGCCAGTTTGACTACGCCACCACTACCGCAATGCATAGAGGGAACTTTAGTCTTTCTGCAGGTGCGACAACCTCGCTGGAGCTCTGCGCGTGTAGAGCACGAGACGGCACGAGCCCTTTCGTGCACTGCCGTTTGTCTTCCGTGAACTAAAATTTTGGCGGCGTCACGCATGCGCCGAATGCTTAGTGAGATCGGTGTATTATCACCAAGTTTTTATTACAGAGTGCACACTAATTTGGCCTACAGGCGTCAGATGTCGGCGTTGTGGCATTGAGGCCCCAATGTACACTTAATGCTAGCTAATTTGCAGTTTAGCGTTTGACTGTGAAACGGGTATGTCTAATTATGTTATTAATAGACTACGTAAGAAAAAAAGGTTAAGTGTCAAATCTCAAGTACTTAGAGGAAAAATACTCTGGTTGCCTAGTTTATTTCCTTGAAAAATCGGCGAAATTATAAACATTAAAAAAAAGCTTTCCCACCAGCCCCCCCCCCCCCCCCCAAAAAAAAAAAAGAAAGAAAAAAGAAAGACGTTACAACTCTCTGTAATGCCGAATTAGAGCGCAGCTCTTGAGGAGGAGGAGGGGAGGGGCCGGTATGCCCCCTTTCCTCATCCGTACCGTCTCCTCCCCCTCCTCATCTACTCTTCCCATGCTCCTCGCCTCCTTCCTCCTCCCTTCTCCCCCTCCTCCCTCCCGCGCGGTGCATTATGGGAAGCGTCCCATAATTCAACGCGCGCGTCACCGCGGTGCATTATGGGACGTTTCCCATAATGCACCCCGCGGTTACGCCGACGCCGATTGCGACGCTGACGCCGCTCAAGCTGGAAGCGGGCGCCTCAGAACTGCGCTCTAAAAAATAAATATGTTATAAATTAGCTGAGATACCATGGTTATATGATGCAGGAGACTTCAAAGAGATAGATGGATAATACCCCGCCTCATACGAAAGCGAAGCACATGAGCACAGTTGCCTCTAGTTAGGGGCTAACGAAGCTGCGGAGCGGCCCTAGCGGGGGCTTTCCTGCGCAGCACGGGATTTTTGTTTGTTTCGTGTTTACATTTGGCGAATAGAGGCGAGGCAGCGGGTCGAAAAAAGACGCGCGACTCTGGCTCTACTAGGGGAGCCTATCTACGAACTTTAAGCAGAGCGTAAAGGCATACTACGCATCTAACAATTTGTAGAATGAAGCCTCACTTTTTTTTTTTTTTTACTAAAGCAAACTCAATTTTCTAGTCCCTCTTTTTCTCGTGATTTCGCCATTTAAAATTCTGCATCCCATTAACATATGTGAGCCCAGCATTTTTTTTTTTTTTTTGTTCTTTCAATTTAAAGGTTAGAGCAGATGTGCGAAAAAAAAATCGATAATCACTCAAAATTCGGAACAAGCGAAACTTGTTCCACGGTATTTCTTTTTTTAGAATATTTACTCCACGTATGTTGCAATAATGATTTAGAGGAAAGCATATTTTCCATCTCTATGCCATAGATATGCACGTATCGTTGGTTTATTTAAAAAAAAAAAAGAAAAAGCAAATGCTGTGGAACCTTTTTAATAATCTGAAATTCGTACAATTTTCGGGTTGATTTTCACACATGTGTTGCAACCCCCAATACGAATGCTGCGCAACGTACAAATCCCAAAATTACAAAAAAAAAAAAAAAAAACGCTTCACGTCGCGTGTGTGTGCGCGCGCGCCTTAAAACACTTGAAGAAGGCGCGCGGTGCCTACCATTCGCTCACTCGCACCCACGTGACGATGGACGTCAGCGCGCGCGCCCTCAAGCAGCGTTGTCGCTACTCTGCCGCTCCAACGAGGAGACTCCCGAGCAGCAGACGACGCGGCTCGCAGACGGCCGCCGCCAGACCCGGAGTAGTCGCGCGGGTTGTTTGGTGCGGCGTGCGTCTCGGCCGGCGGCGGGCCCCCCGTGCGAACCCCTCTGGCGCGAGTGGATACGCTTGTCTTGCGCCTAGCGGACTCCCGGGCCAGAGCCGCGGTCCTAGCCTCGATGTGTGGCGGGCCGATGTCGAGCCCCAGTAGCTCTCCGGGCGGGGTCCTTCGCTGCCTGGGCCCAGAGTCGCAGCTCGGGGCAAGCCTGGACACCGACGAACCTCCCTGCACGTCTCCGCCGCCCATCGAGAATTTCGGCCCGGCCCGCTCAGGTGAGGGCCCCCCTTGGCCCAATATGGCGCCAACACGCGTGTCGGTTTAGAGTCGCTGGCAGGATGAGAACCTCAGAGCGTCTCGTGTTAATGCGTAGCCTCCAGCGCGCGCTCAGCGCCTTCCACCGTGCTTTGGCTACGCGAGCACGTTCGAAGCTCGAAAGCAGTGTTGGCGGTAACGCGTGACAAGTAACGAGGTTATTTAATTTTCAATAGATATGATCGACACTTTTCCCCTTCATCCACTATGCCAACATTAGGCGAACTGTCGAGCAGTTCAAATTGCTACATAAAATTGTTAATGAAGATAGTGGCATTGAGTGCATGAAGTACTTTTTTTTCTTTAAGACATCACGCTATTTAGGCGATCTCCTTCTTTACACATTGTACCCTTTCGGTCTTGTATTAATTGTTTTAGACATTCCTCCTTTCCGCGTACGGTTGAGTTGTGGAACCGTATTAAAGGATCTACGCGTATGCTTCAGAGCGACGACTTCGTTTTAGAAATTGTGAAACTTGGTATTGTTTGATGTTTGACTGGCGAATTTTTATTTTGTACATGTTCTCGTTTATTTTTCGCACTACTCATATGTATTTCACCTGTGTATTCCACTTCTGCAATGACCTCAATTCAGGTCGCAGTATGTTCAAATAAGTAAATAAATTAATTTAACGCGTTCCTTTTTTTTCTGTGACGTAGTAACCTATTCATTACTTTTTCAAAACAGTAACGTGTAGCATGCACACGTTACTTATTCCTAGTAACGGGCAACGTAGTTACGTCATTTTTTACATCTACTTCCCGGGACTTCGAAAATATAACGCTTCAATTATTTTTATGTTCCTAGGCTCCAAGTCATATTAATTCTGTTCTTTTTCGCCTTTTCTCTTGCGTTCTTTCTTCTTTTATGTTTTGTGAGTATATTTAGGTGAAACTGTAATCAAGATAAGGCCATTACTCTAAGTTTCTACACGTATACAATGACTCTTGAAATATGGCGAATATATGTACCTGTGACGTCAGAAGAGTAAAACATTTTAATTCATAAATAAAACTGACGCAAAACTAACGTGCGTTACTTTTTATCAATAACGGTTACGCGTTCCTTTTGTTTTGATTTAACGTAGGTTGAAACACGCTCCTTTGATTTGTAAGCAACGAGTAACGTATTTCGTTTCTTCTGCTCGCACGTTTTCCTCTAACCCCTACAGCACTGTCCAAAACACGCAGAAGTATTACGAAAGGTACGCAGCCGAGAGCCAGGTGCGGTTTCTTGTCGTGGCATTTAAGCCTCGTGTTAGGCGAGTGTCCTGCGGATAAAAAAAGTATACGCGAAATAGCCGTTGTTTCTCCGGTGTTAATGTTCACGAGGATTTGGCTTGTCTCACTTTGATGTTAATGCGTTGGTACTTTGGAAAGTGCTTTCTGAATGCCGCAGTGTGCACCTCGTTAGTCAAACCACACTAATGCCTCATTCACACTGGCGGTTGAACCGCATTCGCGAGACGGTTGTGAATGCTGCCGCTTTAATATTCAACACGTATTCACCCGCATTTGATGATGGAAACGACCGGGGGGGGGATCCGCTTTGCGGTAGCGATTCGAACACCAGTGTAAACGTAGCATCACGAAAAAACAACGTCAGGCAATCATAGAAAAAAAAATGTAAAAAAAAACCTTCGACATAAAGCAATACCAAAAAAAAAAAAAAAAGGAAAAACTTGCCGTATGATTTTTTTTTTATTTTTTATTTTTTTTTATTTTTTTTTATTTTTAGAGTGACGGGGATGTTATAGTATTCAAAATCTGAGCACCGCTTTCATTCGTCATACCGCTCGTGCGTTCAGAGCTCTTTTTTTTTTTTTTTTTTTCAGAAACGGTTTTAGGGAGTAAACTTTGATGGTGGGCGCACGTGGGATAATGGTTCGAAAGATAAAGCTTGCGGCAAATCGAGCGAGCTGGCGAGCTGTCAGAGCTGAACCGATAGCACCTAGAAGAGAAAATGCACCTAACCTATAGCCCCTATAGAAAAGAATGGTTGTGTCCAATTTGTGGGCAGCGTTTGTTTACCGCCCCCCTGAGATAATCCCATTTGACGAATTTAAAACGGCGATTCCCGTTTGTACGTCATCAAGTTATGCGAAGGAGACTGAAAGAAAAGTCCGTTTTTATGCTTTAAATTACGCTGCAAAAAGAACAAAACAAAACAAAAAAAAAACATTATTGTTTAGTTGCTTCGTGTACGAGGAAACTAAACAATTGGTGAGACTAGTGCCAGTAAACTTGCGTAAAGTAAGAAATATTTTTACCTAATTTCCTCGTACGACCCCTCCAATTTAAACTTAAATTATAGTACTGAAATTAGGGTATAAAGTAGAATGAGTTTGTTGTGAACGCTAGACTATTTACATAAAACCTACGGCTTATTCTGTACATGACAATATTTTTTATGTTCATAATACATACCGCAACGTTAGCTTATAGACCACCTGTCCCCCGGTCCGTGCACCCAAATAACACCGGAGTCACGCCCCTGGACTGCAAACGGCATAGCGAGCGAGGCCAATGAAAGCCCCTAGTCAATATCTCTAGTGTACAATAAAACAAAATGCCGAATAAAACTAACAACAAACAAAAACAATGGGGCTGTCAGTGCCAGCGGCGTGTGTTGTATGCTTCGAGCATCACTATATATATAGAGTTGGGCCAGGACTGCCCGCCCCAATATCCGCCGAAGCATAAAGCCCCAGTCACGACGCTCGTACATCATACTTTCGTACAAAAGACACGGCGTTCGCTGCAGATGTCATGACCAACTAATCTGGAGACACGCCTCAAGTACGTTTGAAGCTCCTTTGAAGCTCCTTTGAAGCACGATTGAAGCTCCTTTGAAGCACGTTTGAAGCAAGTTTGAAGCACGTTTACTTCATACATATGTATGCTTCGCAAGTGTCTCCAGTCAGGTTTTCTATGATCATTAGAGATTTTTAGGGAACCGTTTTTGCGCAACCGATACGGTACAATGGACCTTCCTGTTCGCACTGCGCATGTGCGAGTTTTATTTTGTAGCGCATGCGCAGTTCGAACCGGTGGGCCCATTGTATCGTATCGGATGAGCAGAAACGATTACCTAAAACTCTCTATTGTCTGCTGGCGGTCTTGTGTGATGCGTTAGCAGTGTTGACCGCGGCTTAACGGTTTGCCGTAGAAAATTGTTGCTATAATATACATTCCGCGTTTAACGGCCGATAAGGCGGTTGCCGTGGCGCTTGTAGCCGCGACGGGTTGTTGTTTAGCAGGGTGGAACGAAGCGAAGCTCGCTTCCCCTTCTATCGGGGTCCACGAGCATTTGTATCCGTTATCAGTGGCTAAAACGATAGATCGCACTTTGAACGTTCGCGCGTCGTTGCGGGGGTGCCAAGGAACTTCCGGCTGATACTGGTACTTTGCCCATTTTATCACGACCTTTCGAAAATTCCGGCAGTTTTTTTTTCTTTTTAGTTTATTGAGAGTATGGCTTTATTCGAGTTTATTTCCGATAACGCACGCCCCGCCCGTGTTGTCGTTCCGATTTCTGACGGTGTATGTCATTAATTAATTTTGAGATTAAAAATGTACCGTCTCGCCCTCTTTAACAAGATCTGTTTTTATTCGCCGACCTGCACGCGCGGGGTGACACTGATTGTGAAAGTCATTAATAAATAGTGCCGGGCTCTCAACACAAAAGGTCCCTATAGAACACGTTTGCAGTGGTGCGTTTAACGCGTCCCGAAGAGTGTTTCCTCGATCTCCGCCCGCGATGACATCATAGAAGTGACCTAAGTATCGTCCGGCGCGGATCGCGGCCGGTGACAGCGTGACGGTGTCCCAGCATGGCGGTGTCGCAGCGGCAGTTGTGAAAGTGGCAGGCGCCCGCTCTGCTGGAGGTCGCGCTCTCCAAGCTTCACAGCCTACGGAAGTTTCGGCAGTCACGAGTCGAGACGCCATGACGACGCAGCAACACTCGCCTTCGCTCGTGCTTTTTGCAGGAACTTCTACGACTAACCACCAGGGTCGCGACATCCGACTGCATGACACTCCGGCTTATGTGACGTCATTTGTTGCTACTTTGGAGCCAATTCCGATGCATAGACGGAATAGGACACGGAAGTCGGAGACGTTTTTCAGGCACCGTACTCTAGGCACCTTTCGGGTGATTTATGCGAGCCGTGGAGATATAATCAGCCCCGCTTCTTAACTGTGTATACTATTGTTCTATCATAGCGTCTAGTTTAGTGTATTTTTATTCGTTATAACTGGGAATTCCTCTAATACAATAACAAAAATCGACTAGAACAAAATTGGCTCCCGCAATTTTGACTTTTGAGATGTGGCATATGTTAAGAATATTGTAACCAACCATGTTGTTCATTCATGTCACAACGAGGCTATCCCTGAGCATAAACAAAGCAGTTACTTATGGTCGTTAATATGAATACAGAGCACTACCAATAAATCTTCGGAAAACCAAAACCAGAAATATCGGTTTAAACTAACTCTTACTTGTGTAAAGTCACAGATCCCTTTCAAGGATTACGCTCCCTTACGGCCGATCTGAAAATACTGCAAAGTGGCGTGCGCAAAAACACCATGAACATTGCAAATCTGTCAATCGTATACAGTCTCGGTGATGTGAGTATTATATCAGTTATGGACTTGCTAGATTGTTGGTGTTTTTCTCTTTTTTTCCTTTTTTTGCGGATGCCGTTTTGTGGTATTTTCATATCGACCGTAAGAGGGCGTAATCGGTTAAGGGGTCTATTAACCCCACGATCTATAGACCTTTCCATAAAGGGACTCCTGGCCGGTTCCATTTTCAGTGTACGCGTGCGTATGACGCGTGATTTGCTCGTTTTCCGATGCAACGAACATGCGCGTGCTCGGCTGAGGAGGTCACGCGCTAGGCTGAGGACTTGTAAATATTGTAATTGCGTATTGAAAACAACGTGAATAAGTACGTGTACTGCATGTTCGGTTTTAAAACCGGGAATATGGTCCCGTCTTTGTTTGATCACAAATGCAGTCCACAAATCTGATTCAATCCAGCTTTTTAGTTGATATCAATGGTATACTTCCATAATTTGACCCGTATAGTTCTTGGAAGAGATACTATATGGTCAACACCAGGCAACATTCTGCTAAAGACATCGTAACTAATTCTCAGCCAGCTTAGAAAGGTAGGTTGAGTTAAGCGTGTCGACAATATCTCGCAGGACAACCTAAGCCGTAAGCTGTACTTTGTTTCATCTTACGATGGACTAAAGGTCAAAGCCACAGGCCGCCAGGTCCAATCACGTAACACGTTAAACTATGACATGCTTAACATTGAAAAGGGGTGGGCGAATAATGCTCTGAATCGAAAAGTGATGCATCATTTCTATAGCTTCGACACTGCAAAGAGTCTGTATGTTGTGGTTTCCTTATTAGACGCGGGCACTGACGGTGACATTGAAGCGGAATACCACGCCGTTTCTAAGTGGCTCGTGATTGGATCTGGTGGTCCGTAGCTCTTGCCTTTAGTCCATCGTAGGGTGAGACGAAGTACAAGCAAACACAAAAGCAAAACAAAAAGCAAAAATCTTCGAAAGACCGGTCTGAACAGATTTTTCGACAGTCTCGGAAATCCCTGGAAAGGACTTGTGTTTGACTAGCGTTCCTTCGTATTTTATTATTTTGCCTCTAACTACCTTCAGCTATAGGCTTCTTTTATCCACACTATATATGCTCGAATATGTTGATTAAGTATGCACTAGGACGAGTCCTTGATCAACGTGAATGTCTTCGAAGAGCTCAAGCCTCGCGCCCTTAGCCTTCGCTAAGTCTGAAAAAGGGGTCGCACTATACTCATACATCATACACAAAATATCCGTGGTTCGAATGCCGCCTGCCAAGTTTCCCCCTTGAACTCGTTGTCATGCGGCATTCGAAGCAGAAATCTCGCAATGACTCGCGTTCGAATCTTTGTGTAGACTGCCTTTTGTATGATGTCATAGCCTCCTATATACTGACAAAGCCTGGCAGATCGCCACGAGAAGCAGCTGCCGAAATGGAAAAGGTGGAGCGGCAGACAATTCATGGAAGGAGAGCCACGTGACTGAGCCCCGCTGCGGCGAGACGCCGAAACACACTTCTCCCGAGCGAACAAGTGTGTTTCGGGTCTTCGCCGCTGCAAAAAGCTGTGCGATGACGTCCAGGTTCCCCGAGAAATGGCTCTCTGACGCCCTGTGATACCAGATCCTCGCGCTCCAAATCTGCGAACAGACCCTCTATGTCTCCGTCGTCGAACTGCCAGGCTTTGTGAGTATAGAGGAGGCTATGATGATATACGTATAGGCAGTGTGACACCGGCTGAAGGGTAAAACAAACTCCAGTTCCATCTTTCACCGCAAAAGCGATTGTCGCAGTCAAGTATCCCGTCAAATAGGCGTTCATGGAAACGTTCACGCATTAAAACATGCTAGGTTCAACTACCATTCGAATACAAGCAAAAGTTTATTTCACGTGCAACAGACTTTCTAATGGGCCAAACCCGATCACTGGTAAAGGTCATATATAGCCTAATAAATACGTGTGTTTTGACTCGTGGCTTTGATTACACATTCATTGTTATTGCGCTTCTAGGACCTCTTAATCAATTGATCAAGATCGAGAAACCGTACCCATTGAATTGAATTACACCTTTAAGGGTGTGCATCCGCTTGACTGAGAATTTCCGTGCGCACCCTAAAAAAATGGGGTGCTCGCAATGTTAGCAGCATCCCAGGGATAGTTTTTAGCAGCAATAAGTATACAAGCAGCACGCACCAGAGGCAGTCATGCATCCACAGAAGCATTAAATGCAGACCCAATAAAGCAGCACACGAGGGTAATCACGGCCCTCTTAGCCCGACAAATGAAATATTGCTTATTCAGGGGTGACCGCCTCCACAATTAAGATGATTACAAATGTGCTGCTTTGTTCTCGACTATATTCCTCGTAATGCATAATATCTCGATGTAATATCACGAAGCTCAATGAATATGTATCGAGGTGAACAGCGGTGGTAAAAGCAATAATTATTAATATAAGCGCTAAAAGAACCTCCTCTAAAGCTATTTGAAGCGAGTGTAAGGTATTAAATAGGGCTGGCTTTTTATAGATTAACCTACCGATTAATCAATGATATATTTAATCGCGAGTAATTTTTTTAGTCGGCTTATCGGTAAAACTTTGACAAACCAAAATGTAGTAAAAGTTGAATAGAAGCGCCGAAGGATCGGAACAAAGTGATGAAGTAATGACAACACACAGTCATAAACCAGCAAGCCCAGTTCAACATTTTGAAGTAAAAAATTAACGTTTTCACCACGCAGAAGTGGACGAGTACACCTGTATGAAGAGAAAACCTTCGGTGAAATTTTAGCCTAACATAAACTGAAGGGGCGAAATTTCTATCTCCAGACAATTGCAGAAGGTTACACGGGTCCCTGTAGCACAACAGACGCTATTGTGACCAATCAAGGGATGTCTACCTTGACTGCCTTGTCGGAGAATGTCAACGAACCTTTCTGCCTCAAGCGGTTGAAGTAATAATCTGTGCGTCTGAGTTTATTTGAACTGTTCTCAACTACATATCGAGGTTGACTCGAAACCAAAATTGTATTTGCAGCATTTGTCACATATTCAACAAAAGTGAAGGAAAAAACTTTTTTTATATATATTATGCATTGAAATTAACGGGACAGATTAATCGATTGATTAATTGATTAAAGGGTGGCGATTATTTGAGTTAGAAGTTTTAATCGACGCCCAGCCCTAGTCTCTAGCACCCTTTTGAGGAGCGGCACTTTTTTCTAGTCCCTTTTTACACCCTAAAACAAAAGACTGTTCCAGGCCAGAGCACTTTACTTTCTTGTTAAAAAGGTTTGTTACCACAAGTAAGGGGAATAAAAGTGCGTAGCCATGCATATCAATCATTGTAACAGCTTTCTTACTCCCTTAAGGGTGTAAATCTTTTTGTTGTGCTTTCCTAAACGGGCTAAAGATAACCGCACGATTATTCGAGTGTTGTTGCCGTATCCTCACTTCGGAGAAGCTTGAGATAAGTGGCAGTCGAGGAGCCGTTACTCTGCCTGTATAATCGAAGGACCGCCTTTCATTGAGGGAAGAGTTTCACAGAAGCAGTGTCAGCTCGGAACTTCCGCGATCTTTCGAGTGCCACTTAATCTCCTTAGCCCCAATTCGACCCGGGGTTAATCCGGATAAAAATGGTTTCTTCTTTTTTTGTTTTGTTTTTGTTTTACCCCCAACTAAAATATTCCGAACACCGCGAAAATAACAATTTAAGTTCATGCCGGCGCAAAACAAGAAAACAAAATCATAATTGCATGGCCATGTGCCGCTTTCCTGAATGGGTTAAATATAACCGCACGATTATTCGCGTGTTGTTGCCGTGTCCTCACTTCGGAGAAACTTGAGATAAGTGGCAGACGAAAAGGCGTTGCATTGTCGCCGACATAACGCTTGAATGTTATGTTAGCTCTAGGTAGCTTTTTTTTTTTTTTTTTCCGGAGGTCTTGGCATAATGTTGCTGAAATAAAGTTGAAAACATAGAAGTGCTCGACGGTGGCGTAAAGTACTTTAAAAGGGCTCTCCTGTAAATCTGAAGGGCAAGGCCGTTGTTTTTTCTTAGAGACCTGTCTGGGTTACCTTCCTAATGTACCTCTCGGTGTAAAAGTGAGGAACGGGACACGGACGAAGTAAAGATGAAACAGGACACAGCCTTTTAGCGAGATAAACGTACCGCAAGGCTGCGGCCACTCTGATGTTTCCAAAACGTTCTTTTCTTTTTTTTTTTTAATTTGTTTTGCTAAATTAACACTTACTTTCACAAACTAAAACGGTTTTACGCTCTCAGAAAGCGCAGTGCCATGATTTTGTTTCGAAGCCGTGGTGGGTTCTACAGAAGCAAGTTCGATCATTCTCGAAAAAATTCGAACCGGTCGAAGGTTGCTGTAGCCCGCCTCAATCACGGCACGCGACAACGTGTTGAGCGAGCGCCTCTTTCTACGCGGATGTATATCATGCATATTACGCCTTTCGGCCGCTTCCGGTCAATTTAGAAAAAAAAAAAACGTTTGTCATGCGGTCAGTATTTAGTTACCACTCGTTGTAACTTGTCAAACCATTCGTAAGAGCCACTGTAAACTTTAACGACATCTCGGACGCTCGAAAATTTATGAGAACGACCGAATTTCGACCGAATAGCGTCTTATCCCTCCATGTAAGATGAGGGGGCACAAAGCGTGCTCCGTGAAGACGGAAATCAACATAACTATTCGAATCGGCCGAATACGACCAAAAAACGTCTTATTAACTCGCGCAGAAAAATAAAGTAAGAAAAAAGACATGCGCGCACAACACGTGTTTTGTGATGACGAACCTCAAGATGCACCGATTCATCAACTCCCAACCCTCTGACGTCACGCTGCTGCGGTGGCGCTGCTGTCGATAGTGCGCATAAACATACACTCCCTCTCACGTAATTTTTTTTTTTTTTTTACGCAGTCGCACTGTTTACATCTGGTGTGATCAAACATGACCTTGTTTGTAAACAGCCTTTTGGTGTAAACACGCTGCGTAGCCATCTTAGCGTGAAACGTATAGCGTCTGAAAACGAATGAATGCGACCGAGAAACGTCACGTTGGTTCGCGTAAAAACCGAACATGCACGCGCAACGCGTGCACTGGGAGGACGAAGCTCAACGTGACATCCACACGCTGCGGATCTATTTCAGCGTAATAGTTGGAATTGTTACCGTAAATTTTACGTACCGCGCCGACGCGTGTGCACTTCCTCGTACGCGGTGGGAAAATGCCAGTCCACTCACTATCGTCCAGCGCCCATTGGCGTCATATGATTGTAAGTTATGGCCCACTGTCCGCAGTCCAGCTCTCTGCTGGGGGACAGCTGTAGACTGGTGTGCCGTGGAAGGCGCGGGAGAGTTCAAAGGTCCGGCGCTGAGCCAGACAGATAGGCCGCAGCTAGTGTTCCTAGGTTAGCGAGTGTTTACAGCTGCTTGATCGGTCTCACCTGGTTTATGGGCAGCCTTTGTAACGCGAGCTCCGAGGTGGTGACCAAAGCAAGCGTCTCCGCCTTTCTGCCGCTTTCCTCCTCTCCTTCCGACTACGCAGCGCATGCGCACTTGCGACCGATCGGCGGACAAGGTGTGAGTTGTTCCCTCTCTTAAAGGAGCTGTGCAACAATTTTTGTACTGTGCACAAATACCGCTTAAAACGGATCCCTAACGTTAATGACCCATGAAACACGCGTTCGTTTTTCACCCCACGCAAAAGAAGTCCCAGAAAAAAATTTGAGAAAAACGAGCAGCGTTCACCCTCTCAACTCGCAGCCAGAACAAGCGGCCACGTGATCTGGAGCCGATTATATGCCGCCAGTGTTGATCATAGCCACGCGCTGGGGTTGGCCAAGCGCAGGACACGCGCTGAGTTCCAGACATTGTTATGGCTCGGCTGTTGTCGTCGTTGCAGCGATTGGACACGGGCCACTACCCGAATGCTTCTCGAGCTAGCAATTGTCACGAGCCCAAGTCGAGTGCCCACGCAATGCTCGGGTCCAATCTATGAACCGCCTTCAAATATCGTCACTTGGGTGTACTGCGATCCCCGAGTTACGTCATCAAAGTTTGCAAAGGAGAGATTGAATGAAAATGATGGCTTTTGTCCTTGAAATTACCCCGCAACAAAGGAGTTTCTTGGCCAATGGCGTTGCGTGTGAGTATCCTTGAGTCCCAGGTGTGCCAGTAAGCTCGTGTAGAGAGAAAAACATTCCAATTGAATATCGTTGCACAGCTCCTTTAAATACAGACTCTCTAGCCGCTATACCTTTCTGTTCGAGTGAAGTCGCGCCGTGCGGGTTTTGACAGATGCATTTGCGCACGCGCTTTCTTTTTGGATTCTGGTCCGACTTCGTTGTGGTCGAAGAACGGTGGGCTTTCGAGCCTACCTCGCGAGACTGGTCCAGTTAAACGGATGAAAACATTATTTGATTCGCAACCTTCGTTGAACAAGGACACCTGTCGCTTGAAAACAAACAACACGCTAAAAGAAAAGAGAAAACATCTTGCGAAGTTTGCAAAAAAAAAAGCAAAATGTACACGTACTTTTGTTCTTCATCTTCGTACTGTCATCTTTGTATCTGGGTTTCAAGTGTTTCTTCGTTTTCTTTCTCCCGGCTAATTCATTCAATGGAGATGGATACGATATGGTCAAGCAAAAGGTTGACAGCGAGGCCGGTTGTCGAGCAGATCTAAAGTTACTGCTTTTATATGTTTCGCTGTTTATACGAAACCTTCCTCCGTCGTTCATCTAAGTTCCCTCTTGGTTGCCTATGCGCAATAACCGAGAGGAAGACATGACGGCTTGTACACTGCGGGACACTGTGAGCGCGAACGCTACACCGACAACATTTTTGTTTTAGACACATAGTATAGTGGCGGGCGCCAAAATTTACCTCTAAGGCTGATGCTCTGTCTAAGACATTTTCGTCACGGTGACAGCGTTCGTGGCAGCCTTTAATTTTTAAAAGAAAAATAATAAAAATTGGCGATCGCTGCTTCGCGCTAACAGTGTTGCGTTGAGTTCGCGTGTTGTCGTTCGTACATTTAGTATAGCCCTCTTAACCACAAGGAACGCTCAAAGAGCCCAGAACATGGCTGCTATTGCAGTCAGGGTATCACATTAAACGATTCCTGGTGTAACTGTTCGTATAGCCGCGAGCGACAATAATAAATTATACGCCATATTCCCAAACGATCGACGCACATCACGAAATTGGCGTTGACATTTAAAGCGCGCAGCGAATAGTCATTGTCTGGTCCTATTAACTACGATATATTGCTCGTCCCGCTTTTCTTTAGCTCGTAACGCAAAAACAATGGGCGACGTATTAGGGGTAAAAAAATCACTCTACAGCGACGTGCTGCGAGAAAGAACGATCTTTCGATCAGATCGGCCATGGTGACGTTTTGGCAAAATAAGAACCACCGCCTATCTCTCTCTCCTTCGTACACGGAGAATTCGAAGCCGATAGCAAGAGCGCAAAACGTCCCGAACATTAAAGCTATTTGCATTTGTTAGTTTGTCGCATTCAATTGCAAGTTTGTGTGCCGCGCGGCTCTTTGATATTTCAAGATTATACGGACGAAATTAGGCATTACTTCTCTTTATATATTTTTCTCTGTCGCTCTGATTTTCTATATAACTCATTACGTAAAATTGCGTGAGGCGAAACATATACCCTTCAAGAAAAGCGCGAAACGGCTGCCGAGAGAGTGGTATCGACCAGGACAGGCAGTAACGTACTTCGGGGCATGACACACAGAGGCAAGTTCGATCGTTTCCATTAAAATCGGTGACGACTAGTATCGACGGGCAGCTGGAGACGGTGCAGTCGTACACCTCAAGTAGACGGCGTGTTGCAATCGGACGAGACTTCGATTTTTGGAATGGCGCCTAAGGACAATGCAAGTACATGCACTACTTCTGGACGTTGAAAGATATAGGCGATCGCAATCAGCCTTTACTCTTTTTTATAAATAAAGCATCGGAAATAAGGAACTTTGAGAGCATACGTTGACTAAATTAGCGGCAACCTTTATCTCCAAAGTTCCGTAATGCCTGGAATGTAGTATTTTAATTAAGCGAGGACGTTTAAAGTTCTTAAGATGACATTAAACCGTCGTTTCGGGGTGTAAAGAACAAATTTATTTTATTTTATCTTTTTTCTTACATTTTCCCGCAGTCATTGAGCGGAGAAAATGGGTGCATAGGTATCGCGGTGCCGATTTCTTCTTCAAATTTAACGGGAAAACTGAATTGGTGTATGGGTCATGTGACGTCAATTCTTTTCGCGAAGTTTAGAAAGGAAAATTGAATTTATTTAATTGCACATTACGTCAGGTCACGTGAAACTTTTCCCACCGACTTTGGCGGCGAAACTTTAGTGGTGCATAGAGCACGAGACGTCACGTCACGTGACATCAATTGATGTCACCTAACCTAAACACCGATTTAGTTTCCCCGCTAAATTTAGCGGGGAAACTATATATATATATATATTGCTCGTTCTATCCACAAAGAAGTAATAGAGCAGTCAGAACTGTACGAAGAAAGCTGACGAGTTGCAGGTAGTGAAGCTAAGGTATTTACGTCAGCGAAGGCTAATTTAATGATAGTTTGTCCAAAAAACGCCACGACACCAGGCTGTACCAGAAAAGGCATTTGGTGTTGTTGTTTTACCGAAGTGCGAAGGGCAGTTTTAGCGTGAAACGTTCTGTGGCTAGGACGTCGTCATACAGTGATTCCCCAAAACGAATCCTGAATAAAAGTAACTTTTTGAGTGCTGGGTGGGGTGGGGAGAGGCCATTGTAGTAGAAAAAAGCGTGTGCGCCAGGCGGGAATTAAACCCAGGCCATTTATATTATTAAGCGAGTGTCCTTGCAGCACGTCACGATTTTTTTTTTTCCTTATTGTGCATGTTACGAGATTTTTTTTATGGTTTATTAAGCGTGTGTCCTTGCAGCACGTCTCGAAACTTCTTTTTTTTTTCATTATTGCGCATGTTACAAGAACTTTTTTTTATGGTTAGGACATTAGACAGTTTTAGTGGACCGTACGCTATAGCTTTGCGTACGCAAGGAAATTGCGGGTAGTGAGTGCGCGTGCGCAGAACGCAATACAAGGGCTAGCGTATTGCGTACGCACGCAACGCTGGGGATTTGGCGTTGCTGGCTAGCGGGCCTTGCGGGGCGCTCTCGAGAGATCTCGGACCCAACGAGAGCGCCAGTTTCAAGATGGTGGTTGCCTCGACTGGCGCAGCAAGGGCGACGTGGTGTTTTCGGAGTTCTGTGTTACGTGAAATCGCGTGGTGTTCAGCTCGGCGATTCTTTCTGGGACCTACCGCGGTCGAATCAGATCGCCGTGCAGCTGAACGAGTGCACAGTGAAAATGTTCGGCGCTCGGAATGTGCGTCGACGCTGCGATCCACTCAACGCTAAGCCTATTCCCACAGTTCATCGCCGACGGACGAACGAGTCTAAAAGAAATCGCCGAAGTTCTCGCTATGCACTGGACATCAGGGTCATGAATTTCATTCCGTGATAGCATTGATAAAAGGTACCGTTTCTACGGGACGAGTGACGGAGGCTCCGTGATCGAATTTGGCTACGCACTCGTACTCGTAGCCTCTGTACCCCGCAGAAAAGCGCGCTTGACGAGGCAGCTGTGGCTTGGTTTAATCTGAAATAAATTGATTGGACACTTCTTTTTCAATGTTTCTTTCCGGGAGCATGGTTGCGCTATAAGCACGTGGAATTCTACGACTCTAGCAAATTTAACCAAGATCATGCGCGGTGTTCACTCGAAACCGTAACGGACAACTAAATTCGGTCCGAGCAGGTCATTTTTAGCGTACGCTATACTATTGCGTATTGCGTACGTAAGGTCCAGCAACGATATACTAAAACTGTCTATTTGCAAACTAAAAGATCGCACTGTTAATATCGCTTCGCGGAGATCATCAATGCACGGTCGTAAAATTTTTAATTTTTTCAAGGTCTCCAGCACGCTGACAATCGACTCCCAGTCAGGCGCACATTCTATGAAATACATACGTACGGGTCGGGTATCCACATCGGAATGCCTCACCGCCATTCTACTTCGCCATATGGCATGCAGACCCAGGAGCGTGACTATATCGGCAGAGATTTCCACATCTCTCTCCACAGGAAGAAATCTAATGCCGTATGGAGTTAAAGGCAAGTCTTATTCTAATAGGTCGCCAGATGACGCCCCAAAAAAGAAAAGCGTCCCAGCAGTCAAGAAAACCATGTTCGATAGTTTGAGACTTCAGGTACAAAAAACAATCAAAGCCCCACAGTACGTGTTTTTTTTTTTTTTTCTTTTATTGTGCCAAGTTTTGACAGGAATTGTATTGGTGTGTACTCATCGCCGTTTGTTGAGGTGCTATTTGTACATGCCACACGTTAAGACAGTCGCTAGACTAACCGATGAAAAGCGGCGAGGGCGTAGACGCAATGGCCCAGCAATTTGCTCTTCATTTTTTGTTTATTTAGAGCTTAGTTCGCGTTTGCGTTCTTTCTGACCCATTTAACTTTGTATACAAAGCAAAAATTAGAGCTGAGAACACTTCTGTGTGCCCGTTAAAACGGAGCGAAACTTAACAAAGTTCTCGAATCGTGTGAACCAATTTATTTTTTCCTTATTCAGACATCAATCTGAACCTTGATAGGTATTCCTTGCATCGTAATTTAGGTGACCGTTGTGATTTAGAAACTTGTCACATAACTAAACAGAATGAGAAACCCATTGACCTTCTCTCTCTCTCTGAGAAGGTTTGCTTTACAACATCAATGAAACCTCACGCTCGCGGATGTAAAAGAGGCCGTGAGATCTTAGATCGGTTTCAGATCACGAGCGGCTCCTCGTCTTTCGGCGTGTACACGGCCGTCGATCGGCTTCCTTTTGCCCTCTTTCGCGCTTCACCCTGCGTCCACTTTTTGTGCTACACGCTAAACGTCATCATAGTTTCAACAGCCATCCAGCTCTGTCAATGCTATATACATACGCGAGCGCCTGGTTTCGCTTGGCGTCTCCTTCGTACAAAAGCACGTACGAAGCCGGCGCGAGACGAGGCCACGTGCTTTCGAAGCATTGCGGTACTGCAGCACCATGAAAGATACGTTCGTATCAGTTGGCAAGCTCGACGGAAGGGCGTTGTTCAAAAACGGTCCTTTCTTTTACCAGCAAGCGAGCAGATACGTGCGGATAGCGGATAGGATAGCCACCAGCGGAAACGCTTCCACAGGCAACAGCGAGGGATCGTCTTCGAACGACGCTCTTTTTTCCGCGATTGTTTGCGCAAGCTAAATGTTTACCATTAAGACCACATTGCAATCGCTTTCCACCGCAGGCAATGCGCATTCAGTGTTCCAGCGGTTCCGCCGCGTCTGTCCATAAGGCGGGCTGATAGCGTGGAGCGCGCCACCGAGCGGACGTGCCACGAAAAAGGCACCAGATTTTCGAGGAACGTTATCAACTGACTTCGATCTAGTAACGTTCATAGAAGGTTCACTAGTCTCGACAACGCAACACGGAATACTTGAACCGCCGACAGCCCGTTCGTCGCAAGGTGTGTGTGTTTTCCGAACCCTCCCCACTCCGCAGGACCGAAGTCTTAATTGCGAAGCGATGCCTCCCGCAGTTAAACTGCCCAGAAAAGGCAGCACGTGCCAACAGGAAAAGAATCCTGGAAAGCCCTATTGGGCCAGCTCTCAAAATAACCAGGTGCGTGGTCCGGTGCAGACAACCATCAGTGGCGCGATCATTAGAGGCTCTCGGGCAATCGTCGTCACTGGCTGGCGGCGACATCGTCTTCATCAACGCGGCGCCTAATCTTTCGGCAAACAAAGGCTGGCGTCGCAGCGCCGAGAACACCTCCGCGAATGAGAACATAAGGGGCGAGCAAGAGCGCCGCGTTCGCCGTCGTCAAACGACCCCCGTTCTCGCGTTTCGCGAAGGGCTCCGAGGACCGGCTACGTGATGATGAGGTCGGAGCCGCGAGACGCGCGCTCGCTGGGCTCTGGCGCCCGCTAATTTTATCTCCCTGGCGCTATTCTGTGATTGCGCGGCGGGCGATCGGTGGGCTGCTTTGTGTCATGCGTCGCTGCGCGTAAAGTACGGGGCTTTCGATAGAGCAAAGAAGGCGACTGAGGTGGTTGCCGCATTGGGAATGCTCTTTTGGGAGAGCTGCTGGTGAGGTAATCGCAACAACTCGCTTTATTTTATTTTATTTTCTAAGTCCGCGAGGAGGAGGGAAGGGGATGTAAGGCTAGGTCGGTTATGTCTCTGCAGAGGTCGTTTGTTGCCCCCGCTTTCTTCGGAATGGAAGTTTGACGAAAGCACCTGCCGCTGCAACGAGTCTGCCAAACTTCACGCCATTCAGTTTCTGCTTGGTAGAAGAGCGTGTTGGTTTAAGTCATGGATGAAGAAAGAATAAACAATTAAAACAGGGACAACACAACCACATCTTATGAAAGATGTGGTTGTGTTGTCCCTGTTTTAATTGTTTATTCTTTCTTCATCCATGATTCAGTTTCTCTAGAGTATTTTCCATGGACACGGCATAGTGCAATATTCAGGATTCGTTTCAACGTTGAAGGGAGAGGAGAAGGGAGGGGGTACGAAAAAGGCTGGTTAAACGTTTTCACGCTTAAATCACCATACGAGGGAAGACGTACAATGGTGGAGACAAGCAATACTCGCAGTGTGTAAATATCGTATTGCTTTTTTTCTGTATTATTGAAGATGCATATTTGCTAGCATCTTGGGTTGTATCACCTAACATGTTCCTTGCTGTATAAGGTTTGTTCTTTTAATACATATGCTCGATTTTTTCATTTATATGGAGCGCAATATGGAAGTTGAGCAGTAGCCAATGAAAAGTTTGGTATTCCCAATGTTTGAGGTCATCCACTGTCTAAATTGCGTTCATGTTGATTTGATCAAATTCCAATTGATTTGCTTACGCCTTTTTTTTTTAATACTGTTTGTCGGGCTCGAGAAAGAAGGTATACAAATACGCACCAAGCATGTATATAGCTAAAAATGACTTCGTGCATTATAATTTTTTTTCTAGCTAGAAGCGGTCTCGGTTAATCAGTCCAATCCATCACTCAAAAAAAAAAAATTGTTGCCGAGATTAATTTTTGCAAGCGCAAATTGTGCTGTCTTAGCTCTATCCTTTGATTAGAACTTCACTATATCACTCAGCTATTTGGTAATACTTTATAATTTATGTTTATATCTACTTTCTTCGAAAGAATGGGTTAAACATAATACATCAGAATTAATTGGGGGGCTAGTTGGTTGAACATCTAGACGGTGGTTTTGAAAGCGCAAAAGACTGAGAAGAGAAGGAGGGGACAGGACTCTGTCCCCTCCTTCTCTTCTCAGTCTTTTGCGCTTTCAAAACCACCGTCTAGATAAAAATAATACTTCACACCGTAGGCAAGCGGAAATATTAGGTACAAAGCCAACGCACGCATATGTGCTTAACATATTGCAGTGATACAATGGAACAAAAAAAATGCATATAGCTCGTCACTAGCGCAAGAACATGTCCGAGCGTAAGTAAAAATAAAAGTATGCCAAGAGTGGACTGAACGTTCGTTCCAGTTAGGTATAACCATAGCCTCCTCTATACGGAGAAAGCCTGGCGCGTCGCGTGAAAAGACGGCCGCCGTAAATGGGAAAGGAGGGGCGGAGAAACGGGAGCAGAGAGAACCTTGTCTGCGAGCGCCACAAAAGAGCGAGCGGCCAAACGCAGAAACAATCTTTTTTTTTTCTCTCTCTTTTCTTGTCGCTGTCGTGGAGAGGAGAAACTCAACGTCCACCCTTTCCCGTTTCTCCCTGCGCCCTTTCGAATCGCCGCGCCCGTTTCTCCCGGAGTACAAAAACGACGGTGACGAAAACACAAAAACAAGCGTGGTTCGGGGAGCGGCCGCTCATGACCCAAGCGCTCGCTGTCTAGGTCTGCCCTTTCAGCTCTGCGCTACCATATTGGTCACCGTTCGGCGCGCTCCTCCTCTCCTTTTTCCAGCGGCCGCGCGCTCTATGGCTCCGTCGTCGATGTGCCAGGCTTTCTCCGTATAGAGGAGGCTATGGTATAACTGTAACTGTAAGCCCCTTCCTCTTTCCTTATTTTGATAATATTTTCTGAACATATGTTTACTTCGGCTTAGTGCGGTCTTACAAACAAAAACTGTATCTCCTAACACTGCTGCTTCCTTGAACCAAATTCGCGTCACGGCTTTCAGAGCAGTACCATTGAAGAGTATACTATAATACTTCGTTTCAGCTTCGGTCCGAGCTCGGCCGATGTTATGAGCCAAAGGGCCAATCAAGCAGCGCAAAAAGCGCACCGTCATGGCGTGCTCTCTGCGCTTGATAGGACTAGCCGGCGGAGGGGCGCGCACAGACAGACGGCGAATAGCGGCTGGTCCTATCAACTGCAGAGAGCACGTCATGACGTTGTGCCTCTTTCGCTGTTTGATTGGCCCTTCGGCTCATAACATTGGCCGCGCTCGGAGCGAAGCTGAAACGAAGTATATATTGCCGCCCGCAGGGTCGATAAAGAAACGCTCGGTCACGGACTTCTAGCGGATTCGCGTTCATTCTCACACCAGACGTAACTTTCCTCCTGCTTTCTTGTCCTCGAAAGTGCCAGTTCATCCTCGCCCCGAGCGCACGACGCTCGAACTTTCTTTGCCGAACCCTCGAGATAGTGACGCACGGTAGATAAGCAGCTGCCCGCGACCTTGTCGAGTCAGTCTCGCTCGCGCTCTCTGTTTCGCCGCCGAATCGCCGCCTGCTTTTCTGCTGCCTCGACGCTCTTTCGTTACTTATTTTTGGTTGGCACAAGTTCGCCCATTAAACATTTATTTTAATTTCACTGTTCGCCTTCTCGTCGCCTTAATTCGTCACAATATGTGCAGCTGGAGAGCGCGCTTTGGTAACTCCTTTGATGCATAGCACTGTGCTCCTTTGGAATTTCAGCAATGCTATCGATATGTCTTTAGATATTGAATCTCTTGTCAGATAAATTTATTGGGCCCATTGCACTCACACGGCACAATTAATTGATGCCGGTTTTTTTTTTCTGTCTCTGTACAGTACAATAAAAAAATAAGTGAAATTTTGCTTCATATATCACACCAAGTCACCAATCAAGATTATACATACCTATGCTACTTAAAAATGCTTTGATTTGTAAAATGAATGCTTCCCAGACACCGCTAATAAAAAAAATAAATAAAACAAGTGTCTTGATTGTCGCATCTTTAAAGCGAATTTCGGGAGTCCTTAAAGCGGATTGTCACACTGCTTATACATCATACAAAAGACAGTCTCCAAACATCAGTCACCGCGATATCTGTGGTTCGAATGAGCCCTGCCAAGTTTTCCCTTAAAGGAGCTGTGCAACGATATTTAATTGGAATGTTTTTCTCTCTACACGAGCTTACTGGCACACCTGGGACTCAAGGATACTCACACGCAACGCCATTGGCCAAGAAACTCCTTTGTTGCGGTGTAATTTCAAGGACAAAAGCGATCATTTTCATTCAATCTCTCCTTCGCAAAATTTGATGACGTAACTCGGGGATCGCAGTACACCCAAGTGACGATATTTGAATGCGGTTCATAGATTGGACCCGAGCCCTGCGTGGGCACTCGACTTGGGCTCGTGACAATTGCTAGCTCGAGAAGCATTCGGGTTGTGACCCGCGTCCAATCGCTGCAACGACGACAACAGCCGAGCCATAACAATGTCTGAAACTCAGCGCGTGTCCTGCGCTTTGCCAACCCCAGCGCGTGGCTATGATCAACACTGGCGGCATATAATCGGCTCCAGATCACGTGGCCGATTGTTCTGGCTGCGAGTTGAGGGGGTGAACGCTGCTCGTTTTTCTTTAATTTTTTTCTGGGACTTCTATTGCGTGGGGTGAAGAACGAACGCGTGTTTCATAAGTCATTAACGTTAGAGATCCATTTTAAGCGGTGTTTGCGCAAAGTACAAAAATTGTTGCATAGCTCCTTTAAACTCGATGCCACGCAGCATTCAAAGCACGGATCTCGTGATAACTTGCGTTCAAATCTGTTTGCAGACTTTCTTTTTTTTTTTTTGTATGACTTAGGTTTTTTGAGTTTTCAAGGAAGCTTACGTACAAAAGCTTTTTTTTTTCTTCCAAAAGTAAGTCCAGCATGCTTTTTTTAACCTTTAGTACGCTATTGCTTGAGTCAAGAAAAAACAAATCTACTGAAACGTATGTTCCACTCGAATATATGTGGAGGGAACATAGTTGACATCGTGGCTTTATAATCACTCTATTATCAACTCAAGACAAGGTGATGCCACCCCGCGGGAAAAACGCGAACGATAAAAGCGGGGAGCTACCGCTTATCTAAATAGGCAACGAAAACTTGCGAAACCTGGTGGCCCAAATGTAAAACAGAGGAAAGGGGATTTAATGCAAACCCTCGAAATTTCAAATAACGTCCAGCTAAATGGAAACTGAGGCGATGTGGCACTAACAAAACAAAAAAATATGAAAAAAAAAAAAAAAAAAAAAAAAAAACGTAGGCGACATACACGAGAAGTCCGTGCCGAACCTCAACTCTGAAAGAGGGAGCGGAAAGCGCTGGAGCGAACCGGAAACGGAAATCGGAATTTCATCAAGATTCCCGGCAGGTCGTTCGCGTCTCAGAAGGCTTCCGAGGGAGTGTCAACATCCCATGTTCGAGGCGGGGTTTAGGCCGCACGTCCGGAAGCTTCCTGGCTCGAGACGACGTCCATTCCCCGAAGTGAAGAACCCAGGGGTTCAGTGGAGGTGGGAGACTTGGTAACGTAACGAACGGTTTAATTACATGGTAGCGATACAGTCGTCAAATCCGAGAGAGAACAACGGAGCAGCCTCGCGCTCCGCCTTATATAGGGTCCGTTTCTCCCTCACTCCCCGCCAGGGCAGCAGGTGCGATGCAGCAACCCGCCGTCAAGTGCGATGCAACAAAGTCCGCCGTCCAGTGCGACGTAGCCAAAGTTCTCCGCAGTTAGGCCATGCCTCTCTCCCTTTCCCGAGCGCACCAACCACCACACACACACACACGTCCCGCTAACGTCACGGGCGCGTTGAGACTTGTTGCCGCAGGCCCCGTCACGCAGGCGACGGTCCCGGACTCGTAGGGACTCGTTTCGCGCAGGCCCTGACAAGCGGGCGACGGTCCCGGACTCGTCTTGACTCGTTTCCGCAGCGTTGAAACTCGGAAGAAGGTCGCCGAAGGTTCCATTCTTAACACCCACGAGACTCGCTCGCGTCACCAAGTCCCTCTCTCCTCCGGGTCGCTACCAAGTTACGCTCGGTTGTAAGCTAAACTGACAGTGCGGTGGGACCTACGTGCCCGTTGAACCAGTCAACCGTCGGTCTCAACCACGTGATCAAGCGCACGCAGAGAGCGGGGTCACGCAGTGCAAGGCAGACGATTGATTGGTCCGGCGGGCACGTAGCTTCTAAGGCACTGTCAGCTCGGCGGTGAACGAATTCGCAACACGAAGATGGCTTGGCATGAGCTACGCGTTTCGTTGCCGCGCCGCCGGTCAATATTGGAGGAACGGGGCTCAACTAACGGAACGGCAAACTGCGTGTGCGCTTTAACCGTCCTCGTGGGACCCATCTCACGTCCGCGCCTGCCTTTAATCGAGCGACGCTGTTTAATTGTTGCAGCGAACCGATGTCGTCGACACTACCCCGTCCCGGCAACCAGGCGTATACGCGTCAACCGAGTGATTTGGTTCCGTGATTATACGGGGTGTTTCTTTTTAAGCTTAAAATACTCGTCTAAAAAAAGCCATTTATGTTACACTAATACGGTCTGTGCACGTGAGTTATACGACCAGGGGGACATGGTATATAAGGGGCTAATCATAACGTTCAGCCAGCGAATTAACTGCACTATATTAATCACGTTTTAATTATTGAATCTAACATATCCTTTTAATTAAAAACTTGCTGAGCATCATCGAAAACCACGAACTCAGTCAAGATTAGACACTTGGCGGACGTGGGAAGCGTTCAGCAGAAGCAAGTCTACCGGTGCATTAAAGCCGGGGTCATACTGCTTAGACGTACACTCTAAGAAAAAATGGAGGAAAAAAGTAGCAACGGCGCGCCTTCCTCCCTTCTACCGACGCGCCCCCAAGCGGACACGAGAAAAGGGGAGGAACGAAATGTTTTTCTCCTTCTCCAGGCAGACGAGAGAAAGCTTTCGCCCTCCCGACTCACCTTCTTTCGGTTTCGTTTTTCGAGCAGGTCGCGCGCTTTGTTTAATAAATAGCTGTTGAGTTGATTGAGCTCCAGCAGCAGCGAAGGCCGCCTGTAATTCCATCTTCTAGTTTAAACGTCCAGAACATTTCGGTTGCATTGACGTTTTAATCACTAATTTTATCAAACGAGCAAACGAAGCCGCTAGAAACAGCGAAGTTCGGAGCAGTGCCAGCAGCGCCACGTACACTGGGGGATGGCCGTCTCCGGATTGCGTGGCTCGCGCGGCACTGAAGGCACTGAACGACGGAACTACAGCCACTGCAGGCTGCCGCACTACAGACTACAGTAGCGAAAGCACGCGGAACTGTGTCGACGTTTTCGACGTTATGGAAACTGCAGGAACTGCGTCCAAGACAGGCAGGCTTTGCTGCCGGCTGCCTAAGTGCCTTCCCCCCTGAGTTCGGTTCTGTTTTCCGATGCCGAGTGCAACCGGCGTTCAACGTGGTTTTGTGTTTGTGCGTCTCAGCAACATAGCTGCAACATCGTGATGACAGTGTTGGGTTGTGAACAGAAGACTGGAATTATCGCCGATGTGACCATGTGTTCGCGTATCAGTGGTGTAACAAGAATATGAGATCGTAAACTGTTGGGCATTGATGCCGCTGGTCGGGTTGTGATCGGAGGGGGCGGGGTGTCGCAGGTTGACATTCCGCTTTACATTAAAAGGTTTAATACCACTTGAGGGATTACGTGCAATCGATCAACGTGCGGATAGTCATGTTGGAACGCTGGTCTGAACAGTAGAAGCTCCTATCGTACAGTGGCCAATGTGACTGTCGGAATTGTCTCGTCCCCGACAGCGATTGCGCTCAGGGGCAAGGACTGAACAGTACGAAATCGTGACGTAAAGTGCGTATATTTACAGTATGGAATTTCGGCATTAAAAACAATAGTAGGTAAAATCGAAAAAAAAGCTACCCTTTATTTTGCTGTTTAATTATACTACGGTTGCTGGAGAAACTGCCCTCCGTGGCGCGCTGGGAGGAGCGCTAGAAGTTTTCGGGCTCGCCACGGCGTAGTTCCGTACACTTAACACCTACCGCAAGTCGCGGCTTTGACTGCATTCAAGTTGATCGAAAAGCAATTTCTCAGTCCGTGAAGCATCACTTCCAGCTGACTGAATATCCGCTTTACAGAGATTAATTCAAACGGCAATTGCAGCTTCGCGCGAACAGCACAAATAGAAAAACAAATAGAAATACAAGCTACGACTTGCCGTGTGGGGAAACAAACTCATGGCTTCGAACCGCATTGGAGCGGCTTGATTTATTGGCTTTCAAATAATTACGGCATGATTGAGCGTTTACTTTTTAATAAGAGATTCAACCCCTGAGCCATTCAAAATACTCTCAGAGGTATGACATTGCAGGGAAAAAATCAACATGCTGGGAATATTTTTTATTGCTTAGGGAGTCACCGAAAAGTTCCGCACGTTCAAAACGACCAGTATAAAAGACGGGAACGCAGAGCACGGGTGTAGTGTTCGGGTTAGTGTGGTGTTCCGTTGTATTGGTATTTGTGTGTGCAGCGCATGTGCTTAATGTATGTTCACCTGATGCTTGTAATAAGTGTATGGGTGTCATGTGTGTATAGGAGAGGGTCCTCAAGCACAGTAGTGGCCTGAGAGAAGCAAATTATTTTTTTGTAGAACATGAATGGGGCGGTACCTAGCGCCACCTAGCCTAGCTACTTGCAATTACTCTGCTTGACCCCGCCATCTGGTGGCTAGCGATTTAACCTTCTATCACGCTACGCGATAAAGAGCGGCTTCGAGTTCGTTCTTTCGAGAGCGGCTTTTGGTTTCGCGGAGTGAGTTTGCCCTTCTCCGTGATGTGCGGTTGACGAAGGAATTGTGACTCGAGGAACACCAAAGGTAAGACGCAAAGTGCGCGAAGTAACTAGGTATCGGTTGTCTCCGTTTAACATCGCAGTGCTGTCGACGAGAAGACTGAGTAACTGCTTTCGAAACGCAGGTTTCTGTACCTGTGGGGGGAGTCTGGCTTCGGAAATAAACACAGTTTGCGGAAAGCTCGTGTTACGCTTTCATTTGCTGCTGCTCTCGTCCCGTACAAGAGACGTAGCGTCCTCGTTAAGCCTTATTGGGCTCGAATTGCTCGATTCGGGGCCGCCATATTGAGATGCAAGCGACGGTGGAACTTTGCTCCCCTGCTTCAGGGACGAAGGTTTCTCCCTTTCTAAAGGAACATAGGTTACAAGACCGTTCCTCCCGTAAGGGAGGACTATCCGTACCCTTTTTTCTAAGAGTGTACGAGAGTCTGCAAGCAGATTCTAACGCGAGTCACCACGAGATTCCTGCTTCGAGTGCCGCGTGGCAACGAGTTCAAGGAGAAAACCTGTCACGCGGCATTCGAACCACGGATATTTCGGTGACTCGAGTTTGCAAACTGTCTTTTATAGGATGTATGTGCAGGGTAACCCGCGCTTAATATACGTTTCTAATTATCCGCGTTTTGAGTATGTCTAAAATTTACCGATTTAGTGCTTTTTGATGACACTCAGCAAGTTTATACTTTGAACCATATGTCTATCTCGATTAATTAAAAAAGTTAATTCACACATTTTTGTTAATTATTCCACTTATTGTTGCGATTGGCCACCTATATTATGTCCCCCTTTTCGTATATATAGCTCGCCTGCACAAACCGCATTAGTGCATCTTTCACGGCTTTACTAAAACGAAACTGTAAAGCCTAAGACGAAACAGCCTGTATATATGAAGTAGTTTATACTAGGATTGACAGATTTGTTTAAAAAAAATCGTTAAAGCTACACTGATGCGGTCGGCGCAAGTGTGTTATACGGCATGTAGAACATAGTGAGAGAATTATCACATCGCATCAAATTAAATATGTTAACTGATTTTTAATTAGCTTGAGCTTACGAATGGTAAATTTAGCGCATGACCGTGTTTTTCGAGCGCCCCGAATTTCTCTAAAATTCCTTCATTCAGCGCTTTTCAATGACGCCCAGCAAGTTCCTAATTGGAAACATGTTTAGTTCATTAATAAAAAAAAACTGATGAAGAAGATATAGGTAATTGTTTGATTTTTCGTGACAACTAACCCCTTATATTATGTGCATTGACCGTATAACTTACCTGCACATACCGCATTATAAAGTTTTCGCGGATTTCTTTTTTATCTGTAAAGCTATAAACAAATTATATCGCGATGGCAATTTGCAGTTACCATGAGAAAAAAAAAACGATTGTAATATTTGGTTGTTCCAAATCCATATACAACAAAATGCGTATAAATTAATCTAACTCATATTTCAACTCGTTTTATGTTGTTTTGAGAATTGAGGAGGCAATGAAAACAGAAGAAATAAAATAAAATAAAATTAAAAAAAAAAAACGCGAATATTCTTCTTTTTTTTCCGTGTTTGTGTTTTTGCATATTTTGTATGTTTTCGCCCTGACCGCGTCACTCATCTGCAGAAACCGCATTAGCGCACCTTTCACAATTATTTTAATAGATATGTTCGAATTATATTTAAACACACTGTATATGTATATAATATAAAGTGGGGGCAATTCTTGTGCCTATAGACGTGCTTGGCAAAATAAGCATTACTTTGTCACTGTGTCACTGCAAAGTTTAAGCAGTCAAAAAATAGTTAATCGTTTGCTGAAAAAGTCAAAGAGCTGATGTTAACCCAATGAAATGAATAAGCGTACTAATGTATAATCTATAAACTAAAGATCATGTCAGCAAGAACAAGGACGTAAGGAGTGACATCACCATGCAATGCGGGGTCATTTATCGTTGTTTTTTATCGACGCTTTTTCGTTTGTATGACGTTAAGTTCGTTTTACGAGAAGATCTACTTAATGGGTTTCTAAAGAGCCTTCAAGCTGACGCCATTTCCTCGTCTCCAACGTTTCTTCCTAGATAAACAGAATAAGATGCGAGAGTTTAGTATCGGCTTCGTTGCGTACAAAGGAACGCCTAATAGGAAAAATGTGTATGAACCTTCCGCTTCCAGGTTTTTCCCTCTATGTTTCTTGACTTTTTCTAACACAAAAATAAATATGACCCTACCAACATTGTACAAAAAACAAAAAGCATGATTCATCTCGGCCTACGCGCGCACGCTCTACATCTTTCTGAGGCTGATATCTTTCGGTTCGCTCGCTCCATCGTTGCCTCTTCCGCACGCTCAAAACCCCGAGCACGAAAACGATCATTTTTCTATATGTACTCCCCGCCACTATACATTCGCAACATTTCCGTCGCAACGCCTCAACTACCGAAAAGGCACGCACACACACAAAGAGCAGGAACAAAATATTTCCCGCATCATAAAAGGGTCGCGCTGGCCGTAACCACCTCCACCTCCATCATTGTCTCGTCGACATAACGCCAGCTTCCGCATCAAAATCAAGCAATGGTCTCTCTTTCTTCGTCCAAATGCAACACAAACTGCCTACAGCCGTCGTACTCCCACGCGGCGGCGGCGGCTTCACTTTTTCTTAGATAAAAGCAGTAATAACATCCAGTCGTGTACAAGCGCGGGAAAGTCATAAAGGATTTCGTGGGCCGTTAGAAGCAGCCTCGTCTCTTCGCCTGTTTACAGCGGCCGACGTCTCTAGCGGCGAGCCACCAATTGATGTGAGGTATCGATTAGGTTTGTACGTCGGCCGCATGAAAGAACGATCTCGAGCCGCTGTTCGACAGCGCCCCCGCTGGTTTCCTTTCTCTTGACTTCTTTTTTCTTTACGCCTGAAGGAGTTGACTATTATTACCATTTTGGGATGGGTTGGGGCAGCTTCTGAGGTGGGCGGTTATGGAGAACTTGTAATCGAGAAAAAAAACGGGGGGCGGACTAGTAATACGAAGAACTATCGGTGCGTGTCGTGTTATAACACTGTACCCTGGATGGAGTTATGAAAATATCTACTACGGTTTTCTTCTGCGGGCGTATATTAGAAACAGGAGCCTCCATTTTTTTGCGTTGAATTTTTGGTCGAATAGAAGAATAAAAGACGCTCGCTTCCCTCCTCCCTCCTTGCCTCTTATTTATTTATTATTTATGCAGCACCGAAGCATTATAGTAGGTACTAACAAGAAAAAAAATGGGTTGCTGAACGTGAACAAGTAAAAAATCTGCATACATGCTCTCAATTCTAGACGAAATCAAGTTAAAAACATACAAGTTGTTTAGTGTTCGAGCTGAAGTGTTCCCTCAACCTGTTTTAAAAGCTTTTTTTTTTTTAATAGGGATATTTTTTAACTAATTTTCAATCTCGACTTAGTTGTGAGATTTTTTAAGCTACTGTATTTGCTCGTATCGACAGCTCCACCGTTAGTTCGCCACACCACACGGGCAAACGTCAACCGTCGAAATGGAAGAACATTTAAACAAAAGTTAGTTTTCATTCGTTCGCCAAAACATCTAGCCGACAATTCAATGCCTGATACGACACGGTGCTATAAAGTACGAGAAAAGGTGGGAGGCAAAGAAACACAGACGACTAGAGACGGGAATATTATCGTTCAAAGTGACGTTGAGGGAATATGTCTTCGATGCTAAGTTCACACCGCAAAGCTCGCCGTTTTTACCAAGCCGCAGGTCAGCTTTGCACACGATACAATTAAAATTACTGTGTTCTGGACAGTGTATCATTCATTTTGATCACACTTTGCGACCCATGAAACTAAAAGGTCAACCTAAAGAAAAATCATGCTTCAGAAATCCGCTGGTAGATGGAATAGAGCAGGAATGGCCAGAGGAATATATTCAAAGAGCCATAAAAAGGGACCATTTTAAATGAAGTCGCAATAAACAAAAACAAAAAAACGGTACTTAAAAAAAAAAACGTTTTGTTTTTAGTTGGTAGCCACAGCGAATTTCACTCATAAGGCGAGTGCCCACAGTGTTTATTCATCATGCGTCCCCCGTTCGGAACACAAGTACCTTTTCATTATGATGTTTAAACCCTGAAAGTGAACAGGAAACTTGAAGATAAATTAAAAAAAAGACAGAAGAAAAGTGAGAGACAAGTCGTCTCAATTGAGACACTGGTCTGTCACCTTTCTTTTGTCCCTTTTAATTTACCTTCAGGTTTCCTTCTCAGCTCGCCTGCAAGTTTACTTTTATTTACTAAGTACCTTGCCCGTTTGTATTTTGGCACAAAGCTGACAAAACACAAGCGACTTTTCTTCTTTTTTTTTCCTGTCTTCTATTTTGATCTTGGGGGGGGGGGGGGGGGGGGGGAAAGCCGCGGTTTGGTCACCCCTGGAATAGAGCAACGTGACTCAATTGAATGTTCACAAGGATCAAAGAATGCGTGAGGGCTGTAGTTTCTCACGCAGCACCCGAGTTCCCTAGGCAGGCTGGAGATTTAAAAGGAAGCAGCTGTTGTCACCGACAGGATAAGAACGGCAGGGAGGTCCTACAGTATACGAGCTTCCTGCCTTCGGTAATGCTTCGACGTTTCTTGAGATCCGACCGTGAACGCGCTGTCGAAGCACGGCGGAAGGCAAGGAGCGCGTGCTGGAGCTCGGGCGCCCGAAAGAGACGCACTGCCGTTCTCGCCCTGCCAGTGACTAGTATCGGGCCACCAGAAGTAGAGGAAGAGTTGGCGCATGGTGGTGGCTGACCGGGTCTGCGCTAACGACGGCTACCCTCGACGATATTTATTTGACACCATCAGGCGTTTCGTTCCGAAGTCACTGAGACGGCAGGGCGCCAAGAAAGGTTTTGCGGGGTGTGATCGATGACATCTCCATTGTAGAGAACTGCGGCGGCTCGACGAAATAGGACTGTCGCCTCTTTATCACATGACGTCACGGACACGGCGTCGTTCTGAGAGTACAGTTGGCACCGCGCCTGGTGGGTCGGGTGCTGTGACGTAGCCTAGTCCAAGAAGTATAGACGCTTTGCAGCAGCTGTGCATGGACGCCGCCATAACTGACCTTCAGTTCTTGTTTCCTCTTATTTCGTTTATTTCACTTCATCATTACCATAGCAGGCCAAGTTATTGCCACATTAGATTCAAGTGTGTCCTTTTCTAAACCATCGGCCTTTGTAGAGGATCGTAAACTACCGTTTCAGTTGCTCGGCATCTCGGTAAGACAAGAGAAGGTCAGCAATGGCGGTTGTAATTTGGCGCGTGTGTAAAGCGTCTATATTTGTTTTAAATACCTAACTGTACAGTGAAACTTTATCGTACTGCTCGATGTTTTTGCTAACACTATTAAATACAAATTCACTGTTTATAGTGCCGAAACTTGAGACTATATACTCAAGAGTTTCGCTCAACCTGGGAAATAATTGTTATGGAACTTCAGATAAAGGAAACGATCCGTGTGCGTCACTTTCATGGTCGCTTTCAGTCAGAAATTTGACTCCCGAGTTATTCTGCATAGAAATGTTGGCCTGTTGCTGCTAGTATAGGAGGTAGAACCCAGGAACCTTGGCTTCAAAACACCACTCCTGCTCGTTTCGATCTGGATGAAGATCGTACCGGATTGCGGTTGTGTATCACTACTGCGTGATGTGCGTTAAATACCCCATGCAGGCTAGCTGTTGTACTGCACTGGCTAAACTTCTCCTCCGCAGCTGAGACACAACTGAGACTGAGACAGCTGAGACGTGTGAGTGTGTGCGTGTGTGTGTGTTGTGTTTATGTGCGCGTGACTTACTCTTCTTCTAATCGGCTTTATTCTCCTCTACTCTTCCCCACGGAGTAGCCAGCCAGAGAAAGCACGAACTCCGGCTTACCTGACCATGCTTCAATATCTGTCTATCAATCTATCTGAGACACCAGACGCACACTGAGGCAGACTAACTTCCGACTGTATAAACATACACGCAACACATATTTTGGTAGGGATGTGAGGATCCATTGCTCCAGCCACACCGGTTTCTCTTTTTGTTCCGCTATTTTCTCTTCCCTCGAGGGCAACCGTTATGTTCTAGTGAACTTGACGGCTATGCAATTGAAACACATATTCAAAGTAAAGCAACAATGCGGAAAATAATAGTACAATGCTACTCCGTAAAATTTAGGTTGGGCGGATGGTTATAGTTTTATTTGTGCCCTCAAAGAGAGTTGGTGGTGTTATGTATGTTGACTAAGAGCTGTTAGTCGACATACATAACACAACTCTCTTTGAATTGGTGGTGTTATGTTGCCGCGCTCTCGAACATTCCATCGACGACTGACCAGAAGCAGCATCTCATTCTATGTTCTAAACTATGCTCTAAATGAACATAGTCTGGTACATAACATAGAATGAGATGCTGTTTCTGGTCAGTCGTCGATGGAAGGTTCGAGAGCGCGCGCCGTATCACTTTATCCTCAACCGGTAACCACGAGAGCACAGGAGCCAGAGAGCGCTGCCTGTTAGTCAACATACATAACAGGTGGGTGATTCCACGTCAGTTCATGCAATGATGGTCCGGGTCATAATTTAGATATTTTTGTTAAAAATATATATGAAAGCCATGTTCTTGGGAGGAACATTCAGCTAGATATGAACGCCGTAACTATTTTTTTCGCTGAGAAATAAAATGGAGAAGCTTGAGGCGTGGAAATTGAGAAGATTTCACAATGCTACTTTGCACAGTCGTCATTTCCTTATCGAACCTTTCACGGCACCATAACTTTCTTAATAGGTTTTACAAAGGTTATAAACACATACTTAAAAAATTAAAAATATCCATAAAATATTTCAATGCAAACAAAAATATCAAACATGGCACAAAAACGCGTTTTAGAGACATATTCACAATTTTTTTGCAAATAAACCATCTTTCATAATACTTCACAAAACATATCAAAATGCGCGTATTTAAATATTCTTTACGAATATATAAAGATAATATGCCCACCCTTAAACATATTTTTGTTATCAACGCGGAAATTCGGCTGATTTCTCGAAATGTGGCAAGATTGGGCGTCGATATTTAAAAAAACTCCATCTTTTATTTTCTTTAAACTCCCCTTGGCACTTTGCAGTGACTTGAACTAACCTGTGATGGCAAAAGATTGAGTAACATATGACCTCCAAGCGGGAAAAGCTACGACAAACCTTCACTCGGAGCGAGCCGACGTCTTCGTCATAGCGGCTTTGCCGCACAGCACCAAACGTTTGGGCGTTAGTTATGGCATGTATTTTATATTATTAAAATTCTTTTTTTATACGCGGTGAGTATTAGTGACGTGAAAAGGAGCTTTGAGCTGGAATGCCATTAATTAGCTTACAATTCACAGGAATAAAACGGCCCCACTCTGCAAATTCGCTAACTATGCATCATACATAAGCTTAAAACTCTCAGTTGCGCGAATGGCCATGTATACATCTTGCCTCTCGGCATATGCTGACTTTCACAGATGAGTTTCCTGGAGAGTTTCCTGGATTCCTTTGACAGGTTTTACGGTGGTCCACTTTGCTTGCTTCACCGCACGAAACTCTCGAACTCGAAGACAGTTGTGAGCACTGCGCAGAGTGGTTTGACGCGTTTTGCGAAGTGCTGAAGGCATGTAGTTCTCACCAGGAACGCAAGCGATTGTACGTGCTTCTGCCATCAATCATCCTGAAGAAAACAATATTGCGTCTGGTGTCGGGTGCGACTGCCTACATGATTGATCAAACATGAAAACTGAAGCGCAAAGGTAGTGTTTAAGCAACCCCTGATCCCTACATGGGGAAAAAGGCGAATGCCGAAGACGGGGGGGTTGCAATTGAGTACTAAACACGCGACGACCTCGCATGCTCTGTTCAAAGCCCCGACAAAAAGGACGTCGTCAAAGCCATGATCAACGACATGTTCAAAGTCGTAAAAAGGTTTATGACCCGCTCTATTAAGGAAGCTTACCAGCTGTTTAGGAAGGACCATCCCCAACCCGAACTAGGCATCTCCAAATTTTATTCCCTACGACCAAAATGGGTAAAAAAAAAAAGTCCCGAGCACGAGGTGTGCGCATGCATATATTGCGTCAATTTTCAGTTGCTTTTAACGGCAATAACAAATGCCCCAAAGAAGACATTTACTGAAGACGACCTCAAGCGCATCTACCTCTTCTGCGCTCCACAGAACGATTGCTTTCTGCGCCGTTGCGAAAAGTGCCCAAAAACGCAGAGCATCTCGCTGCAGTCGCTTCATCTCGACGAAGACCAAGAGATCTGCTTCGCGTTATGGGACGCTGGCGAACTCGTCAAAAAGGTTATGGACATTCTGCCTTCCTGCGGCAATAGGAGAGCGAAAAGTATATGAGGCATTCTTACATCCTTGACCTTGAACGAAGCCTGATACATGACACAAGAACCGCCTTACCACCCAAGGCAGTGATGTTCCACTTCGATTTTGCGGAAAAATGGACAGTACTCTTTCCAACGGAAGTGCAGAGTTTTCATTGAAAAAAAACTCAAGTGTCTCTCTCCACAAGTGTGGTTACGTCCACGCAAGGCACGCAAAGCTTTGCCGTTGTCACCGATGGTACACGAAACATGACACAGCTCACGCTCTTCTAGCCACATAGGCCATAAAAGAGTATGTTAATGTTCATTTCCCAGTCTTTTTTGAAATAATTTTTGTATCAGACGGAGCGGCGGCGCATTTCAAGAATCGCTTCCAATTCCACGAATTGTCTCGGAAGCCGCACTCTTCGGCAAGATGGATCTTTTCAGCCACTGGACACGGAGGAAGCGCTTGTGATGAAGTAGTTGGAAGAACCAACGCTCACCAAGTTCCTCGCTTGCGTTGAGTTGAGCGAGATCTTCGCTCAACTCAACGATTGCCACCGCTAAAGACTTTGTGGAAGTGCTACGTAAAAAAGTAACAAATGTCTGCATGTTCCACCTGTCTGTGGAACGGGTTCGGGAGTTTCGTGCGGTAAAGCAAGCAGAGTGGACCACCATAAAACCTGTGAGAGGAATCCAGGCTTCTCATCTGTGGAAGTCATCATATGCCGAGAGGCCGGATGTATACATGGCTACTCGCATAACTGAGAGTTTTAAGCTTATCTATGCATAGTTAGCGAATTCGCACAGTGGGGCCGTTTTGTTCCTGTGAATTGTAAGCTAATTAATGGTATCCCAGCTCAAAGTCCATTTTCGCGTCACTAATACTCAGCCCTTATGAAAAAAAAAATTTTAATAATATAAAATACATGCCATAACTAACGCTCAAAACGTTTGGTGCTGTGCGGCAAAGCCGCTATGACGAAGACGTCGGCTCGCTCCGAGTGAAGGTTTGTCGTAGCTTTTCCCGCTTGGAGGTCATATGTTACTCAATCTTTTGCCATCACAGGTTAGTTCAAGTCACTGCAAAGTGCCAAGGGGAGTTTAAAGAAAATAAAAGATGGAGTTTTTTAAATATCGACGCCCAATCTTGCCACATTTTGAGAAATCAGCCGAATTTCCGCGTTGATAACAAAAATATGTTTAAGGATGGGCATATTATATTTATATATTCGTAAAGAATATTTAAATACGCGCATTTTGATATGTTTTGTGAAGTATTATGAAAGATGGTTTTTTTGCGAAAAAATTGTGAATATGTCTCTAAAACACGTTTTTGTGCCATGTTTGATATTTTTGTTTGCATTGAAATATTTTATGGATATTTTTAATTTTTTATGTATATGTTGTATAACCTTTGTAAAACCTATTAAAAAAGTTATGGTGCCGTGAAAGGTTCGATAAGGAAATGACGACTGTGCAAAGTAGCATTGTGAAATCTTCTCAATTTCCACGCCTTAAGCTTCTCTATTTTATATCTCAGCGAAAAAAATTGTTACGGCGTTCATATCTAGCTGAATGTTCCTCCCAAAAACATGGCTTTCACATATATTTTTAACAAAAATATCTAAAATATGACCCGGACCATCATTGCATGAATTGACGTGGAATCACCCAGGTGTAACTAACAAATCCTACATTAAGCAACGAATATTGGCGCCGTAAAACGCGCTATAGAAACAGAGTCGTGAGTTTGACTTCTGCCTGTTTGACAGGTTCATGTGCTTATGACGGGACGGTGTCTTCATTTTCCCTGTATGTACAACAGATATGGTTATGACCTGCACTATATATTTAATAGATGTGGCATTGATTAGCCTTAAACATGCGATAAGTCTGTTGATGTGGGTTTCAGAACACTGTTTTTAGCTGTCCTTCTTTTCTCGCAAATTACAAACCTGTATATTTGAACTCACGGAAGGAGTCTCGGTGAAATTAATTCTTATGGGACAATTCCAAGTCGCGTAGGGGGGCTATAGAATGACCTAATAAACACCTTCAAGTCGAGTTGAATTTTCGATTGGGTAAAAGCATTTACTTTTTCTTAGGCGTCGTTTCTTGGCAAATTATGAAATTTGAAAAAAAAAAAAACACCAATACAGCGCTTGGCGCAGGGTTCTCCAGTTGATAATAGTACTTGTGTAACGAGCGCATATTGAATGGGACTTACCTTCACGTTGTGAAATCTACATGCGTTTAGGCGTCAAGGAGTCGATGGCACTGCAGGCTCAGGAAGCATTCCGTTTTCCATATGTTCTTTATTTATTAATACGGTGAGTTTTTCTACAACCCTCGAAGCATTACATCGTAATAGAGAGTCGCATGCAGGACCTTCTCTTCAAGAATCAAACAATCTATGTTTCAGGAGATTTTTCTTCCTTTGAAAACGTCCAAACGACCGACGCTAAAAAGAAAAAAAAATGGTTTCTTTGTTGTTTCGTTTTTACAGGTTTGCACCGGGCTAAGGGTCGATAAGGGAATCCCTTAGATGCCTCCATTCAGTTAATAAAAAATTGACCGGTAATATGAAGAAAAAAAAAAAAAAAGTCGCCGCTTTCTGATATTTTGGTAAAACGCGTTTTCTTCTTTTTTTTATTGTTTTCGGTTTATTGCGCTTCTTTCAAAATGTTCGCTCCAGCCTCGTACGTCGTCCCCAAACGCAGCATAAATTCGCCTCTCTGTTTCTCCCCACCTGCGCCCCCATTGGCGACGAGATGTTTTGGTGGCGCCACCTCGCGGGCGCCCTCCAGTGGCGGAGCAGACGGGGTGCGAGCAGACGACGCACAATGTCAAAGCACGGAGTGGCTGTGTTTGTTCGCCCCTATGCCAATTAAAAACGGTTTATGTATTAAAGAAACGTGTATGACGGTTTTGTGAGCGATCTTTCTAACGAGTAACAGCGCCTCAAAACTGCTTTTTTATATTAAAAAAAAAAGAACTTCCAAATGTTCAAAAACAAGCCTGGAGCTTCGCATTACAGCTTGCGCGGTGTGCGTCAGGGTCATTAACAGCTTCTCTGATTCTTGTTTTTTTCGGATCTGTGGAGGCTGCTGCAGAGAAGGGTTTTGCATTCACCAGATTAAATGTCGTGCTGTCTTCTTAGCTGTGCACATAGTAATGTTGCAAAGCGCAGCACATTTGTTTTAATGAGCTTGCCGATGCCGGGGGGACGCTTCTGTCCAAGTGTGGCTCGGCAGTTGCTGACGAGGAAATGCTCGTCAGCAACTCACATTTAAGTCCTCCCACATCGAACACGTGGCAAAGAAGTTTCTTACTTCGCGACTTCTGCTCAAAAGAAAAGCAGAAAGTTTTATAAATTCTTAAGTTGCGGGACATGGCCCGGCAAATTCAGGCGATACTTTAGTTTGTTCTAACCAATGTTTACTAAGAATTGCTTACAAATTTTAAATCGCTCGCTGAGAAACGTACCACGGATTATGCGCATTTGGGTTCGCAAAATTAAAAATACAAACCGTAGAAATTTATAGGAGATGTGTACCTTATTTTTTGGGACTCTGAAGTGTCCCCGACTTACTAGATTTAAGACTTCGATCGCGTCGGGGTTTCGCCCGTTTTGCGTCGACCGGGTGAATAAGCGGGGATTTAATTGAAACGACACCCGAAGCCAGCCACCGCTTCTTTCTGCCAGTTATTTTGAAAACAATGTATGTTTACTGGTTTACAAAATAAAAAAAAAAAGGAATCAACTTGGAACTAATAAGATACCATCACTCACACAACGCATTGGAACCAACATGATACACGGAGTCGCTTTCACTGAAGTATTTACTACACACGCGAGAGTTTCTCGAATTTTGCTTTCCTATTTTCAATTTAATAAAAAATTCCTTTCTCAAATTTATTTTGTCCGAACCCCATTCACCGTCGTAGACGTTGTAATAGGGTAAAGAACGGGATATTCTATTTTCAGCTTCCAGCTTTTTTCTACTGGCGTAGAGAACAGCGCTTCGACACCTCAGCGTCGATAGTGTTTGTTAGCGCTACTACGCGTGCCACGATTTTAACCTTCGGTGAAATGTCCCACTACAAATATCACTCTAGCAAATAAACAGAACGCGTGAAACAGGCTTTCCCGCGCGTTACCCAAACAGCGCATGGAGCGAGCTGACGAGCCGAGGAATCCCAGATATGTGCGATCCGTCCCATCTCTCCTACCCGTGACGTCACAAACGATGATGATGATGATAGTTAGAGAAGCGACCCTATAGTTCGCACACGCCGCCAATACGGGCACCGGCAAACCGATCACGGCGCAGCGTCGCTTCCGTGTAAATTGAGCCCCGGCGATGGAAGACGACGGCGTGTGTCGCAACGAGACATGTTTCCCATTCGGTAAACAGACGACGACACGAGGCCTAGCTGGCCCCGCGACCGCCCTTAGTTGCCCCCCTTCACTGTCCGGCTAACGAGAAAGTGAATAGGGGCACCCGCTTGTGCGGGAACGTCGGCGGTTCTGATTGCACCCCCAGGGCTCCCCCTTCTACCCTTCGTCCCCTGCGTAGTCTCTTCCTGGATTCTCTCTGGGCGTCCGATCTCGCTCTTCCTTCGGGAGATGCTGTTCGCGGGGACCACCGTCGACCTCCCCGGTGCCGATCATTACGGGTAACAAACGGCAACCTCCTTCCTCGTGATCGCCGATCCTAATCTGGGGGCTGGCTCTCCCCTCGCATGCGCCGCTGCTCTCTCTTCTCTCTCTGGGTCGTCGTCGTTGTCGTCAACGTTTCTGAGCGCGGCACCGGCCGCCTCGTGTCGTGTGTTTGCTGCCAAATGCTTCCTCCCCCCCCCCCCCCCCCCCCCCCCTCCTAGTTGCCCTGCCCGTCTTCGCGTTACTTGGCGGATCTGTTCGGTCTTTTTTTTTTTTTTTTCGCGCAATCTTGTTTAATCATCTAATTGTTAGTATTTCTTTTTCTTTTTCTTCTCGTCATTTCGGTCCAATTCAGCATCCCCGCTCTCGTTGTTTCTTTCATTTTTCTTTTTTTTTTTTCTTGACTGCTTGCTTGTCTTTCAAACTTGTCGCAGTTTTCGCGTTTTCTTTTGTGTGTGTGTGTGTGTGTGTGTGTGTGTGTGTGTGTGTGTGTGTGTGTGTGTGTGTGTGTGTGTGTGTGTGTTTGGTTTTGACTCGACTTTGGGATTGTTCATGAAGCTGGAGCTGAGAATATACTTTGTGTGCTTTTCTTTGAGAAGCCACTTATGCCCGAGTCCCATTGTTGTTGTGTATGCCACCAACTTTTGTCCCATCTGAAGTTTACGTCGAATCTCGACGTTCGCCTACTTCGCGAAACCTTCGAACTTTCGGCAAAATAGCACGAAGTAGTGTTATATTTATAAATATTCTATTTATTTATTTATTTACCCTCAAGGTTCGACGTATATATTACTGAGAGAAATGAAAAAACTAAAAAAAAAGCACTAAAATAAATTAATTTAAGGGTACAGTTACTATGAGGTTTAAACGGGCAGCATCAGTACTCCCAGCAATTGATGCGGGAAGCTGGTTGCAGTCATTTGATGTTCGAGGTATAAATGTGACGTTAAGTGTGAGAGTGCAAACGCCTGGTATACCCAACCTCTAGATGCGATCACGCTTAAAATAGGAAAGGACGTTTTAGACGACCATCTTTCTTGGAACGGATAAATCGAACATGGATGTTAAGGGTCTTGAGCCTGAATTAGACAAAGGCAATAAGAGGTAAATACAGACAAAATGCATACACGGACGGCATTCATCTGTCCCTTCATTGACCCCCATGGCATCTATTTAATTTCCACTCCAGGGGTACGATACTAAGGTTGAAAGCTGGGCTAGTTGGTGATCGTTGTACATAATGGAATAAAACAGCGAGAAGATAAGAAAAAAAAAATGTCCCTTCCTATTTCTATCTTCGCGCTGTTTTATTCCATTATGTACAGGGGTACGATGTTGATCAAGGCGAGAGCAAGGGCGTTCTCTGCTGCTTATTGGACGTGACCCCACAGCATGCGCGTCGTCAACCAGTGAAGAGTTTTTGACTCACTATCGAGTTCACAATCGGGAAATATTTTGGTGAGAACGTGTCAGCAACTGAAAAAGGTATTGCGGTCCCTGGCGCTCTTGTACTTAGTACTTCCTCGTCCACCGGTCGATGCCAGCTTGTGTACAGCAGCAGAACAACTTTAGATTTGCAAACGAATTGCGGGTTGTCAACGGATTCCAACGCGAAATAGCAGACGATCACAACTTCAGCCTGCATCCGATCTCACTCTGCCGCGGCTCTTAAATCGTACCAGACACTCAAGGGTGATTCCACGTCAGTTCATGCAATGATGGTCCGGGTCATAATTTAGATATTTTTGTTAAAAATATATATGAAAGCCATGTTCTTGGGAGGAACACTCAGCTAGATATGAACGCCGTAACAATTTTTTTTCGCTGAGATATAAAATAGAGAAGCTTGAGGCGTGGAAATTGAGAAGATTTCACAATGCTACTTTGCACAGTCGTCATTTCTTTATCGAACCTTTCACGGCACCATAACCTTTTTCAAAGGTTTTACAAAAGTTATACAACGCATACACAAACAATTAAAAATATCCATAAAATATTTCTATGCAAACAAAAATATCAAACATGACACAAAAACGCGTTTTAGAGACATATCCACAATTTTTTTGCAAATACACCATCTTTCATAATACTTCACAAAACATATCAAAACGCGCGTATTTAAATATTCTTTACGAATATATCAAGATAATATGCCCACCCTTAAATATCTTTTTGTTATCAACGCGGAAATGCGGCTGATTTCTCAAAATCTGGCAAGATTGGGCGTCGATATTTAAAAAACTCCATCTTTTATTTTCTTTAAATTCCCCTTGGCACTTTGCAGTGACTTGAACTAACCTGTGATGGCAAAAGATTGAGTAACATATGACCTCCAAGCGGGAAAAGCTATATACGACAAACCTTCACTCGGAGCGAGCCGACGTCTTCGTCATAGCGGCTTTGCCGCACAGCACCAAACGTTTTGAGCGTTAGTTATGGCATGTATTTTATATTATTAAAATTATTTTTTATAAGCGGTGAGTATTAGTGACGTGAAAAGGAACTTTGAGCTGGAATACCATTAATTAGCTTACAATTCACAGGAATAAAACGGCCCCACTCTGCAAATTCGCTACCTATGCATCATACATAAGCTTAAAACTCTCAGTTGCGCGAATGGCCATGTATACATCTGGCCTCTCGGCATATGATGACTTTCACAGATGAGTTGCCTGGATTCCTTTGACAGGTTTTACGGTGGTCCACTTTGCTTGCTTCACCGCACGAACCTCTCGAACTCGAAGGCAGTTGTGAGCACTGCGCAGAGTGGTTTGACGCGTTTTGCGAAGCGCGGAAGGCATGTAGTTCCCACCAGGAACGCAAGCGATTGTATGTGCTTCTGCCACCAATCATCCTGAAGAAAAAAACATTGCGTGTGGTGTCGGAAGCGACTGCCTACATGATTGATCAAACATGAAAACTGAAGCGCAAAGGTGGTGTTTGGGCAACCCCTGATCCCTACATGGGGAAAAAGGCGAATGCCGAAGACGTGAGAGTTGCACTAGAGTACTACACACGCGACGACCTCGCATGCTCTGTTCAAAGCCCCAACAAAAAGGACCTCGTCAAAGCCATGATCAACGACATGTCCAAAGTCGTAAAAAGGTTTATAACCCGCTCTATTAAGGAAGCTTACCAGCTGTTTAGGAAGGACCATCCCCATCCCGAACTAGGCATCTCTACATTTTATTCCCTACGACCAAAATGGGTAAAAAAAAAAGTCCCGAGCACGAGGTGTGCGCATGCATATATTTCGTCAATTTTCAGTTGCTTTTAACGGCAATAACAAATGCTCCAAAGAAGACATTTACTGAAGACGACCTCAAGCGCATCTACCTCTGCTGCGCTCCACAGAACGATTGCTTTCTGCGCCGTTGCGAAAAGTGCCCAAAAACGCAGAGCATCTCGCTGCAGTCGCTTCATCTCAACGAAGACGAAGAGATCTGTTTCGCGTTATGGGACGCTGGCGAACTCGTCAAAAAGGTTATGGACACTTCTGCCTTCCTGCGGCAATAGGAGAGCGAAAAGTATATGAGGCATTCTTACTTCCTTGACCTTGAACGAAGCCTGATACATGACACAAGAACCGCCTTACCACCCAAGGCAGTGATGTGACACTTCGATTTTGCGGAAAAATGGACAGTACTCTTTCCAACCGAAGTGCAGAGTTTTCATTGAAAAGTCTCAAGTGTTTCTCTCCACAAGTGTGGTTACGTCCACGCAAGGCCCGCGAAGCTTTGCCGTTGTTACCGATGGTACACGACACATGACACAGCTCACGCTCTTCTAGCCACATAGGCCATAAAAGAGTATGTTAATGTTCATTTCCCAGTTTTTTCTTAAATAATTTTTGTATCAGACGGAGCGGCGGCGCATTTCAAGAATCGCTTCCAATTCCACGAATTGTCTCGGAAGCCGCTCTTCGGCAAGATGGCTCTTTTCAGTCACTGGACACGGAGAAAGCGCTTGTGATGAAGTAGGTGGAAGAACCAACGCTCACCAAGTTGAGATCTTCGCTCAACTCAACGATTGCCACCGTTAAAGACTTTGTGGAGGTGCTACGTAAAATAGTAACAAATGTCTGCATGTTCCACCTGTCTGTGGAACGGGCTCGAGAGTTTCGTGCGGTAAAGCAAGCAGAGTGGACCACCATAAAACCTGTGAGAGGAATCCAGGCTTCTCATCTGTGGAAGTCATCATATGCCGAGGGGCCGGATGTATACATGGCCACTCGCATAACTGAGAGTTTTAAGCTTATCTATGCAGAGTTAGCGAATTCGCACAGTGGGGCCGTTTTGTTCCTGTGAATTGTAAGCTAATTAATGGTATTCCAGCTCAAAGTCCAATTTCGCGTCACTAATACTCAGCCCTTATGAAAAAAATAATTTTAATAATATAAAATACATGCCATAAGTAACGCTCAAAACGTTTGGTGCTGTGCGGCAAAGCCGCCTTGACGAAGACGTCGGCTCGCTCCGAGTGAAGGTTTGTCGTAGCTTTTCCCGATTGGAGGTCATATGTTACTCAATCTTTTGCCATCACAGGTTAGTTCAAGTCACTGTAAAGTGCCACGGGAAGTTAAAAAAAAAATAAAAGATGGAGTTTTTTTAAATATCGACGCCCAATCTTGCCACATTTTGAGAAATCAGCCGCATTTCCGCGTTAATAACAAGAAGACAATTAAGGGTGGGCATATAATTTTTACATATCCGTAAAGAATATTTAAATACCCGTATTTTGATATGTTTTGTGAAGTATTATGAAAGATGGTTTATTTGCAAAAAAATTGTGAATATGTCTCTAAAACGCGTTTTTATGCCATGTTTGATATTTTTGTTTGCATAGAAATATTTTATTGATATTTTTAATTTTTTGTGTATGTGTTGTATAACCTTTGTAAAACCTATTAAAAACGTTATGGTGCCGTGAAAGGTTCGATAAGGAAATGAAGACTGTGCAAAGTAGCATTGTGAAATCTTCTCAATTTCCACGCCTCAAGCTTCTCTATTTTATATCTCAGCGAAAACAATTGTTACGGCGTTCATATCTAGCTGAATGTTCCTCCCAAAGACATGGCTTTCATATATATTTTTAACAAAAATATCTAAATTATGACCCGGACCATCATTGCATGAACTGACGTGGAATCACCCTCAATTCTTTATTTTTTTTTTTTTGTCTGTTCGCAGACGACGTACGGTATTTTCTTGATTAATTTTCGTGTGTGAATGGCTCTTCGTAGCTGACGAACCGCCTTCTTCGATCGCATTAGCAGACAAACTTTCTACGGACACTATCATAACTCGCTCAACGAGATGCAAATTCGATCTCGCTCTGGCTCTCGTTTACCAAAATCGGACCCCAGGTGTTCTACATATAATGATAGTGCGAGAACCAGACACTCTCGCGGTTTCTGACAGCTGTTTCATCTTGAGCGCTCCTAAGTACTTGTTAAAAAAATTAAATTAAATTGAATTGAATAGTGGTGACGCGCGCTTCCACTACACGCTTTGCGGTTAGGGTCCATAGGTTTAACGGGTGTTATGCCAATGCGTCAGACTTCTCGCAAAACTTATCAGCGTCTCTGACGTCATACGCTTAACGGTGTCGCGGAGCATACCACCCAGAAGACAAGGCCTGCTCCCTCCCTCTCCCCATACGTCATCACTGGATGGATGAATGGATAGATGAATCCGGCTGAGCCCTTTGGATCGGGCGGTAACTTACGCCACCTAGCCATTTTGTTTTACCATTTAAGCTTAGAATATTTAAATGTGAAATCTATATTCACTCCTCACTGCGAAGAAAGTGAGGCTATAAGACCCCCTTGCCATCAGTTAATAAGAAAATACCTAGTTTTCTCTCGCTTTCTGCCACCATTCACTTAATCTTTGTTTGGTATTCTCTACAGTCTTGAAATCCCCTCTCTCTTTGCTGCTTCTAAAACCCAATGACTTTATTAAATCTATGTTGTCTTCGGTAGGCATACGGTGAAGCCCTTTACAGTAGAGTATCAAGTGCGTAGATGCACTGGTGCATCTACGCAGCGCCACCTATTTTGCGTCAGCATCGCCGCCAGCGCGTCTCGAGCTTGAGGTGGTCCACTAACGATGACGTCATCCGCAAGCCTTGTCCTTTAGGTGTCATTGCGTGGAGTCGTCCCGCGTCGCTGAGTGCGACGCGCGTCGAGCGTTCAGCTCGATCGCTAGCCAAGTCACCACATGCGTCATACCGTATGTTCGTGGCATCTGCAAGCCCCGTAAAAGGTGCGCTGTGCGATCAAGCATAGTATCGGGAGAGTGGATATGCAAAACGATGCCTCATGTACATACACGTCTGTGCATTTGCGCGGAGAAAGCATCTTCTAAAACCGCGCGCTCCCGCTTCTCTGTCCCACTCGTATCGCGGAACTTTCGAAATGGGGTATGTATTATCTTGCTTATAATTATCGGAGTTTGCGTCTAAACAGCGTCTATGTTTATTGCTGTTGACAAATATATCTGAAAGCACTATGTATGTAGATGGAGCCCATCGACACCCCGAATCATAATTTATTTCGTTATATCCAGCATTCCAATATTTACGACTCCTCAGCCCAGCATGCGATCTCTTAAGCCCAGCACGCGCATGTTTGTCCCTTCGGAAAGCGAGCAAATGACGTCCCATACACAGGAACACTGAGCATGGAACAGGGCAGGGAAATGCCTATGCTCTGTTTCATACTTATTGTACAACACTGTGAAAGCTGCTGGCCCGTTCTGCTCCACACAGCGCCCTCACCGGCGTGCGTGCACATCGCAACACACTCGCGGCCGCCGGACGGCATACCTTCTCTTTCCGGTACACCCTAAGTACACCCTACCTTGGTTGTGCAGAAGACATTGACCGTCACGAGCGCGATACGCAATGCGCTTCTCGCTGGCCGATTTTGAGAGAGCTCGCGCTTATTTCATTTCGTTTCCATACCCCATTAAACAAAAGAAAATGGGGTGCCTCATGTTGCCCCATGGTTCTAGTGTGAAGCTGCGTGGTTGCCCTAACGTCGCTCCCATGTATGATCTCGTCTACGTCAAGTCACATTAATGTAGAGGAGGAGATGTTAGGTGTGGTGGAATATTTGTGTAATATGGGGTCCAAAAACTAATTATTCGCATTCCATTGTTCTGACAACGATTATGTTTACGTCCCTCCTCCAGAGTGTAACGGCGCAGTGACGCGTCATGTCAAATACTTGTTCGCGTGTTCGAGAAAAAAAAATACTCACAAACCAAAGAGCGACTAACTTAGTCGGGCGTGAATGAAGATGTGTGTATAAAGGCGGGATATTGAACCATGGTTAAAAGCACTAAAAAGACGTACACAAGATAGAAGACAAACACGGGCGGATGTGCCTACGACATATACGTCCCGGTGCAACATGTGTGTTACTGCGCGCGTTTGCAATGTATGAAGGAATGTCTGTGTATGTTTTGTCCGCGCATGCGAGCGCCCGTGTTTGTCTTCTGTCTTGTGTACGCTTTTTAGCGCTTTTAACCATGGTTCAATACAGTCAACACCAACTAGCCTAACAACAAGTCCTTTTAAAGGCGGGATACGCGGATTAATGCCTGCGCAGGCCTCCAGAGGGTGTAAGTTAACAACAGCTTCCGCGCTCTCGAATACATGATTCATCCTCTGATTTTGATTCACGCTCATAGGCCCTGCTAATTTTTTTAGCAATCTATTTTATCCTGAACAGGTTGGAATCGGCGCGTAATAATCAATCTGGAATCGTAGACGCGGCATGCTGGCCGCTCAAGTTCGACCATAGTCGATAGTTGACATACGTGATGCCGTATATACTGTCCCTTTTTAGAGCGCAGCTCTTAGGCGCCCGTTTCCGGCTTGAGCGGCGTCGGCGTCGGCGTAACTGTAAGGTCACGTGAACCCCAGGATCACGAGGGAGGAGGGTACACCCTCCCCTCAATACCCTTCCCTCCTCCTCCTCAAGAGCTGCGCTCCAATTCGCCGTTACAGGGAGTTGTCAACGGCTTTCATTTTTTCGTACGTCGCCTGTGGTTTTCTATTACACCAACTCAACTATATGACGTCACGCTGCTGCGTGACGTGATGCTGCTGTCGGTACCGCGCAAGCGCAGACGCTTCTTCTCACGTGAATCCGGTTTCTGCACAGTGTCACACTTGGTGTGTGCAAAGGCGGTATTGTTTGTGGACAGCGTGCTGCAGTGTATACTTGAGGCAGCATATGCTGCGCTCGACTTTCTCGTTCAAGCTGACATTGCACGAAGGCAGTATTCATTATTCAGGTTTTCTCGGATGTGCCTACGACATATATATATATATATATATACACGTCCCGGTGCAACATCTGTGTTACTGAGCGCGTGTGCACTGTATGAAGGAATGTTCGTGTATGTTTTGTCCACGCATGCGAGCATTCATGCGCAAAAGTTGTAGTTAGATAGAACGTTCGAATCTGTGTTGTACGCCGTAAGTGATTTCTATAGATTTTTATTAATATGTTTCGTTGCTTCCAATAAACTATTCGGCATCTCATGGTGCCAAAACCACGAATCATTCATTAGTTCATTCATTCATTTATATGTTTATTTTTTGCGCTCGTGAACAGCTGTTGCCCGAATAATGATACACAATCACATTTTGGGTTGTCAATGATGTCGCTATACAATTTGTAAGGGTAACGAAACTGGCCAACATTGTATTTAACGAAGAATGGAGAGATAACGCTAACTAACGAGCGAGAAATGCAACTACAAAAGTAGCACACCGAATTCGTGGCATATTTTAAAAAGTTAACAAGTAGCATATGTTGAGGACGCGCAAAAACATAATTAAGTATTGCTCAAAGAACGCTCGAACATTTGAATAGTCGAGTTTAAAGATTTCGATATTGGTAATCGCACCGGAAGTGTTATAAGAATGTTGTACGTGGTTCATGGGACTGGTTTGATCGGTCTTTTCGATTTAGGAAGTGGGAGTAACCCCCTCTCGGTACTTCGAGGTCAATAGCTGACGCGGAGCCTCGGACAGTCAACTAAAGTGTGGAGTCATTTATGTACAAAAATAAAGTATAATATAATACCTTCACTTGAAAAAAAAATTTTATTGGGTAACACACTCTTTACAAACACACGAGGTGTGGGCATTGCGCATGACCCCTGCCAACGCAGCGGCATGACGTCAAGGCCGCGTGTTGCTCTATAAACGCCCCTTATTCCCGAGGAAAAGAGAAATATGCGAACATTTTCCGATACTCGCCGACTCCACACAGCTCCGTTCTGCCAAAGGCCGAGTCAAAAATACATTCCAGTGTTCCCGGAAAATCAATACGCCGCGCTTCCTGTTCGTTTCCTCCGCATCTCTCTCGGACAAAGTTCCTCTACTTTTTATTATATTTTTCCCTCGTCTTTTCTGCCGCCATCGGACAAAACAGTCCGGCATCTAATATCGAGTCGCTGTCTTTAAAATGTTTTAGTATCCTTCTATAGTGCCGCGTGGGAAGTGGCTCCCCAGACGCGCTTCATGCAGAGTCGAGACGCAAACACCGCAACCTTAATAGAATCCACTACGAAAGGTCAACCAATATCGAGTATAGCTACGGGGCAGACCAGCGTCCATCAACTGCATAGTGGGCTCTTCTTGCTCGTGCACGCAACGTATTAAGAATAGACACAAGCCTAGGAGTTCAGTCAACAGAACATAGTTTATAATTATTATGAGTGTTTAACTCACTGTTATTTTGTTCATTTTATATCACTGCAATTAGTTCTGTGTTTCACTTATTCATGTCATAATTTATTTTCTATTCTGACTGCTGTAAATTTGTTTTATTATTATTGCTACCATTAACAGGAGGTCCCTTTCCAGTCTCTGACTCTGGGACCTCCTTCTGTAATATTTCTAATGTATTTACCTTTGATCTACGCACAATAAAACCTAAAACCTGAAAAACAGTAAAGTCTTAAACGTTTCCCGTTAAGTAGTTTGGTGCTGTATCATCGTGAACGTCCGCGATAAGTTTCGAGTTTCAAGTTTATTTCCATTAAAAGAGGAAACGAGGCGGGGTAGAGCAAAAAGCTGGTGTCGCAGCTTGACGAGGCCCCAACCTCCTATTACGGAGCTGCGCTGGAACGGGACATCGGTAAAATTAAAGCCCAGTATTAGATCAAATTATCAAATATCTCCTACAATATTAGATCCGTGTTAAACAATACTGAACACAACTAATGAGGACGCTATCCTTTTTTATTTAACGTTCTAATATGCCCTTTTTAATTCGATTACGAGATCACTAACCACCAAAGACTCTCTGGTACATTTCTTGAAAATGGGAAAGAAACGCCGAAAGCTCATATGGTGCTCCATTTGTTCTAACAAAAAGAAAATGCAAATCGAATTGTTTCTTGCCGTAAAGTTGGTTCTTATTCTTGGTTGTTTCCCGGTGGTTTTTCTTCGGTGTGCGCTCTGAGCTAATACTCCGTGTTTAGGCTCGATTCTATTCTTTCAGGAATATGAAAACGTTCGATCCCGCGTCTAAACACTCTTACCGTACAATTCGCACCGCGAGACGTTTTCGCGGACAGTTCTTACGATTTTATAATATACATATAAGGTGGTCCTTTGACCTACCTCCCTAAACGTCCCGTATGCAGAATACATTAGCAATTTATTGTAGGTACGGACAGGCAAAGAGTCACTGGGTGTGGCCTAGCATAATTAAGCTTTTTCCTTCGTGAATTTTTTGTGTGTTTTTATCGACTGATGTCGCAATCTTATTGGCTGCGAAGCTATTATTAAATTCTCAAAACTGACCACGCCCTACTTTTTTCTCCTTTTTTTTAAAGATATCAGGAATGAAACGCGCACCACACAAGGACCACTCAGAAAAAAAAAAGGCTGTGCGTCTACTTTCACGCACACCACTCGGAGAGCCAATCAGCGCAACTTACGGAGGCAGTTCAGCGAATGACAATGCCGAAATATCTGTTTAAACCAAAAACGCAGACTGAGTTATGACATTAAGCAATGCAAGTGTGATGTTTTACATTACTTAATGTCACAATTCCGACTGCGTTTTTTGGTCTGAACATATGTTTCGGCAGTGTCATTCGCTGAGCTGCCTCCGTAAGTTGCGCTGATTGGCTCTCTCAGTGTATTGCGGGAAAGCAGACGCACAGGCTTTTTTTAGAGTCTATAGTTATGCTCGGCGAAAAGTAAGTTTTATGGCTTTACTTGCAACGTGTAGGTCTTTTTTTCACCTTTTTTGTTTACATTACGTCTCGATTTGTTAAGAAGCAGTTCATTAACACAAACCGTGCCGTTCTTGGGAGACAGAACGCGTCTTCTCTGTTTCTTTTGTTCTTTTGTCCCTCTTGTTTTCTACACTATGAAGAAATTTGCTATAAGACGTAATTTGTGTGTGTGTGTGTGTGGGGGGGGGGGGGGGGGGGGAGCCGAGATTCGTATTGCGATCGCTGTAAATAACATTATAAACTATTTATTTTAATACTGATAGAACCAGAGATCAGCGTCTAGCTCGGATAAAAACCCAAAATGCAGCACCGCGTCTGACGGCAGCTAGTGGAGGTATTGCGAAGTTGTCCGAGTTTTTGTCGTAAAAGCACATTTTGGACTTAAAACAAACGAAATATAACTATCTCGTCGGTGCTGTTATTAAAGATCAATAAGCGATTATTTATGCGCGGTACTTCGTTAAAATCTAGACGTAAGCAATAAGGT
>NW_024609857.1:8031817-8216844 GCF_016920785.2 Ixodes scapularis | reverse complement strand
CGGAGAGCCAATCAGCGCAACTTACGGAGGCAGCTCAGCGATATGACGATGCCGAAACATCTGTTTAGACGAAAAACGCAGACTGAGTTGTGACATTAAGCAATGCAAGCGTGACGTTTTGCATTGCTTACACTCTAAGAAATGCCTGCGCGTCTACTTACCCGCAAAACACTCGAAGAGCCAATCTCTGCGATCTACGAAATCAGGTCAGCGAATGATGAGGCGGAGCATCTGTTTAGACCTCAAAATTAAGTGTGCGCTGTGGCATTACGCAATGCAAAGCGTCATGCTTGCATTGCGTAATGCCACAGCGCAGACTTAATTTTTAGGTCTAAACAGATGCTCCGCCTCATCATTCGCTGACCTGATTTCGTAGATCGCAGAGATTGGCTCCTCGGGTGTTTTACGGGTAAGTAGACGCTCAGGCATTTCTTAGAGTGTAATGTCACAACTCAGACTGCGTTTTTTGGTTTAAACATATGTTTCGACATCGTCATTCGCTGAGCTGCCTCCGTAAGTTGCGCTAATTGGCTCTCCGAGTGTTGTGCGTGAAAGTAGACGCACATACTTTTTTTTAGCGTGAAGGACAGTATGCTTATGCTCGCGAAAAGTAAGTTTTATATCTCTACTTGCAACCTGTAGGTCTTTTTCTTTTGTCTTTTTTGTTTACATTACGTCTCGATTTGTTAAGATGCAGTTCATTAACACAAATCGTGGAGCTATTGGGAGAGAGAACGCGTCTTCTCTGTTTCTTTTGTTCTTTTGTTCCTCTTGTTTTCTACACTACGAGGAAATTTACTATAAGACGTAATTTGTTGGGGGCGCACGAAGCGAGAGTTGATGTGTCTTAAGCGTGACGATCAGCTGGTAGAAAGAAAGTGAGGGGGAAGGGGTTAAGGAAGCGCGGAGTGGGAAAGGGCGGTGGTGACTACACGGCTTGGCTCAACGAGGTAGAGAAGCTTAGAGCGAGAAACTGGTATCCCGTTCACCAGGCAAAAGTGACCCCGACCTGGCTGCCGCCATCTTGCACAATTTCGACCACTAGACACGTGACCGTACCCTTAGACTTTTACACAAAACTGAGCTGAGCTTTGTATTGCGACCGCTGTAAATAACATTATAAACTATTTATTTTAATACTGTTAGAACCAGAGATCAGTGTCTAGCTCCGATAAAAACCCAAAATACAGTACCGCGGCTGACGGCAGCTAACGGAGGTATTGCGAAGCTGCCCGAGTTTTTGTCGTTAAAGCAAATTGGTGTTAAAAAAACGAAATATAACTATCTCGTCGGTACTGTTGTTAAAGATCAACAAGCAATTATTTGTGCACGGTACTTGGTTAAAATCTAGACGTAAAACAATAAGGTCACGTGTCTTGTGGTAAAAAATGTCCAACATGGCGGCGGCCAATTGGGGGTCAGTTTGAGCTGCCAGTTTATCGCTCTAAGGCCCCCTACCTTGTTGGAACGACTACACAAACCCCACATTAAAACGCCTAGTCAGCGAGTGCAAAATATATTCCGCATTCAGTTGTAAGGTAAGACGATCTTCCTGCGTATGTCCTTCTCGCTGTGTTTCTTTCTCCCCCCCCCCCCCCTCCCTTCCAAATTGTTTGCAGTTTCATTCTATCCTCAACTATCGACCCATTTCTCATCAAGCTGCAAATCGACAACATTTTTCTTCTTCTTTTTTTTTACAATCTTGCTTTTAGAGCGCAGCTCTTAGGGGCCCGTTTCCGGCTTGAGCGGCGTCGCCGTCGGCGTCGGCGTCGGCGTAACCGCGCGGTGCATCATGGGAAATGTCCCATAATGCACCGCGCGAGCCCCCCACCGGGGTCACGTGACTTCGTGGGGGGGCACGTGACCCCCCCGAGGTCACGTGACCCCCTCCTCGAGGTCACGTGACCTCGGGGGGTCGCGTGACCCCGATGACGTCATCGACACTGATGACGTCACCGGCATCCACATCGTCATCGTCATCATCACTGATGACGTCATCATCAGTGATGATGACGATGACGATGCGGATGCCGGTGACGTCCTCAGTGATGATGACGATGACGATGTGGATGCCGGTGACGTCATTAGTGATGATGACGATGACGATGTGGATGCCGGTGACGTCATCAATGATGATGACGTCATCAGTGACGATGACGATGTGGATGCCGGTGACGTCATCAGTGATGATGACGATGACGATGTGGATGCCGGTGACGTCATCAGTGATGATGACGATGACGATGCGGATGCCGGTGACGTCATGAGTGATGATGACGATGTGGATGCCGGTGACGTCATCAGTGATGATGATGATGACGATGTGGATGCCGGTGACGTCATCAGTGAGGATGACGATGACGATGTGGATGCCGGTGACGTTACCGACATCCGCATCGTCATCGTCATCATCACTGATGACGTCATCAGTGACGTCACTGATGTCGTCACCGGCATCCGCATCGTCATCGTCATCATCACTGATGACGTCATCAGCGACGTCACTGATGACGTCACCGACATTCGCATCGTCCTTGTCATCATCACTGGTGGTCATCAGTGACGTCACTAATGACGTCATCGGTACCCGCATCGTCATCGTCACTGATGACATCATCAGTGACGTCAGTGATGACATCATCGGCATTGGGGGTCACGTGACCCCCCTGGTTAGTCTAACACCCCCCCCCCAGCGCCCTTCCCTCCTCCTCCTCAAGAGCTGCGCTCTAATTCGGCGTTACAGGGAGTTGTAAGCGGCTTTCACTTTTTTGAAAACAAATCTTCGAGGGTAGTCTTTAGGTTTGAACTACCTGAAGTCGATAATAAAGTAGGGATACGAATCTCGGAGAAAACAAAGGGAGATAGTAAGACTACGCCGGGTACCCGACGCGTTGGTACGCTCTAGACGCATCGAAAACTCGAGACCGAGGAGCGTTGACGGAGAAAGCGCGCGAAAAACACTCGGGTGTGTGAGCAGGTAATTCTGTCGTCGGTTCTGCAGTAAAAAAAAACCCTGTGGCTTTTGCATGACGTATGAGCAGGAGGGCTGCGGCGTTTGCCTAGAACACACGTGCCAAAACATCGACCAAAAATCAGGCGTCATTTGGAACATGCAAGAAGGAATGCCGGTTCTTTTTGAGAAACGAGGGTACTCACCGAACCAAGAAGGGGGGGGGGGGGGGGGGGGGGGGGCAAACTTCAAGAGTAAAAACAGACCCGCGATTTCTGTACGACAAATGCACACGTGTGGATTTTATTTTTTAATATTTTTTCTTCAAAATTCGTTTTTGGTGCTTTTTGTCCGCTGGTTGTTGTTGTTTTCCCCACACGTGTTCTCGCCTTTAATATGTCAGTGGAAGAAACAGCTGTATCGCTTAGGGGTTAAAGAGAATCAAGGAAAAACTATACTCTAGAGCCTATATTCTGTTTCAGAATAAATTTGTAAAACGGTGAGCGCTATGCCCCCCCCCCCCCCCCCCCCCCCCCCTTCTTCATCCAATTTGAGCGACGGGGCAAAACACGCGACAGCTATTGGCGACGTGCGCGACCGAAAGCGTCGCTGTGGTCGGCCTTCCACGATTGGCCCAAAAGCTGACTATGACGTCGGAAAGGGTATACCATCGACGGAAATAAGAGGAATTAAAGAACTTTAATTTCGACGGTGTTGGCAGTGTCGCTTTGAGAGCGCAATGATTTCAGGCTTCCACCATGCTATTTACAAACACCATCGAACTTGTTGTCCGCAAGGTACTGACGTCACAAGGGGGAACCATAGGAGGGCGCCACCAAAACATCTCGCCGCTAATTTTGCAATGCAGAATTTATTCCGATGGCACGTTGTCGCGCGCTGTGATCGTATACGCAGCACCGGCGTTTTCCAAACTAAGCTGAAACGACGTTACAGTATGCGCGTGGCATGTTGATCCCCGGCTGTCCTAATCTCGTTTGTACAAAGTGCTAAAAAATGTTAAAAAAAAAACAAAAAAACATTTACGGACTAGAGCCTTTTGTCATATCTTGGTATTTTACTTTTCACCGTTTGCTTAAAGACAAGACAAATGTTACTTCTTTTTTTTTTTTTTTTTCTTCTCTTCTGTCGAAGCACTTGAAGAGCCTCTTAATCACTGCCGGTTTTCAGTGGCGCTGCCGCTTCGCCAGGAGAAGCATCGAAACAGTGATCTATCTGAGTTCGTCGTTGGAAGCGATGCGCAGTGGACACTGGCGATGCTTTTGCGTTGCTCGTGTCCCATCGCCACGATGCAGCTACCATATGACCCCTGGCTGAAGCTCCTCGATGTGTTTGCGTTTGTTTCTCAAGTAGCCTCAAATACGCCCGTGTACGAGGCCCGTGTCTCGATCGGCCCTTGGAAGCAAATGGTGGCGCAGCATTGAAATGAGCGCCCCTTGAAACGAATGACAGCGAAGCACCCGCTCGTGGCATGTGTCTCGTGCGTTTTCGCAAGGATGATTCGCGGCACTTCAAAGCGCGATTTTTATCGAGGGACATCAACCATTGCCGCTGGTTAGCGCCACCAGGTTCAATACTACTCACTGCGGCTGCTCTGAGAACTTTCGTTTTCCCTTTAAAAAAAACCGCCACTAGGCAGGCCGTTCCCAGCCGAGCCGAAATCATAATGGAGTGGCCGCGGTACTCGCAAAGAGCTCCGAGGATCACTCACAAAGAAAACAAAAAACGTCCGACACCCTCCATCCACTCGATTACCTAATGGACACTCTCCTTATGAACCCCGCGTTTTGAAACAAAAACTTCCCCGGCAAATGACGCGTGGTACACGTGCTTGCGCCCTCCACTACGACCCTCAAAACGCCTCCGTGTTTTAAACGGCGCTAATGAGAATCCCCAAGGCTGCCGCCCCGTCCTCCTTCAAGACGTTGTCAGTCAGGCTCGAGATCGCCAAGGGGCCGTTTTCGCAATGAAGCCTCCATCCTCGAGTTCTTCGTGTCGGCCTTTCCAGGTCGGCACGAAGATGAACACTTATAATTTGGGCGTGCTCGGGCCCCTACATAATTAATTCCCTCCCAGCGTCCATTACAATGGAGCGAGAGTTTGCCTTGTCCGTTCTTTCTTAGTTTTACATTTCGTCCGGCAGTAGCTGGCTAGAGAGCCCACATTACGGAGAGTATCCAGCTGCTCGATCACGTGTTTTATGGGCCGCGTTTGCGATATGAGCTGCGAGGGTGTCACGAACGCGTTGGTCGTCTGAGAGCTTCTCGGCCTTTCCTCCTCGCCACGCGACAACGCGGCGCATGCGCATTTGCGACCCATCTCCGCAGGAGGCGTTCGCCATTAAATTGCAAACGCTGTACCCGTAGTTTGAGATACACTCTCTACAATCTGAGCTCTGTATGGCTGGGATGTTTTCGCAGCGGACGCTAACAGCCAGTCCGGCGCTTGGAACGTATATCACGTGATTAGGCTTCCCGCCCGCCGCTGCACCCCTCCAGTAGGTCATGTAACAGTCGCACGGCACGGCATTGGATAGGCTCCGGTGGCTCGTGGCGTAAAAAAAAAGGAAGTATAAGCCGTGCACAGGTTATGATGTGCTCCAAGGTCGAACGAGGTGGAGTGTCCTTCCTACATGCGCGGGTTTTGCTCTCGTGCGACGAGTGATTATACTTCGTCTCACCTTAGCATGGACCAACGTTACTAAAACACTCAGTTGGGAAACTCGCCGTCGAAACCTGGGCCGCTGGCGTCCACCCAGACCGAGCTAAATGCGACAACAGCGCCACTCTTTTTCGTTTGTCTGTACTATGGTCACCTTGAGCTTTTTGAAAGTCTGTTTTTGCGTAAAAACAAACTGAAAAGACTCTTTTTGAATGAAATTGATTGGAGTTTAGTACCAAATGATTGGCGCGTGATTTTTTTATCATCTTTAGTTCGCAAGGTTCTGCGGAACAATTAATATTGTTTTTATACAACCATGCCTCAGCGGGCCTTTCAGGTAGCGCGTCCAGACCTACGTGCATTTTAACTTCGGATGTTGAACGCGGCGCGTCCGCCGGGGCGACGGGGGTGGCACCCCTGTAACCCCTTCCGCTGTACCTGTTCTCAAAGCCAAAATGGAAGTCGCGTGCAGTTCCTCGAATGGCCGCTACGGGAGAAATGGCGGCGTTGTGTTCGTCATTGGCTCGGTGCTCGGAGACAGATGGAAAGCGCTTGTCCTGTTCATTCTTTGTCCTGTCCTTGTCCTTTGCGCTTTTGTAATTAAGAAGGGTATCCTCGACTGACATGACTGGAGCACCCGCTGCACGAGCGCTTGTGCAGCAGCCCAAGCGTGATACAAAGCAAATAGTCCGTGCTTTTAGCACGCGCGGCTAACAATAGTCGATGCTAAGGTGAGACGAAGTTTACCGTGCAGCGCAATAACCGTAGTGAAACAAGTCCGTTTCCTCGCAGAACATTGCTGGTTTCCCTCTCCATGTGTGGAATTTAGATGTATGTACGTGCATATTCGATTAGATTAGTGTTATTTTATCGAGGCGTACGTGGCTCAAACGCCAAACGCTTCGTTTCTCTTCTTTCGACAACCAAATCTTGTAACAACTACTTCGAGAAAGCCCACGAATAATGCGCAAACCTTTTTCTTCTTCTTTTTTTTTTTTTTTTTTTTTTGGTGCGATCACGTGAAGACAAGCGCATCTCCTACAAAGTTGTGGGAGATGTGCTAGGCGCGTCGGAGAACCTACTATTCTACGAAAAGAGAAGCTCATAAAAACAAATATCCTAAAGCACATAGACTAAAGGGAAATCTCCTAAACCTAACAACGCAGCAGCTGCTGCTGTGAATAACAGCACACTTTTTGTGGTCGTTAGTTTATTTTATTTTTTTTCGCATTTTGTATTTTGGAATTTACTGTGCTGTCACCTTTATGTGAACGCGGTTAAAACCTTAGTAGAGGTTTCCTCTTCAGCACGCGCTGGTTGACTTCCATCGGGCTTTGGCAGTGCCTGCGCCGAAGCGTTATCAATGACAGAGAGCTCGCGCCGGAGGCGGAGCATCCATTGCATTCTTAATCTGTCACCGACTATGATATATACTAAACTCAGGTACAGCTCCCCTAATAAGAAAATAGCACTTTCTAAGCAGGGTTTTTGTTACGTTTTGAATGAATACGCAGTCCAGAACGAAAGAAACGCGAACAACAATGAGACCCCCTTTCGCCTTCTTCGTGTAGTGGGACGGTTGTCAGCGGTAGCTTTCGCGCAACCTGTGACGCCACTGGACATTACATGGGACTATTATATTTAGGAGAAACACATACCTGATATTTCGACTCAAAAGTTGGATACACTGACAAAATATCTATATGCAAAGAGTTTTTGCAGGAAAATCCTTTTTGTGAACGAAGGTTTTGGCTTGTGTCAACCTCCTTTACGTCAGGAACTACTCTTTCCAAGTTGTCAATGTGGGCCTCGCTTGTCTTCAGAGCAGATGCCGATGCTCAAAACTGCCAAAAGCGAAATCAACAAAATATGTCGATCTTGTTCAACACTGCATATTAGCAAGAGTCAGTCCTACAAAGAAAATATAACTTATATTTCATCTTTAACCCAGCTTAACTATATACCCAAGATTTTTCAGTTTTTTTTTTTTTTTTGTTTTATAAAGAATAGTTATAAGAGCAAAACAAATATATGGAGGTTTCGCCTGACTTGCATAAAGTTCGGTAAAGAGTTTGTGCGACGTGCTCGAAGGTACATCATTCACACCTATTGAAATAAGAGTACAAACATGTCATGGGTACAAAATATTTTTGAACAGATCAATAATTGTTAGTTCTTTATTGAAATGCATCCAAGCTACCCGCGACTCAATTATACCATATGAAAAGCCTGTACGGAGAAAAACCTAACCACTAACTAGTTTATTAGTGGACATTCAAATGTTCAGCGCTTCAAGACTTTCTCTCCTATCTTATGCACTTACACACAAAAAACATTAACTGCTGCTGTATGCCACATTAGTTTAATTAAAAGATTCATAACTGGAAAACGATTACAGAAACGTGGAAGGAAACAATGCCATTTATGTGCCATCTGACCGGGAACGTTTGGCAGAATACCTTGGCCAAACATCAAATTGGACTGTGCATTCTACATTGAGAAAAATGGATATTATATACCACACAGTTTTTTTTTATTTGGCATTACGAAATATGATTTATATTGACCATATTTTAGTAGTGACTGCAGATATTAATGAACCAATAACTTTTTTGTATCATTATGTTTAATAAGATAATATTCAAACAATGCATCTGAAAATATTTTGAGGTCTAGCCATACCTGCATTGAGAGTGAACTGTACAGTTGAGACCATGACAAACATGACAGAAAAGGTACGCCATGTGGAAACCTCTTCCCCTTCACTACACGATAAGCAGCGGGAGTGGCCGAAGCACGTCTCAAAGTTATGTCTTATGGTTTTTCCTATCTTGGATAATGAGGTCCAAAAGGCAGGATAGTACAGTCACGTTATACTGAACAACACAAAACTTGATGTTCTACCATGGATTCAAGGTTTTAGTTATGCGGCCTCACTATTAAAAAATAAGGACTCTGCTTTATGCAGAAAGGAACACTAGTTGAAATTTAACGAACAGACATGTCATATTTTAAAAGATAAATGGACCACAAGCCTCAAATATTTAGTGGGAATAGAAATTTCGCGCCTATGAAAATGTTCAGAACCCAAAGCAAACACAACCATCAAATGACCAACGGCCTACAAAAGGAAGAAAAAAAAAACATTTTAAACGAAGTTTACAAGCGCTGCTTTGAACAATACAAAACACATTCGAAGCCACGACCAGAAGAGAAGTTATACACAGGGCGAAACCGAACTCCGAAGTGAGGATCTCAAAAGCAAAAGTATTACAAGACAAAGCACCTCCACGCGGGGCTCTATAAACAAGTGTATCGTTACAGCGTTCAAGTTCCTTCCAATTTGGTGAATCCCGAACATGGTTGACACTATGAAGCGTGCCGCAGAGCCGACCAGCATCGTCCGAAAGACACTCGGAAACACGCTCAGAAAGTATAAGCGTAAAATAATGCTTAATTAAACGCGCGCGAGCACGATTTCACTGCACCGCTAAATTTGATGGGCACATGCTCCTACAACGTGTCGTCGACATCTTTTAAATTATTATTAAGGGGTTTGCATTATTCATTATTGGCTTCATTTCGTTCGCTACAAACGTACCTGAACTAAAACGGACTAAGGGCTCATTCACACTGGAAGCGGATCCGCGTTCGCAAAGCGGTTGCGAACGCGGTTGTATAAGGATTCAGTACAATTGCACGCGCACACGATGACATCAAATGCGCGTGCAATTGCACTGGATCTTTATACAACCGCTTTCGCAACCGCTTCGCGAACGCGGATCCGCTTCCAGTGTGAATGGGGGGTTACCCTTTGTGGCTCTGATAGGCCATAAATGAATTCGCGAGCGCCGCTTTCAAACAGTCCGCACTACGCGCTGAAACCCCTCGCTCCGCTCGGGGAAACTTTAATATCGCTCGCGGTCATGTTTATTTACGCATAGCGGATACGACCGTACCTTTCGCCTAAGAGCGTCAGGGTAAAACTTTAATCTCGAGGCGCTAACGCGCACCAGGCCCAGTGTTGCCAACTAAAATATTGAAAACCCGCAGTCAGAATCCCGAAAACCGATAAATCCGAAGAGTAAAGCCATACGCACTACGCCGTGCACCTCGACCGGAAATGGCTATACGCACTACGCGGAACTCGTAGAAAACGAATAGTTACAACGAGTTTCCAAAGCGGTGGCGTAGCATAGTGGTAAGGTGTCTACTTCATACGAAGCGGACCCCAGTCGGATCCCTAATGGCGTCCTTTTTTTTTATACTTTTTTTTTTGTCGGACATTTGGCGATATTTACGGCATTCATCTTTTACACATAGCACTGAAAAAAAAAAAAAAACACGAATGTTGTCGACGAAACTTCGCAGAACTAAATGGTATGGAACTCCCTTTCCGGAGGTAAAATCGGGGACAGCGGGGCTTAAATTGCCGGGTGGACGCCGCGAAGCGCGGCGTCCAACCGCGCAGCGCAGCGGGAGCGGCAATTTAAGCCCGTTGTCCCCGATTGTTTTGTAATTACCAGCCGCGCACTGTCGCCGCGAAGCGGAGTGAACGCAGGCGGGGAGTGGGTTAACGCGCTCACCACTTCCTATGCGCGTCACGTTGAAGTGACAGGCTGTAGCTAAGCAGAAGCGATGAAGCGGCCGTACTCACTGTACTCAAACAGAAACAACAAAGAAAAATACAGACGTTAATCATTATTTTGTTCTCTATTTCGCCAGATATGATTTTGAACATACCTTAAGTTCGCGCAGCTTAAACTAAAACCTTATTTTAATTTTAAAAAAAAAAACTTTCTGCGATTGTTTTTTTTTTTTGCCATTATGCCAAAATTCTCAACGACTACGAGCCGGTTTCATTAAAACTGCAATCAACTTCGTACGCGACTGGTCATATTGTTCTTCACTTGGCAACGATTTGCCCGCTCAATCAACTCTCTTTGAAAAAAGAAAATGTTTCATTTTCGGTGGAAAAAGTACATTAATCCTCGCTGACTCGGACCGCCCTCCAAAGTTTAAAAAAAAAAAAAACGAGCAAACAAAAGCACAGGAAATTCGCCAAGAAGAAAGTGAAAACAAGAAGCCGGGGTGTCTCCGTTCATTCTTTTGGAAGCTGCGAAAGATTCGTGTTTCCTGCGGAATGGAAGTGGGAAATGAAGTTTCCGATTTCGTATCACCGATGACGGTGCGCAGCCGGCAGGATGGAAAGCGGGGTGGATGGAGGGGGGCACAACGTACCCGCCGCTGAAGACATCATTGTAAAACGATTCCTAATAAAAAAATAACTTTGCAATGACCCAGTGGAGGTAAGGCAACGTGAATATCATTGCAGAATAAAGTCTAATCTGCCCTTCTTCCCCCCCTCGCTCCAAATAGAATAATACGACAGCTGGCGTCTTTCTTTGCTTTTTTTTTTTATTTTTATAGAGAGAGTTGTTTGTCGTTAGGTGGTCATTGAGAGAGTCGGAGGTGTCAAAAATATGCTTTTTTCTTCCATCTCTTTTTTTTTTTTTTTTTAGTTTTCATGGTTGACATTACCAACTTTAAGCCGCGTTCGCACTGCTAATGGATCATAGATAAGACTGTCTCAGACGTGTCTTTCTATGGCGGTCTTCTTACATTGGTCGCACAAAAACTATCTGGAGACGTATTCGAGGCAACGAATTTTTTTAAAGAAAACGAGCTTGGAACGTGCGGCGTGAGTGAGGCTTAAAGCCGGAGTCTCATTCGCTCATGCATCGTATACAAAAGGTGGTCTGTAAACAGATTCGAGTGCGAGCCCCCCCAAGCCCCGTGCTTCGAATGCCGCATGACAAAGAGTTCGAGGAGAGGCTTGGCACGTGGCGTTCGAATGCAGCCCGTCTTTTGTACGATGTCTAAGCGGTGTGACCCCGGCTTTTTTTGACAGACTCCGTGCCGCGGCTGTATACCAATTAATCGAGTGCATGAAGTTCTCTGGAGTTTATTTCGCAGCGGGGTTGGGGTGTGCACTGTAATCAATCATAGCGGTCCAGCGCTCTGTTTTGGTAAAGCCGTTCGTAGCTTTCGCTCTTTGTCAAACGACGCGGAAACGGATTGATGGACCGTGTACAAACGAGCGAGATATCACGTCCGGCATGATTCGAGAGCGCCCACGGAGCATCTGAAAATAAAATTTAAATGAACGAAAAATAAGTGCGGCTAGGGCAACACCCCCTACAAAACAAGGCCTGCACTTCCGCCCCTTCGACGCTATCACTAATGTGTCCAGGGGACGCCGCAGGGCGTCCTACAGCGTCTTTCCGCGGGCGCGACTCTAGCACACGGCGACGCTAAGACGGACGTGACTGCGGCTTTGCGGTGACTTTTGTCGAGCTAACGATGACGTCATGGGCAGACCTTTATCCCGCCTCTAGTTCGAGCTTCCTACTTTCGATAATAACACTTGGGCGTCTTGTGAGCTCCATGCGTGCACGGCGCCACTTCGTTCCTTCTACGAGGTCTCGGCCACGGGGCGGGGGGCAGGGCTGGTCTCGCCAAGGTGCACGTAGAAAAACCGTCCAAGTGTAGCTTTTTTTTCTTTTTCTTTCTTTTTGGTATGTTGTAAAGTGCTAACGTGCCTTATATATTCCTAAAATACGTTGACTGGGTGTAGTTTCCGATGGTGCCCAACACGTTTCTAAATCGAACCATTCTTTTATACGTACTAATTAAGAAGTTAATTACTCGATAGTAATTAACCAACTAATTATGCTGAACGCTATTAATTTTCCCAAATGGTCCCCTCTGGCAGAAATTAATACTAATTTAACTTTTTTTTCTTTTTTCTTTTTGTGATGCTTACTTTTGGCAGGTACACGATTTGGCTCCTATTACGAAAAACAGAAAATGAAAACATCAACGGTGCAGGCGGGAGTGTAGACTGCAACCCGTGAAAATTCGATTTCATCAAGTGCTTCTCCCCACGAATACATACTTTGCCTGATAGACCCTTCTCAAAAGTCAGTCACCTTGCGGCAGTGCCAAAAGCTCCAATATTGCCGCTCTAATGGCGTTGATGGAAAAATCATGTTCGGCTAAATCAAGTACCCTCGATTTCGTGAATCGAAGGTGATGTAAAAGGACCAACATCATCTCCTCTTTCGGCTCTATGCTTTCGAAGATGTTTGCTTTTTTTTTGGTGTGGATAAGCTGTGTAGTGCCGCCGCGGTTGTGCTCTGCACAGGGTGCTTAGACTGACTTTCGCAAACTGCCCAAACACCGAGAAGCATGCTACGTCTGTAATTGCATGCGCTGCACGTGCAGGCGTCTATCGCAGTAGCCGTTCTAAAGCAAAAGCCTAAAACAAATGGCACGTTGCACGCGCGTTCGCCAACGCTTTATTTTTATTATTTACTTCGAATATTTTTAAACGGGGAAAGCGAGCGCGTGCGGCGCGTAGACCTATACTCTGTTTCATACTTAGCGTGCAACGCTGTCAAAGCTACTGGCGCGAGCGCGTGGCTTCATCTATGGTTTTGTTCGCGCGAGGGCGCGTGCAAATGATCAACGAGATCAAACCCCATGCTCGCGCCAGTAGCTTTGATAACGTTGCACGTTAAGTATGAAACAGAGTATATACATTTCCCGCGTTCTCGTTGATGGCTGGGTAATTTAGCACGTGCGGCCGGTGCCATCTTAGTGTTCGTGCGTATGGCGCGTGCTCTCCTCGCTTTTCGAAGCGACGAACACGCACGTGCTGGGCTGTAAAGATGGCATGCTGGACTGTGATTTTGTAAACATTGGAAAGGTCTATACAAGGAATGACTGAACCGTTCTCAGAACGAGCTTCAGGCCAGCTTCATTTGTGGGCGTTCGTGGCGCGTGGTTTGCCTTCTTTCTGCGCGAACACGCGCATGCTGGGATGTGGAGATCTAGCTAAAAAAGTGGCTTAAAAACACGTGGACACGAGAAAGAAGGAACAAAACCAAGCGCTACTTACAACTGACCGTTTATTGAACACACTTATATTCACGCAATCAAGCTCCCGACACACACACACACACACACACACACAGAAAAAAAAAAACTTTCTCGGAGAAGTGCATCTTCGGTGCACTTACGTATACCTATCCTCGCCCTCTACTCTTATGCAGTAGGCCTCAATAACTCTCTCCCAGTTTAGTTCTAGATTTTCCTACAATTTTCGTATCTTCAAGGTTGAGCGCACAGGGGCATCTATCACAATAAATGGCAAGATTGCCCGATGGGGCATGCTCACGTACCCTGTCATTTATACACCTCCCGGTTTGCCCAACGTAAGTACGTTCTACCGCAAATCATCGGTATGTCGTACACAACTGACGTTGCACAATGAACGTACTGCGCTGTGTGCATGTTTGTACACGACTTTTTTTTTTTTCGTTGATTCTTGAGTTCGGGTTAGACATTTTAGACGAGGCCGAGAACACCACAGGCACATCAAAGTGTGCGGCAACTCTCTCGAGGTTGTGGGACAGTCTATGGACGTACGGAATTACCACCGGTCTTTTCGTATTTTTGGGGCGCTTTTTCAGTTAAACACGTACCGACTAGCTCACTTAGCCAATTGAATGCGGAGATCCCACACCGGACTGTGGATTTCGAAACACCGGAATGGTGTCCAGTTGATCGTGCTGTTGCAGCACACCCGAGCCAATTTAAAGTTAGGAGTCACCGCGCGGCTAACATTCGGCCCATTCTCGCCCAGCGATTGCGACCACAGGCGACCGCCAGAAGCAGAAAGTGCACAGTCGAAGAAAGAGGCCGCTTCGCAGAGCTTGCAGAGCTGTTCACGCGAAGGGAAGGGGGTCCTCCTCGCCAGAGGGGGCGGCTCGAAAGGAAGGGCGGAGGGGGGCGCAGTGTTATCGATTAAACTCGGCTCCGCAACGCGCGAACCTTTCTAAAATAGCCCCTCCGTGTGTCCGGGCGGGCCTACGCAGCCGCCCGACACCTTATTGTTAAAATGCTTCCTTCAACGCCATCCATCGCCGTCAGGAGCGGCGACGGTGCTAGCGGCGTGCTCTACACCCTGTTTTACTACATATTAGCGCCGAGATGTTCCGGTGGTATCCTTGGTTCCCTGACGTGACGTCACTCCCAGAATTTGCCTTAAGGCCCGTTCACACTCTTGCGACCGAGTACGACTGAGAGACGAGATCTCTTACAACTTCTTAAATGTTTCTAGAATGAGGGGACACACTGACATTGTGGCGCCATCTATGCGGTGACCCTAGAACTGCATTTCACAAAAGCGAAGGTTTTGCGGGATTTCCGAGGTCAAATGTGAGTAATACCCATAGAAAGGCTCGTTTATAACATTGACAAAAGTTTTTCGAGCCAAAAAAGAAAGGATATTGCGCGAGAAATAAAAAAAAAAATATGCCGGACCGCCGAGTTTACACTCCTTCCCAATAGATGGCGCCAGTGTGTTCTCTGGTTTAAGAAGTTTTAAGGAACCCAGGTTTAAGAGGTCGCAAGCAGTCGCAAGAGTGTGAACGGGCCTTTACCGTGACGACACGAGTTGCGGTCCTGCAGCTACTTATTATCAGTTGCGAACGACAAGTTCGATGCTGTGTGTAAACGGCGTTACTTTTTCTGTAGCGCAGTAACGGACTCGTCAAATTTTCAAAAGAGTGAAGTAATAACGTACTTACATTACTTATTTCCATTTACGGGTAATGTATAGTTACGTTACTCCTTACATCTTCCCAAAACATGACAAAAAAATGTTACACTTCAATTTTGTTTTTACGTTCTAACTTTTAAGTGATATTAATGCTCGCACTCACCACACATGCCTTCAATATTTTGCCTTTATTTCCCCCACGCACAGTCCCACTCTAAACAAAAAAAAAACAAAAAAAAATACCAACGCTCTTTGTCCCGGTCAAAACAATGAAATATTTTAATTCACAAATGGAAACAACCCAGAAGCAACGTGGGTTACTTTTTATCTATAACGGTAACGCGATCCTTTAATTTGAAATGAACCAGAAACGTATTTTATTACATTTTGACGGTAACGCCCACAACACTGATAAGGAGCAAGATGGGAGCTCGGACTCATCGCTTCCTTAAACCAAAACCGTCAACGTATAGGCAGTCTGTCATTTCTCCTTTTTCTGTTGGTGAATATATTTTGAGAAGTGATAATAAGTAAAGATAAGTGTGGAAAGTGGGACCAGAGCGGCTGGCGTTTGATCTCGCACATCGCCAATTACTTTTGCAAGTGGCAGAAGTTACGGTCACAACGATCCAATCGGGGCGCCGGAGCAAGTCACGTGACCACGTACCGTGGGCTCCTCCCTGTGAAGAGGAGTCACGTGCTTCCTTCTGGCGCAGTTTGATTGGCTCACGGTGGCACTAGCGTCCGTTCCTTGCCTATACTTATGCTAAAACGGAGCACAGGTGGTGTTCGGTTACCTGTTCCCTATCGATCGAAGCTGTCGAAACGAGGGAGTTTTAGGGAACCGTTTTTGCAGCTCCGATACGGAACGAGTGGCCCTCCAGGACAAACTGCGCATGCGCTACAAAGTTCAATACCGGGGAGAAATACGCATCATAATCTAAAATGGCATAACCTGCCCTGCTATTGTGGCAATGATGAAGCGAAGTAAACAGAATAAAAGACAACAAAAACGGGAGGTCGGTTATGGCGCCGCCCACGAACAGTTGCTACAAAGCGTCAGAATAAGAAACGCGTGTCTCCATGCATCTTATTTCGATCACTCCGCAGCCAATGAGGTATTGCAGCCGATAAGACTCCCGAACAACGAATGACAAAACACGAAAAGTGGACACACCCTACGGTGCTCATCTGGCGTTCTTCTAAGCTCCAGAGTCTTCCTACTGCAAGGGCTGTTTTGGCGCACTTTTTTTTTTTCCCCTTCCTTCGTTTAATAATTTGAGGCGCACGTACTTAATTGAATTGCTGAAAAGATTTCGTGTATACATCATCTTTGCTTAACACTAAAGTTCGGAAACGAAGCGTGGATGATTGTCTGTAGCAAACTGGTTTAGCGAGATCTCGAGGAGCTCAAATTGAACAAAGCGATGGAAGAGACGCAAACAAAAAATGCAATATATAGCACAGAACAAAAGAAGATTAAACGCTGCTTTTTTTTTTTGTGTGTGTGTGTGTGTGTGCTTTTTTTGCCTTTTTTATGTTTTTGTTTTAAAGTTTAGTCGGTTATTTTGTTCTGGAGGCCAAAAATCGATCAGATTTTTGTCGTTTCGATATTGAAGTGACACTCCCCTAATGCACTTGTAACTTTTTTTATCTCCTTTTTTTGTGTAGAATATGAAAACTAAAGTATCGGGGATAAGTAAGAACCATAAGCACCCTTCTCAAAAAAGGCTCTCCGAAATTTCTCTTTTTCTTTCTTTTTCTTTTTATAGCGTAATACTGTTTTAATTAAGTCAGAGTTAAATCACTTAACAAAAGGGTTTTTCTTTTTATATTGTAATTTGACGATGTTTAGTAGAAGGCAGCGATTCGCTCTTCGAGTGCTCCTCAAAAAAAAAAGAACCACGGGCAATTTTGTTTTTTGTTTTTTTCTTCGCAACCTTCGATACACCATCACGCAGCTGGGACGTCACGCCGCAGAGGTGACGCTGCTGTTGGGGGACGGCACATGCGCAAACGCTTCACCTTTTTTTAAATAATCTGGTTTGTGCGCATGCGCAATGCCCACACCTGGTGTGGGCAAACGCAGACTTGTTTGTAAACGCCACGTCGGTCTATACGCCAACCACTTGTGGAACTTCACCGTGATATATATATATATTTATATATATATATATATATATATATATATATGTGTGTGTGTGTGTGTGTGTGTGTGTGTGTGTGTCATTTATGTCAACATAAGCACCACTTGTCGATGCCCTATCAATATCGAGTGTTCCGTGCCAGATTATTTAGGAGATGAGGCGTCGGTCGCACTACTAGTACGTCATACAAAAGACAGTCTGCGTACACTGTCTTGGTTGTGTTCCTTCCTCGTGTCAGAGGTGCGCACAGCGGATGTCACGACCCCCCAGAGGTCGCGGGGCCGAAGTAAACCGAGCCGCTGATAGCTTTGAGACTGCATGCTCTAATCAGGTTGGAGAGGAGAAGGGTGATTCGCGGAACGACGTTCGGGTCGCGGGCCTGAAACATTTACGCAGCTCTACCTTATACGACGATCATGAAAAACTGTCTGTCGACATGTTTGAAGTATACATATGAATGAAAGAAACATGCTTCCAACGAACAGGCTTCACGGGTGTACCCATATAATCCTGTCGTCATGTCCGCAGTGAACACTGTTTCACAGCATCAGCTGTACTCAGCTTGTTGTAAAAACAAAATTGGGGTTGTGTGTATCTTTATACAACCCTGTACCTAGTCTGCCTCAACGGGCTACTTGTTTCCCAGCTGTAGATGCGAAATTTAGCCAGTGCAGTACAAACCGCTAGCCTGAGGTCTTAACGTGACATGATAAAAACAAAACAGCGCAGAGACAAGGACGAAGTAGAAGAAACCACAGGACACAGCGCTGACCAAACTACATCCGGACTTCTGGAAGCAGAAGTTTCCGGCGCATGGAGAAGGCCAGCATGCAGGAACGGCAAATCGTGCCTGCTATAAGCGTCACCAGGACACACGGATCCAAACTCAAACATTGAAAAGAGCCCGATGTAAAAAAAATATAGTTGATCGTCTATATTTCTTTTCCATCGGGCTCTTTTCAATGTTTGAGTTTGGATCCGTGCGTCCTGGTGACGCTTATAGCGGGCACGATTTGCCGTTCCCACATGCTGGCCTTTTTCATTCGCCGGAAACTTCTGCCTCCAGAAGTCCGGATGTTGTTTGGTCAGCGCTGTGTCCTGTGGTTTCTTCTACCTCGTCCTTGTCTTTGCGCTGTTTTGTTTTTATCATGTCTACTTACCAACTAGCCCAAACTTCTACGTTAGTCTCAACGTCCACCACGCAGTAGTGATACACGACCGCACGCCGGTACGATGCTCATCCACATCGAAACGGGCAGGGCTGAGCTTCTTGTATGGGGCGAACGTCGTTTTGCCGGAAACGAACGGAGCATGCGGGCGTTTATCGCGGTTGACTTTGGCACCTGGAGAGGGCGAGCATAGTGGTGATACCCTCGCCCTCTTCGCTCATAATAGTCGCGGTTGAGGCGCAGCGCGTTCGGCCAATTGCGATCGTGCTGGGGGTCATGTGATTGCTCTCCTCGCCACCTGCTCCGACGGCGCATACGCGCACGTGAGAGAACGTCGTCCACGTGTAGGCGCCGACGGTCTCACTCCGGGTGTTAGGATGGAACAGATTTGACGTCAAGATCGTGCTGTGCGTGAGCGGGAAACGACACGCTGGTGCGACCGAGCAATTTGTGCGGCGCGTCCACGAGAACGTGCTCGATGCTAGCTGTTCCTTGTGTGATCGGTACAGTTTACCCGAGACACCACGCGACGGATCATCACCGGAATGTCCGGTCGATCACGACACAGTATCATTGAAATGTCCCACCAGCTGATGCGTTTCATTCGCATGGTATCGCGTAATCGTCAGCGCAACTTTTTATCTTTTTTTTTTTTAGGACGTACGAGCGAGTCGCAGGAGCACATTAAAACTATTCAAACTATTGACGCTCTGATGGGCCTTCCACGACTCGCCTCGGTTTATGAACGTGATGGCTAGGCTTCCACCAAGTCTTTTTCGCACCATCTAACTTGTCCTCGAAACCACAGTGATGTCTCGTTAATATAAATACCTCCGGCCCTTCAAAAAAAAAAAAAAAAATCGCCCATAACGTGAGTTGTCCATAATAACGAGACAAAAATGCACGTAATTTTCCAGCCTGTCCCCGAATGTGGTGTCCATATAGCGGCGTATCCATATTAACGGGTCCATATTAACGATTAATAGTCTTGGTCGTGACATCTCGTCGCCAATAGACCCCTTTCGAAAACGTTCCCTCTGTTTGGAAGCTGTGGAATCTCTGCACAGTGTCGGCTACAAAACACACCGCCAATATTGGAACACTATAAAACCCTTTTAATGCCACTTCATTAAGGGCCGGTTGCACCAACGCCGCTTACCTTAACCCAAAGCGGCACTTTCTAAAGCCGGCTTGGCGCCCTAAACCGAGCTCAGGTAAGTACGGGTTTAAATTCCGGTTGCACCAACGTTAAGCCGGCTTTACAGACGCGCCCCTAGCTAAACGCTGGATTTGCGTAGGGAATCTAGGGACAAACAGAGCGAACTAGGGAACGCTCAGAGGAACGATTACGATTGGCGGAGAGGAATCACGTAATGCAAACAAAAAAAAAAAAACTGCCGTAGTAGTCGTCGTCGGCGCCTGCTTTTCGCTGTATTTCTTCGGTGAGTAACAAATTAAAGGTCTCCAAATTCAATCATTTTTTCGTTTAACTTTCAATAACAGAAGTCAAAGCTTCAAATAAACACGAATGCTCTTTACATCTGTGATCGTGTGTTTAATATCGGTTGATAACACGATATTTTGACAGTGGTAGTAGTTTTCGTGCTCACATTTTGAGGTAAAGGAGCCATCGAGGGCCCCAAATCTCACCGAACGCGAGAAGGACACTCTACTCGCTACATCGCTGAAGACAAAACATCATCAATATAAGTAGGCAGGTAAGATGACTACTAAAATCAAGTCAAGCCTGAGACCGATGAAGTTCAAAACAGTGACGAACTCGCCACGGCAGCTGCAAAAATGCCCGGAAATCGTCGAATAGAAGTCGTCGAGACGTCAGGTCACGAGACCTTGCATCGACGGTACTCGTTGCTATCAGCAAGGTGACAGAACTGCACTGTACCGTCGTTGAACATCCGCTGCAGCCTCAAACGGACTTCAGTTTCATACTGTCGAGTTCAGAAAAAAAAAACTCCCACTAGTACATCACATCGTGCCGATAAGAACGGTCGTCTCTTCGCATCGCTTGCCCCAGCCTGCCCCGATACAGCAATGAACGAATCTAGCACAGTAGTCGTTACGATTTGTCGTCGCCACGAATGAAAGATATAAAGCAAAATATTCTTAAAAAATCGCGATCACCAAAAAAGTTACGGTTATGGAACGATACAGTTTTCTGAAGCCAAGATTCTACTCGCGAGATCAGGAAATTTTTTGAAGATTGTCTCAAAACTCAGAAAACGAAAGAAATTGAATTCGTTGTTTTATTACTTAAAAGTGGAGCAATCTAATGCGAACGGCAGAGGTGTCGACAATCAGCTGATCGCCGAGGTCATGTACTGCCACTATTTAACGCGCTGATCGAATTGAAGGATACGCGCTGCAAGTTTAAATAAACAAGGTGGTAAAAAACAATACGTTACGGTTATGCGAAAATTAGTAAGTACATACGAATAAGCTCGTTGACAGAAGAACCAACGGTAAGACAGACGTGAGCCCCGTGAGCCCCACAGGGGGGCTATGTTGCGCTTTTTGCACTCCCAGGAGACTTGGAAGAGGAAAGTGACGTCAACGACACAGCAAATGCAGATTGGATGTTGATTTCGTTTTCTTCTGTCAACATCCAATCTGCATTTGCTGTGTCGTTGACGTCACTTCCCTCTTCCAAGTCTCCTGGGAGTGCAAAAAGCGCAACATAGCACCCCAGACCCACAGCTCCGTACATATCTCGGTTAGGGCTAACACGAGCTGAGAGTGGAGAGCCGACTTGAAAACAGGGGTCGATAAACACTTCACGCGACAATATTTTGCATCCTTGTCACAATCGAAGGTCATTCTGTCGAAACTTTCACGCTGATGTAGCCTAAAACACTTTGCACAACCAATTTCGTCCACCGCGTCGACCGCGACAAACCAGCCGCCATGTTTTAAATCCAGGATTAAGAAACAACCAAAAGCAAAGCGCCCAATGTTGAGCGCTTAAGTTAAGCGTAGTTTAGTGCTAGGTTTAGCGATAAGCGATTTTGGTGCAACCGAACGAAACCGAAACTTAGCTTAGGTTCCCGGCTAAGCTCCGCTTTGCGCTAAGCGGCGTTGGTGCAACCGGCCCTTAGACCCGTTTCTCTCGGGCAGGGGGTGCGAGCGCGTCCGCAAGACGCGACCATGTTATGCTGCCAGCACAATCCAGGCGGCGCTGTAACGTTCGATTTTGCACGTGCAACGTTCGAATGCAAGCAACTGTCAGCATCCGTAAACGCGCGATTACAAAACGTCTAAAAAAAAATTAAAAAAAAAAGAATTTTGCAGCTTGCGGACTTAGCGTCCTATTCAGCTTTATTATTGTATTGCGTTCTTTCATCGCTTCCGTGAGCCCGTATGTTTCACTTTACGTGATAGCGAAGCTGAACCTACTTGCAAAAACATGTTCCCCTGAACGATGCTCGCACTGCACGAGCGCGCGTGCTTGGAAGGGACACTGCAAGATCAGAGCTCGCTCTTCTATCCTCTGCTACGCTGACGGTTAGAATGGAACGGAGTATAAAAAACTCTAGTGGGGGAAGCGAAATGGCGCACGTTCGAAACGCGAGCCAAATATTCTATTTTGCTCGCCTAGAGCGCTGCTCAAAACTTAAGAGCTACGGGCCTTTAGAATCTAACGTTCCATGACCATGGCGCGGCTCTGCCGTGGCGTAGCTTGTTCCGCCATCGTGCGGTGCTTCAGACCTTTTAACAATGGGCACGTGACTTCCGAAACGGGTCTATACCCAAGCGAAGTAGACTGACTGCGTGCGAATCGCGCTCTGCGTCATGTCTATCCTCTTTTTTTTTTTTTTTTTTAATATGTATTGTTGAAGAAAAGTATTTTTTAAGGGGTATTCACACGAGGGAGAAATCCCGAAGATTTCTCCCCGAGACGCGCGCATCACGAGACGAAAACGCGAGGCTTTTGCACATCGCAAAGCCTGACGTTTTCGTCGCGGGATGCGCGTGCCATGGAGAAATCCCCGGGATTTCTCCCTCGTGTGAATACTCCTTTATAGGATCCGGAGCTCCAGCGAATGACTATCACCAACGCTGCAGGCGGAGATAATAAAAAAAAGAAAAGAAACAAGCGACAAACATATCCGAGGCAAAGAGGAGATTGGGAACAAAGGAGGATTATAGAACCATTACAGCGTATGCTTTTTTTTTTTCTTTTTTTTTTTTGCGTTTTTGGAGGGTCGACGCGACATCGAAGTCGCAATCGCATGAATTCTGCCGAATCGTGCTTGGAGACACGCCTCGCAGCTCGGATGCCGAAGGCAGCAGGCTCGACTCTCGGAGCTCGGCGCAGCAGTGATGCGTGAACGTTTGCGCTTGAAAGCCCCGTCTAACGGTTTAGAGATGCTCTTCAACGGACGGGCGAAAACCGTGCATCTTTGAACCGGCCCTGTTTGAATCACTCAAGTCGGCTTTGAGGGAAAGGGTGGATGACCCTTCTCCGCGGAAACCTGGTTCCAAACTGAAGAGACGACGCTTCGAAGGAATCGGATCGCTGGAAAGGATATGATTTCACCCGGGGTGAGGTTTTCTGCAGGACGCCATTGATTGCCTTCGGCGAAGGTGGTCTTTTGTTGACCGGAGCCCCCGCCGACTGGTCTCTACGTGCCTGCGGTTGACATCCATTGAACGAACGTTTGTTGGCCGATCACCTCAAATCCCGAGAAAGCGAAAATCACGGTTTCTTTATTTGTGTTTGTGTTTTGGGGAACCATGGTCGTACTAATAGTCGTCGGTCTCATTTTGTGCCCACAACACGTGCTTGTGTGAGTTTTATCAGAAGGTTCCAGACAAGAAGGCGGTGTCCAACGTCCATTATGGGAAGGAGCTGGCCTGTGAGAACCTTTTTTTGCGATATAACGTTGTTCAACTAAGTTTTTTACGGCAGGCGACATTTGCTTCGAACATTCATATTTGGTTTGCGTTCTCACGCGGTAGTATCTCCCAGATTGAGTAAATGCACAAGGCTCTCTTGAACGTCAAACAGAAGTATGACATTTCTATAGACAATTGAAAGTGGGGCGACTGGCTGCCGTTGGGTCTCGACTGGTACGGTAAAGCCCATAAAGTCATTATAATGTACGCTAGAGGTTCAACTTGCGCTAGTGTTTATGTGTCTTCCGGAAGCAGACTGACGCAGACAACAACCACGTTTGCGGTGCGCTTGTGCAGTCTTATGAAAACACGCTCGTGCATTTTTTTTCTTTTCGTTGGAAAATAACGTAGATAACTTTTATTATTCAGGTCGTAGTATGTACTATTATAAACATTGTAAAAGTGTAATTCCTTTAGCTACAGCATTTTTCTTTACCACTGACCTATGTTAAACTTCGCTATATTCCAGGCCCAAACCTCTGTTTCATGGCAGGTACGTAAACACGAGCTACGATTCAAAGCAAAATAACAATCGAAAGGAATGTAGAGTGTGTTCGAGGTTCGCCAACATTCCGGTGGCGCTTATATATTGCTGATATGCCCATCCTTTCACCATATGAAAATGACTCCGTGGTGCATCTTTGCGAGCGGTTAAAAAAATACATTCGAAACGTAAAGAATAACGTGGGCTATGAAAGCTGTGTCTCTTTTTTTTTTATTTTCTATGTCGGGCAGCTATTATCGGGCGCCTGTTTCTCTGGCTTCTCCATATTTCCAAAGATTTCGAGCCTGCGGGCGATGTTTTGAACGCGGAACACGCATCTTCGCACGTATTCACCAGCAGAAAGAATAAAGCAGTACTTATTTATATTTTATTTTGATCGTCTGCATGCACAAGAAGTTATTTATTCAGTGTTGCTGCGTAGTTCTTGCCGTTTCTTGGTTTTTCCCATGCCCTTCGTTCGTATGACACGTATATCCCCCATGCTAGAAAGCGCCGATGCCGTGTTCGCGCTAGCAGTGTCCGACAGACGCAGATAAATGCACGTACGAAGCGGTTTTAGCACCGTTTTTTAGGACACGAATTTGAAATAAAAACGCCATAACTGGCCAATTATTTCGTCTGCGTGACTGAGAAATGCTCTAATCTACCTAGTGGGTACGAATTATTCGTGATGTTTGCTCTTTTAATCAACCGTAAGGAGAAAATGCATTCTCTTTTTTCCCATAGAAATGCATTACAATTTCCGACTGGTTGCTGTCCGTTTATATTTGCCGCAGCACACTAGCGCCAGTTGAACTTCGAAAGAACATTCTAATACTCAGTGGGAAAGCCCGTGCAATTACAGGCTTGTCGAAGCTATGCTCACGCGCACGCTGCACGTGCTGGCACCAGTCCGGGGGGGGGGGGGGGGGGGGGGGGGGGTCATGCTTGCAATTAACTGTTTATAGACCTTTGCAAAAAAAGGCCCCTGGCTGGTTATATTTTCAGTGTTCGTCCACTTTAAAGAAATGATTGCAATATAACAGAAAATATCCGGAAACTTTCGGTCAAAATAGGGAAATGGTTCCTTTAAATTAAAATACAGACAAACTTACAGGTAAGAAAACAAGGCTTACGTTATTCGTCAAGAACGCAGGTTTTCGTAAATAAACAGTAAAAAAAATACTTGTATTATTTGTAAAAAAAAACTTGTATTACATCCAAAAAACTGTTTTTCTTTAAATAAACACTCTACAAAGCGTCCCGTTATGTGTAAAAGAACGGAGCTTCTGTTATTTCCACATCCGAAGCATTTTTTTTTTTTTTTTTTGTGAATAAACAGGGTAAGCAAAGTCAGAACACAGTAAAAAATAAATAACTTTCTTTCTTCCCACCGTAGTGCTGCTTAGTTGCCATTAATACAGGGACTGTAGGCTCGTCAAGCTTCTAAGCGCAGCTTTTTTTTTCACAGTCCCTCCATCTGTATTTTTACAAGGTGGAAAATAAACACATTTGAATTTGAAATAGATCAGTGAACGAAGCCGTAGCTGAAATAAATAATTTCATGAAGGAATGTTTGTTCGCAATCGCAATACATGGTATAGTACTATGGGGTTCGAATGAAACGCGAACAGCACATCGCGTGGCCGTCGACACATGCTACACCTCCTGAAGGTCACTGTAAACTGATAAAACTGCGGGTTGGAGAGCAGGGCGCTGTGGAGGGTGTGCGGCGTAAAGCCCCTTCATGTTTTAAAAGTATCGCCAGGTGCGTCGATGCACGAAGCATGTGCAACGTGCAGCCCTTGGGAAGATCATGGCGGCACAGCGCAGCACTGAGCTAGGTTTCGGACGCCAGGTTCTTCCCAGAAGTAATGCGCGGCACGTGTCTCGGGCGTTTCCACGTCGATGAAGGGCGCCACTTTTCCTAGGATTAGAGGGGCTTTAGTGCGGCGCGCGTCCGTGGAGCAAGCAGAGTGAATATAATCGGCGCGAACTGGGCATGCACAACCCGAGATGTCGCTTCTCTCGCCCAATGTGGTACATTGTCACGAGAGCATGAATTCGTCAATATGACGATGTCACTAAACTGGCTCTTGCATAGCGCCGGAAAGAAATACAATGCGGTTTCGCATTGTTTTTCTGTACTTACAGAAAGGAAAACAAGAAAAAGCAAATCAGGCTTTCTCTTTTTATATAGCGAGACGTCGCTTCAGAGATATTGTGGCACTGGTTCATGCTCTAGTCTATACCAGCACCTCAGCCAAGGCCACCTCCAGGTCAAAGCGGGCAGGGAGCATCAAATTCACTTTGAGACAGATTTAGTTTTCTAGTGTTTTTGGAGGCTTACTGAAATGATCAGCGTGACTGTTTAGACAACATATGAATTTATTGTCCCTTTTTAAGCACACAAAACTTTAATTTTGTTGTATGAAGATTAAGAGAGAATTTAGTCTACCGATGTACATGTAATGCTTCCGATTACGTCAGAACTTTAGAGCGATACTGGATCATAATCGTGAGCCTAAAAAAAACACATTTACTTTGTTTTACTTCTTAAAGTGAGGGCGATGGAAGAGAGTAAAAACCTAAGAAAGCATTAAAAGTAGAGAAAAAAAAACACGGACAGCATATATGACTGTGTTCCGTCCTTCTATATTGTATGATATTGGAAATATTTGCTTAAGTTTGTTTTCGCCAAAAATGCGAGCATATTACTTGCCTTTCATACTAAACCCGAGACAAGGGAATTTTTCGTGAGTCTTTGTTGTTTTTGCCGTCTTTTTATTATTATTCTGTCTCGGGTTTACTACGGATGTCATTCCCCAGCTCGTGTGCGGTTTTCTTTTTTTCCTATCTTTACTAATCTTATTTGCCATCTTGATCATTAAAATACTTGCACGCCGTTCTTTTGCCGTGACATAAAAGCGTTCAAAAGTCAACACTAAACAAAGGAGCACACACTATAAGACATCGCTCCTCCTGTCGTGTGTTCCTTTGCTTAAAACCTAATTTTTGAGCGCTGTTTGCTTTCACCGTGTTAAACGTCTACAAACTCCAGTTTTCCACCTTGTCTTTCACTCAGCTTAGTGCTAACAAAACGTAGCCTTCAGGTACGTAAGTTTATAACAAGGACCGTCACTGCCTTTCGCTTCGTTTCACAAAGCACGTCGCCCTACATATTAAGTTTCCAAGTAACTCCGAAGTGCGTCGGCCTCGCAAAACACACAGCTGTTGGCCTTTTCGGTGGGTTGGCAAATTTTATAACCGAAACAATCGCCCGACTTGTTGGAAATCATCAACCTGACACCCCTAGAGGTGTGTCCACAAGACAAACACTTCTCTTCCAACCCCCCCCCCCCCCCCTCACTTCTTGGAATTAAGCTTTAATAAGGTGATCTAAACATAAACATCCCTACAGTTGTGTAACACGCTTTATCACACCTATTATTAAAAAAAACACAATGTAGCGTAAACTTGATGCTAACACTAACTTGTTTCGAGACGCTTTATCTCCGCGATATCTTCCAGCGACAAAACACAAAAGGGGTGCCTTCTGTGCGTGAAATGAGTTTGCTCTCCAACAGCTTAGCTGCGAAAGCCGAGCCAGATTTAATCAACCCCACGCCCGTCGCAGCTGCTGCACACGGGGTCTTCCGCGGTCAAAACAGACCGAAGAGCACCCGAAGCCGTAGGCCTCCTCCCCCCATTTTCTTTTTCGACTTTTATCCTCTCTCAAACTACGTCTCTTTTCCTTTCGTTCTTACGTGTATTTTCTTTTTTTTTTTCCTTTCTTATTTGAGGTTTTGGCACCCTGAAGAAACAAGCGGGCCTGTGTGTTTGAAAACAGGAACGCTATTTCGGCCTTCCCCCACTCCGTGCCGGAGATATATATACAGGGACGACTCCGGATTAGCACCCAAACACCGGTCCGCCGAGGGGATTTGCCTGATCCCCCATAACACCCCATGCGACGATGGAGTGCCTGGCGTTGATGGCTGGCGGCGTCACAAAAGGCGGGCAAGATGAAAAGACGCAACTCGCTCGACTCGCCTCGTTGAAAAGCCAAGATGGGTGTTTGTGGAAACGAACCAGACGCCGAGAGGACGATAGAGAGAGCGAAACTCAGCCGTCAGCTGGCATAGAGCGAACGTTGCGGCTTTCTTGAGCCAATCAGAGCGACGGAGCGAAGCATGTGACAGTTCTCTGATGGAGAAGGGCGCTCTAACGATACGTTGCCACGTGCCTTGCACAGAAGCGCTGATTGGCTAACTTGGGCCGTGTGTATTCGCCGTTTGCCAAGTTGTGATGGAACTGAGTGTAGTTGAGAAACCACGCGGCTTTTGCTGACCGACTATCGCGGAAAATTCTGCTCCTCGAAATTTTAACTTATATAGATATATAATGTTTTTAATACTCGGAAAGAGATTCAAAATAACGCCCCGTTTTAATTACTTTCGTGTCGCGGACAGACGCTATAAATCTAAGCCCCGGTTGCCGAGGGTATTTGCGACTCCGAAGGAAGAGACGCCGCCGCCCGGTGGAAGAGACGTGAACGAGAGGAGCTATGTACCGCTCGCGTTAGCGCTAGCCCATTGCAAGTAACGGCGCTGCATGTAACGCGTTACTTTTGTTCTGTAATGTAGTAACGTACTCGTTACGTTTTCAGTACCGTAACAACAACGTGCTAACGTTACTTATTTCGAGTAACGAGTAACGTAGTTACGTGACTTGTTACATCTTCCCAAAGTTAGAGATCCATTTTTTGTTGTGTGTGCGTTTCTGGACGCCAAGTAAAGAACAGTAGCAATCATCTTACACAGACTTAAAAATTTGCCTATCTTTTTCCCTGGTAGAACCGTCAAAAAGATGAGGTAATTGTGTTAAATTTCTGCATAGACATAACTTTTCCCGCAATCTGGTGCTTATACATACCTGTAAAGTTAAAAAAGAAAAAAAAAAAGTCTCGCATGTTTTGTTTTTATTATTATTACATTTTAGGAGTCGAACGCACCGGGCACAAAGGGAGAAAGAAATCAAGAAGAAGCGGATTGGAAGAACTTAAAAAAATAACGTCCTGTAATCTTCAGAGCGACTGGTGGTATTTTGCTGAAAGGCTTAGTTTTCTAAGGAAGCTAAATCTCTTAGCTTCCCAAAAATCTAGTTTTATAAATTGTCAAATTCCTCGAAATATAAAAACTGCGGAACGCAAAAGTAACATAAACGCTCTCTTTTAATGTGAGATTTTAATGGTTGATGTGGGCCATTTATGATTAGAAGCACAAACACGGTAAACACTTGCAAGGCTCAATGAAGACTGAACGAATCGGCACTTTTTCAACCGATTCCACACTTTTATTTTTTATTATTTTTTGTATTTATGTTTATTATTTAGCTTGGACAATTTCTGGGTTCATTAAAAAAAATGGAGTCTCTTCAATTTGACAGTTTGAACAGCTTCGGATGCGAAAAATCTAGAGAAAATTAGCCCCCTCGAACTTCAACGCTGAAAAATACACCGGTTTCACGATTCTGGAATCGTTTTACAGACGCTAATATTTATCTGATAGGAGCTGGTATTTTAAGGCTGCCCCTGTTTCGTATCTTTAAATTTTAAGCTTTAAGATTAATTAGCATCTCTATCGCAAAGACAACTCACCGCTTTGAAGCCCGACAACACTAAGTATTATTCTTCCAGGTGTAAATATTTCTATAATTTAAGTAATTTAGAAAACAAATAAAAAATATAATTTTATTTTTTATTTAAAATTTTAAGTTTGAAACATAATGTCCGAGTACTTGGAGTAATCATCCCGGCTTAAGAGCACTGCTTTCCTTGCTGTTATCAGAAACAAAATTCACCTGAAATATTAAGAGAAAAGCGTCAACGGAAGATTCTATAATCTAACATAAGCTAGGGTAACGAAAGGACTAAAAATAGATAACCATGTTTTGGAACGTTTTATTGCCTCGTAATAGATATCACACTGAATATATCATGCTAGTTTTAGAAAGGTTCTATCGGTTTTTTGTTTTTTTTCGGACACCGATGAGATGACGCATTTTTCTGATAAGTCGATTCAACGGATGTCTATCAAATATTTTAGGGATTTTCAACTTCACAATGGAGGTCCTCGTAGACCACCTGTGGCGTCACGACAAGATGTCTTTAGCCACCGAGAACAGTTTGCTCTCGTGCCACGCGAATAGGAGATCGGCAACAGGTGCACCGGCAAAACAGGCCAGCGAACAGGCGCGCTCAGCATCACCTCGAAGTATGTCCGGCTTTTAAATGTGCAAATACAGTTTATTATGGTATATGTGGACGTCTCTGCCTTCCATACACTCTGCTTACTGTAGTCAGGAACATGAGTCACCTTATGTCGTTCGTACCTGCCAAGGGATTATGATGGTAAACTACAACGCATTTCACTGTTCATTCCAAAATGTTGTACGTCTAAGTTTATATGTGTATGAAAGTGTTGTACGTATATGTTTATACAGCCATAGGTTAGTCAACCTCAATGGGCGTCGGGGGTCTCAGCTGTAGATGAGAAATTTAGCCAGTGCCGTACAACTGCTAACCTGGGGTCTTTATTGTGCATTACGCGATAGTACGCCGGTACGATGCTCATCGAAATTGAAACGGACATGCAGGGGGTTGGGGATTGAACCCAGGATCCCTGGGTTATGCAGCGCAAGCTTTCGCGACACGTGCTCCGAGCTTAGGTGTGCTAGCCTACTCGGCGACCGGTTCCCGACTATTTATTCGCTGTAGGCTATTAGACTCATGCAAACGTGTGTTTTGCTCATTCACTAACAAAGAGCTTAAAATTGCCCTCAGTCCCAGGTTAATATCATCTTTATAAACACGAGTCTAGCGGCCGATGCACAAGTTCTAATGGCAAGTGCCTCGTCCGGGTGGAAAACGTTTATAACTACGTTTGAAACCACTCCAATTAGGACCGCAGTATCTATGGACATGTTCTATATAGCAAACTAAGGGAAGGTTGTCTCTGCCAAAATAGCAGCTGTACCCCTCTAATGTCAGCAACGAAAAACAAATGCTCGTATTCAACGCGTTATTAAAATTATACCGTAATTTTAAACAACTGAGAATAAAAAAAAAAATCAATCGGGCTTCAGCACACATTGCTGGCTGCTGAGACATAATCAAATGCAGCTTCTCGTTAATTTAACGAGAGGGAAAGCAACATGCGGCAAATCTTCAAAAAGGACGCGTAATTCATGTCCATATTTCTTTACAAGCACCACTAGTACGTATATTACGTCCAACATGGAAACTCCTAAGGGCCGGCGAGGGATATGAAATGCATTGAGCCGTGCAAGGTAGATGTTTTCTAACCACTTCCAATGTAGAGCCACCTGTTATGTTAAACGTCTCTGTTTTTTACAAGGGACTAGAGCCCGGAATGCCCCGCAGTGCCTAACATCTCAAAGTTCGTTAGCGGTCAATTAAGATCCGCCCGTTCGTTGACGTTCATTAAAAGTTCATCCTGCACGCGCGCGACCTAAGTCGACACGTAACCCTCCAACATGTATGTATGTCTGTTTACGGGAGGTAGACAGCTTGTTACCGGGCCACTGCAGCATCTCTCTTCTTATATTTTATTTTTATTTTCGTTTTTCCTGTCTCGTCCGTTCCGCTTCTGCCGTTTTCAAAAGAGCATCTTTCTAGATTTATCGAAATGAGTCTTGCACAACGACATGGCTGGAGAGCGGCCCCCGATGACCTCCCCTTGAGCTCGTTTAAAAATATGAAACTCGCGAAAATAAAACTAAAGCACGAGGGACTGAAAGTGCCGGCGTCCTTAGAGTCGACAGCCCTAATAATAAATAGAAGCAACAAGAGACAAAAAGAAAAAGAGCGCGGTTGTGAAAGCCGTTGTGAAGTTTAGTGGCAAACTTTAAGTAACAATTTCGAAGTTGACTTTTTTTATATTATATTTAATTTCGGCGGTCCGGACGGTTGCCCCACCCAATACGTCCTTGGCCCACGCAAACAAACAAGTACACAGTCACCCACAAACACAGACAGACGCACGCAGCCGGTAAAACACGTGCGCTCACTAGCGGTAAGTTTGGAGAATGGTTTCAGTCGCCTCTTGGGTCAGCGAGGCAAGCTTCGCCTGTGACCTCCAGTTCACTCGTGACTCCAAGTAATAAGCCAGAAATACACGGTCGTGTGTTTTTTTTCGGAAGTGGAGGTGTTGGCGAACGACGGGAAACTTCCGCAGCCCCTCTTGCGATAGAAGCCTCGTAAAATTTTCACAACCCGTGTGTCTCGTTGCGGCGGCGCACGCTTTGCGCGGATGATGGCCCGTTAGGTCGACCTTCTTTTTCATATGAATATTGCCGTTATTATTATTAAGCCTCGTGCTGCTCCATATACTCAAAGCGGCCAGCCACGACTGTTTCGTACATTCTTAATCCCTATCGGGCTCCTAACCTACCTACTGTACACTCTAAAAAAGAAAAAAAAAAACGTTTGTGAGTTGATTTTCCTGCTGAGCACAAAGGGGCAGCCAATTACAACAAACCATAGAAGAATCCCATCGAATAATAAAATTCAAAATTCAACTAAAAAAAAGAAAGAAACGGGATGTGAGAAGAGACAGCGAGTATGACGTTTCACTTGTTCATTGTCCCTGAAAACAAAACATTTTCAGTTCTAATCGTATTTTGAACTTCGTCATATCGGCTGCGATCCTTTTATTGCTCGCCGTGATTGACAATCGCCGTCTCCTGCAAGAAAGTAAACTTATATACCTTTTTCTTTTTGAACGCATAATATGTGTATATATATATATATATATATATATATATATATATATATATATATATATATACCTTAAATTTGCCATAAATGCCAAGTCTAGTCGGGGAGACCGCGTTGATTGCTTTGATTGTTTTTGTTGTTTTCGTTTCGAAAGAATATATTCCGAAGTCATTTCTGTCTGGAATTTTTGGCGGGTATGTATCACGCACGTAGGGAGACCGTCTAATTTAAAAGCTAGAGTGCTGAAGGTGTCATGTGAGTAGCTTTCCTGGATGGCGTTACATTTTGCCTGTTATTGATGTCAGAACTAGTGCCAGAATAGAATGAAATTAAAGAAAGAAAGCTTGGTCAATCTGTTCGTGGGTTTGTCTTTAACTAGCTTCTAACCTGTGTAAAGTAATCGGGCATTTTTCATCATACTCAGTATGCTCTCTAACAGATGTCTTGTCGGTAACTATATATATTTCTTTATTTTGTTCGCAACTTGAGTCAGTGCGTACGTTACTAGCTGTGAATTAACGCAAAAAAATAATAAAAAAATAAACACGATGTAGAGTTATCTCGAATATCCGCTTGCCTGTATGACATTCATGTTCCTAAACGAAAACTTGCTGTCATAGAAATATGCGATGGCGGGTCTCGAACCCACGTGTGGCAGTTCAACGTTAGACTGTGTGAATGAAATACTACGAAGCAAAGAAGTGTGTTCGCCCGAAGTAGCTCCAACCAAAACCACCTAGAAGACAACAAGGCCTTTTGACCCCAAACCGTCTTCGCTAGGGAATCCACGTAGCGGTGCCTAAGCTCGCGTCAGCGTCGCCGCCAGCGTCGCCGCCAGCGCGTCTTGCAGGGTCTCACAAAGCGAAAGACGCACGCGCCTACCGCTTTGCAGCGTCTCTAGTCGAACTTCGAAGTGTTTGCCGCTTGGGGCGTGTCTGGCATCTCCCAACAATGGCGTCGTGCGCAGACGTTGTCTTTCACGTAGTATTGGTAAACCTATAGAGTCACTGAATGTACCTAGAGTACCGGATTCCATTCAGTCCGCTTACCAGGTGGTCAATCCCGCAGAGCCCAGTTCTAATTAGCTGGTTTAGTTCGTGTCGGAAGTTATCAGTCGGCCTTTTTGGGGATTGGGGTAGGGGAGGGGGGGGGGGGGAGAAGCGAGGAGGGGGGGGGGGGCGGTTAACGTGCACTCCAGTGATACACGCGTGACGAAACGTCCCTACAGCGTGCAATTCGCGTAGCGAGTGTTGATAAAACGTTCGTGCTGACGAAACGTGTGTCCAGCAAAAGTTGTCCACGAAACGTTATTTTACGAAGCGAGTTTCTACGAAACGATATGGACCCTATTGGACACGAGAATTGCGTGAGCACTCGACTTCGGCTCGTAGCTATTCAATGCCTGGGCGGTCACTCGGGTAGAGGCTCGCGTCCAACCACATGCGGTGGTGAGAATAGCCGAACTCTGCCAATGCCTGCAGCTCAGCGCCCGTTTTCTACTTTGTCGACCCGAGCGCGTGGGTATGGCTAACGTTGGCGGCATAGGATAGGAGGCCATACGGCCGCTTGTTCTGGCTCCGAGTTGAGGGGATGAACGACGCTAATATTTCTCGAATTTATTTGCCAATTGCCATTGCTTAGAATGACATACTAAGGCAAGTTTATTCGGTTATTAACGCTAGGATGTGATTCTGAGCTGTAATTAGCGAAAGTATAAAAATCGTTTCATGGCCCCTTTAAGAATCGATTCTGGTGCTGGTTACTTCCTAACGTTCATTAAATTGTCTAGCTGAGAAGCATCAAGAAATATAATTCTAGATCCGGAAGAAGAAGTCATCAAGACGTCATCAAATGAAACCATGCTGGTGAGTTAAGAAGTTGCCTTGTCTGACAAAATTTATGTGGTGGAGATTGGTTCTACGCATTGACATAGCACCACGTAACTTTCATTTCTAAAGCGAAAACAGTTCCTCTTCTTGTTGTACGACTAACGGCCGCTAGGGCAGCAACCCTTTGCCGCGGCAAGCAAATTAATCCTTTATACACGTGCCCCGATAGAGCGACAGACAGAAACAAATGACAGCGACAAGCCTCAAACCAGTGTCTTTCGCGATTTGAGAGGCTTTGTAGAATAAAGTAGGCTATGCTGAAACACGAGCATCATGCACGCGATGGTATCTTTAGCAGGCTTGGAATCGCTCGTGCTTACATCACGAGCACCGAACGACTAAACGCCTGCCAAAGGTACCATCGCGAGCATGCTGCATGCTCGCGATTGTACCTTTGTTACCGGTATACAGCTGCCACCTTTTTCGTGTGTGAGTGCCTGATTGGTTTATCCGAGGACAGCAAACGCTCAAACACAATGAACGCCGTGACGAGGCACTTTTGGAACCGCTTGATTGGCTTCGTCGGCCCGTATAGCGTCGGCTGCGGTCCAACTTAATGTGAAACGGATAATGCGGAGAGCTATTCGTCTGCTTTTTTTGCAGGAGTTGCAGTGACGTCAAAAAGACGCCGAGCTCCGATTGGCTCCGATTGAAAGATAGGGCCGGGCTAGGCCTCGGGAACCAATCACATCTTGGCGTTGTGACGTCACCACAACCCCCGCAAAAAGAAGCGGACATTGGACTCCGCATAGCCTCGTTTATGCGGGACACTGTGAGACCCATATTGAGGCGCGCTCCGAATAATTCTGCCTACAGGGCCCCACAAAAATAGGAGGGGGGGAAGGTGCGTGAATATCCGTAGCCCAAAATGCACTCGCCCCACGCGCCGTGTTACCGGTACAGCTGACGCTTTATAATTAATTCCGTGTCGTCAGCAGCGGCACATTCCGTTCGCTCGCAATTAGGGCGGCGCACGCTCCAGAGAACGGCCGCCGTGAGAATAGCATCGGCGTTGTAGGATGCAACGGGATGCAGCCGAGCTTGTCGTCGCCGGCGCCCCCGATGAGTGCGTGGAACAACGAGACAGCGCCGGCGTACGCTTCAGCCGCACTGCACTGCTCATATATCTTGCAAGATACGCTGTTCATTAAAAATGGGGGACGTCCTACCAAGCCCTAATAGACCGATCTCAAAGCAAGGTTCGTTACGTCACCGCTGCGGTGATGCATCGTGGGGGTCTTTCTACACTACAGTTATTGCGGCGTCACGCATGGGTGGAACTATAGTGCCACTAATAAGCTACGCTTCAGAGTAACGACACTTGCCCATATTGTGGCTCGAAAAACATGGTTGCCAGTTATCTGAAGCTTTCTCCGAAATCACAAGAAACACTTTTCCGCCCTCCAGAAATGTTCAAACAGTTCGCGACAGAGCAAAGCCAGATTACATAAGCTTCCTAGCACCGGATCTAATGCTGAAAAAGTCGCACTTTTGAGTCATGGCATACCCACCAAAATGGTGGCACCCACAACAATGTCGGGGAACAAAGCGCCGATACTCTAAGCGCAGCTCATTTAGTGGCTCTAGGCGGAACGCTTGGTGAGGTTAGTCTATTATGAACCCTACGTTTCAATACCTACTCGCCTTTTCTTCAGGAGTGACGCTGCAGCGATGGCCTTTGTTTTCATTTTTGTCTTCCTTTATGTTGGTGCATTTATTTTTACAGCGAAGCTGTTTATGGCCAGGGTTCCGTGGGTTTTTCATGTGAGTGACCAAAAACTCTACGTTCGCACCACCGCACGCGCCGCACGCCCACGCCTTCCCCGCATAAAAGATTCGAAGTATATAACCAAAACAAAACATTGACGAACGCGCATGCAAGATGCCATTTGTTTTAGGCTTTTGCTTTGGAACGGTCAATGGAGCAGTCGCGGGCACGCGCTGCGCGAAGAGCACCATTCTTTACATTCTCTTTGATGCTTGGGTAATTTAGCAATAGGTCTGTTCAGTAGATTAGTATCGATAGGCACCATTTTCAAAGGGAGTATATAATAATGTCTTCTCAAAGATCTGTAGCTGTGCGACCCACGTCTGCCATGTTTACGCTCGTACCGCCCTCTCTGTCTTCGTTCCAAGCCGCGTGCGTGCCTAGTTTCCCTTCCTCACGCTCTCCCGTTCCGCGTGTCCACTTTCCGCTGGGTGGCGGTCCCGTCGCGCGTGTCTAGTTTCCTCCACCTCCTCGGGGCGGGTCTGTGTCGTGTGCTAAAGTGGAATGTTTTTTTGTTTTGTTTTTAGTTCTTATTTTGAAGCTTGTGGACGCACGCAATGGTAAAGCGCTGAGATGTACACAATGCCCCCCAAAATATTAGTTTTTTTTTATTATTGCAGAAATAAACTACGTATTACTGAACGCTCATTCTGCGCCCAAATGTAGAACTAGCGGTCCGAAGATGCTAAATATTCACAAATAACGGTTAACTTTTTCAAAAGTTACAAAAGATTTTCTTAACTTTTCAATGGGAAAATGGGGGCCGATGGACCTCTCGAATACGTGTAGCTGAATGGCGCGTTACCCAAGACAAGCAAAAACTGGCCCAATTTTCGCCATTAAATTTTCAGAAAATCCCCCTATAACTTTTGCCTGAAACTTTGGCATCTAGTTTAGACAGCTAGCGTTTCATTTGGGCGGAGAATGAGACTTCGTCAATCCCTAGTTAATTTTAGCGGTAAAAAAAAAAACACTAAACATTTTTTTTTTCTTGGGGGGGGGGGGGGGGACATTCTATTTATGTTTTCTGGCGCAGTTTGTGTCTGCCACGACTCCAAGAAAAACCTCTTTGGGTGGTTAATTTCCACGTCGAGGTTACGGGTGTTCTTAAAATCAATGCGGTGGTCTTTGACGCTTCAGTATTCAGCAATCGAGCTGGGCTCGTGGTCGATTTACGAACGTTATTTCGGTGTTGTCGGATCCTATCCTGAAAATTCTTGGTTTCGACGATGTACGTGGCTCGACAATCAGCGCTTGGAATTTTATAAAAGACACCTTGCGCTCTTTCTTTAAAGGGTGGGGGGGGGGGGGGGGGGGGGGGGCGAGGGGGGCGGAGGCGCTTTTTCGGTCGTGGCCTCAGTTTTGATATTGACTTGTCGGTCATCTGGATCCTCTCTCTAGCCAGCACACGTGCCAGCTCTTTCCTGGTATATATATGGAACACTAATGCGTGTGGTTGACCGGGATTGCGTCAATACCTGTGGCTACAGGTTCCGATGACCCTTGTTCATACGAAGGGCGGTGCGGTGGATAAAACAGCTTATGTAGCCGTTCTTCTTGAGGTCGGTAAAAACGGTTTGATCTTCTTTTCTTCTGTCAGCCTCTGCCGAGCAAATAATCCTTGACCTGGACAAAAGGATCCAGTATACGGACGCCGTGTTAGTGGTAGGATGACTGACCACGGGAAGAGTTTGTTCAGCTGATTTCACCTAAATATTGTAGGATGGTTCGAGTCAAACTGGAGGTAACGCCCAGTGTGAGCCTGTTTCTTTTTCACAGAAAATGTCAAATCTTTCTTTTGACTTTTTATCAGCACATCTTGAAGACGCAAGGTGTTGTCCTTTCCGCGTCCACTGTACAAAGCGTCCTCGACTCCGTATACAGAGCATTTCTTTTTAGTCTGCCCAGAATTTAAGGAAAAGAAACTTGCTTTAGGTTTTTTTTTTTGATTATTGCAATGACATGGCCCATAAAACCAATAATTAGAAAGTTAAAGTATCTTAGTTCATTGGCGTACTGATTATGGTGGATATCTTCCAAGCTGATGTCCACCGAGCATGACACATGAAGCAGACGGCGGCGTCCATGTAGCTCTCACGCCTTTTCCTTGTAATATGTTCGTATTAAAATCAAACACCTCTGTTATTCTCGCCCACGTGTAAAACAGTTCTATCTCTTCCTTACGAAACAAATCAAACTCGGTGACCCTCGCATACAGTACGAGAATCATTGCCATGCGCCGGACTCGCCGGTAGACACCGCGTCTGCCTCAATGCACTTCATAAACTCTTTCGCTCTCTGTGGAAACGAGATGAGCACGTCGATTTCTATAGTTTTGTTATCATGGCAATGAAACTGGAAATGTATTCGCTCAATCCGTTGTGAAATTTCGGAAGACATTTCGCTACTGATACGCATGCTACGGAAAGTATCATCACTCCGTTCCCCGATTTTCTTGCGTGCGTCGCCATTTTGGTACTTGTTGCAGAGCGGGAGCAATCGGAAATCGTTACGATTCAAAAATGCTTCCTCATCTTTAGATACGATGTCAAGAAGATTAAACGATATCGCCCTAGCTTCCCGTGTATCATGCTATACTTCTACAAACCGATCCTGCTGAACCGGATCAAATGCGAGAAGGCAGTCGAAACACCGTCCCGAAGGAACGCGGCGGCGGTGCACGGGCCGATACTTGTCTCCTCGCTGATCTGGATTTCCCCTTCTGCTAATTGCCGCGTTCAACTCTCGAGCAAACACGGTCGACTCGGACGAGGCTTGTACAACTCGCTTCGCGCTCGCAATTAGCTCTTTTGGGTCGCTCGATATCGGGGTCGGTGAGAAGCGATGCGACGGCACGATAACAGTACCGGCCGTCCAAAACGTGCCCATTCGGTCTTGCAATTCGCTATATTATATAGCCCGGGACTAAAATTTAAAACCCGCTTTGTATATAGTTGTCGTCAGTCGTGCTCCGAAACTCAAAACAGTGTTCCAAAGTTAAGCCTATTTATCGGCTTAATTAACAAATGGCTTCATTGTGCTCGTGCGTGCACCTTGGAGGGTTGCCGACTGTTGATTATATGATCCGCGTTCCAGATATCGGGATAGTGGGTGTCCTTTACTCTTCGAAACGTTTACTCCTCAAAGAGGCCAGGCTTTGTTTTGAGGAAACTAATTTTGCGAAGGTGCATGCTGCTGCGCAAGCATAGAACAAAGTCGCCTTTACGTTATCTGGGTTGTCTTAATAAGATTGATTGCGGCGTGAGGCTCGGCCTTTCGTGATTCAGGTGCGTGCAGCTCGCATAGAAGTCGGAGACAAGTGACGCGCGCCGTTGATTTTATTTTAAACTCTCCATTGTTTCGAAAACAAAGCCGTCCTTGGTCTTAGTTTAGCTCGCGCTTGTGGAGGAACGGAGCCTTAAAGGGGCACTGCGACAGGACGAAGAAAACAAAATGCTGCTTCGAAGCGCGTGCCGTCCAACACGAGCGTTCGAGGAAAAAAAAAATTGATGTGTGTACGTTTATACAGCCTAGAACTTGGTCTGCCTCAAGAGGCGACGAGTCTCCCAGCTGTAGACGAGAAATTTAGCCAGTGCGGTACAACCTACAACCGCTAGCCTGGGGTCTTTAACGTGCATTACGCAGTAGGGTTACACAACTGCAGCAGTGATACACGGCCGCGAGCTGGTGCGCGCTAAGTGTGCGCTAGTCCGCTCGGCCACTAATCCCTCTATGAGCGTTCGGGGACGAAATAGGTCTAGACTCTATAGCGTCGGATAATGAAGACATAGAATTCTGCAGCTAGGACTGGCTGAGGTGCACGTTACCCCTTCTTTTCTTTTCAAGCGCGTGATTCGCACTTAAATGTTTGTTTGGGAAACCCGTAAATCGGTGGAGCGTTTACAGCTTCATAACTGGATGTTAATTCCAACAATTAGGAAGAGCGCGTATGGTTGTTGCACGCTCTTGTCGTTTTGGTTCCCCTTTGGTTCAGACCGATAATGTCATCAACAATAAAAAAAAAACAAATTTGTTAGAGCACAGCTCTTGGGCGCCCGTTTCCGGGTTGAGCGTCGTCGTCGTCGGCGTAACCGCGCGCGTTGCATTATGGGACGTTTCTCCGCTAAATTTGGCAGGGAAATGTTCCCGCTAAATTTAGCGATTTAAGTTTCCCCGCTAAATTTAGAGGGTAATTGACGTCACGTGACCTCAACACCAATTCAGTTTCTCCGCTAAATTTAGCGGGGAAAATGGCGTCACGACTTCGTGTCACGTCACCCATGAACAAATTCAGCGGCAGGAGGAGAGCGGGAGGAAAGGAGGGGAGGAGAAGAAGGGAAGAAGAGGAGGAGGAGGGTCATACCCTCCCCTCCGTACCCTCCCCACCTCCTCCTCAAGAGCTGCGCTCTATTTTCCCATTACTGAGATTTGTAAATGTCTTGCATTTTTGAACTTACTAAGCCTATTATGTTCAAAATACATCAGATTTATTTTGTATTATATTATTATTCTGTTGCTAAAGTCCCACACACTAGTTCGAGCCAACACGATGCACATTAAAGAAATCGTCAGAAACGTTTTGCAGGGCCAATTTAAGCTTTTCTGTTTAACTAGACCGAATGAGTACTGCCAATTAACAAACGTCGCAAAAAATAAATCTTGGAATTGAAACTAGCAGAGCAATAAAACCGGCGCGCAGAAGAAAAAAAAACGACTCCATACTTTTTGGTTAAAAAAATTCTTCGACCGTATTAAAAAATTGTTGCATCTCAGTTACGCATTCAGTTTTATTAAAAGTCGATGGTAAATAGCACGTTCTATTTGTTATTGTAAATCATTATAAAATACATTTTATTTATTTATTTATTTCGGTGTCCTCAGAGCTCCGGAGTTAAAGAAAGTCGTAGGATCGGGAGGAAATACAATTACTCAACACATGACTAAAAGGCAAAGCCAAACTTGATTACGGCCCGGAATAATATAGAAAGAACACTTTTGAACCAAGGATCGTCCTGGATTACAGTGATCTAAGTGGAAAGGCGGTTCTAATCTGATATATCGTTTGGAGTAAACAACTGATGGAATTTGTTAGTGTTACATGTTGGCATGCCTACTTTACCAAACTTAGTTTGTACTGCCGCGGAAAGGAGGAACATTTTAAGCTTTCGGGGTGTAAAGTGAAAAACGAATGAAGATAAAAAAAAATTTCTCCCCATATGTTCTTTTCTCATTACTTTCACTAATTGAATTTCCCCGGTACCGTCCTCTATCACAAGTGACGTACAGTCGCGAACGATATGAAAACGCCTAGGCAAGAGCGTAGCCCCGAAAACCTCCAGTGGTATCTAACAAAAAAAAGCTGACATTATCGAGGCTATAGTGTGGGTGTGGGGCATTTCAATCGCTGTTTGATCTTTGTCATTACTCCCCACTTGGTCAGCAAACAATGCTTAGTAAAAAAAAAGTTTATTGTTATTTATTTTGCAAACTTATCATCAAATCCCCAAAACTGATCGCCTAACTTGCCGGTACGGTGGGCGCAGCTACGCTTGAGTTTGTCTTTTGTCACGGAACACCTCTATATTCGGCGAAAGCAGCATTACCGCAACGACAGCTGATCAAGTGAGGAGTGATGGCAAAAATGTGAACAGCCGCTGAAGCCTCGAGTACAGTGTTCTAGAAGGGACGTAGTGGCAAATGCGGCACGCTCTCCGTGAGGCCTTCGAAAGAAGAGGTCCTCGTCCGCTATTTGCTTTCGGTCCTATCTCGTAATGCTTTTATGACAGCACGCCATTTTATCGGCTCTGCGTTCGTCAGACTGAGCCAAAGAGTATTTCAGATGCTTGGAAGTTTTCATGCGGTGGCGATGTGTTTCTTGGTGTTCAACACGACACGAGTGGCAAGCTTGAAACACTACACGGCTATGTCGCTACAAGAAAAATAAACTACATATAGGCGAATGCTCAGTCAACGGCTTTTCAACCGGGTCAACCCGAATGTAGCTCTAGCAGTTCGGATCAGGTGCCAAATTTTTGAACTGGGCGTTATATGAGTCATGAGTAATATTCGGAAAGTTTCAATGAAAAAATGGCCCATTCCAGGTGCTATTCACGTCCCTGCATTCCCACCCTCCGTTGGCTACAATCCTCTTCTGAACCATTCAATCTCAGTTATCAAATTGGATCCCAACGGCTAGTTTTACATTCCTACGTAAATTGAGGGTTCGGTGATCAGTACTTAATTATTCAGGAAAAAAAAACACACGGTTGCTATTTCTCTTAAATTTACCTCTGTCCGATAAATAAAACCTACTAACCCACCAAAATTAGTTTAGTGTCATGTTCTTTATTGGCGGACTGGGTTGCAATTCGGAGACAGAAATTCAAGCTATGCTTGGTTTCCTTAGCTGCTCACTGTTCATAATATTTACTTAAATTCTTGGCATTCTACTCATTTGTAGTCGTAACTCCACATGAAAATACTTTTTTCGTTGTTTCGCCGCAGCAATAAAAGCAACAACAAATTCCTGTACATGCTTCGATACAATTGTACTACGACCGGGTGAAGAATAAAAATCAATATGATTTAGATGTGATTGAAATCGTAATTTAAATCATTATTTAAACGGCACCGATTTGGGCTTGTAATGATCTAAGTCGCAGCGATTTGGCTATAATAATATAAATCAAACACTTTTACCCCAAAATAGAAAATATTTTTATTAACCGTTTGTCTATGAGTGTTCGCTTTTCATGGGCATTTATTTTGTAGTTGAAGGAAATAATAGTGAAGCAGAAGGGATTTATATCACGCAGCCGTGAAAAATAACACGTCTATTGATAAAAGAAAAGTCGCTCATTTCTAGCTCAAGTGATTTAAATCGTGTAAGTTTGATTTAAATCAAATACATCCAGTTCAAACCAAACAAATCTGATTTATTTAGCATCTCTGTACTGATTTTTTTTTTTACCCTGACCACAATATAACACTGTTTTAAACTTAGAAACGAATGCTGCGAAGAACACGACCAGATATATGAGGCGCAAAAGTTCTAACAACTTCACCTTCCAACGGCTCAATAAATGGCTCAATTTTACATGAAGATGATATAGAGCTAGTAATCTCTGCCTCCGATGAACCTTGACAAAAATTAGCTTGAAAACATATGTACGCTCACAGCTGCATCCGACTTTATACATCCAAAAACCGAGGCGAGTAAGAAAAACATTACGTCAAGCGCAAAAAAAACACAATAAAGAAGATTACATGGAAGCATTTAGGAAAATAATACAATTAGTTAAACAGCACATAAGGGCATGGCACAATTACAAAAGTAGAAATTTCCGAAAGTACCGATAGGAATAGATTCTTCTGATGACAAAACTGGGTGAAAAATCTGTGGGTTGACTGAGCTTCATGGTATCTTGCCGCTTCACGCTTCTGTACTCTTGCACGGTTGAGTGACTGAAGAAAAAACTGCGGCCTACTGGTAACATAAAATACCATTCCTTGAGCAGTTAGTGCTTTGGAGTGATCAGTACATATCCCATCTCTTGGACAAGCGGCGTCCGCCAAGAGCACCCGACGGCCGCTAACGCGAGAGGAAGCAACCGATACAGCCGTTTTCTCCTCCAGTTGTCGACCGCATCGACCGCAGCGCCCCATGGGGCATTTGCTTTTTTCGGCACAGCACCTCCCATTGGCGCTGGCTTCGCTTTTGCCACTACACCACCTTTTAGAACACCGTACCTCGAGAATAGTCGAGCTCTCTTCCCGTAAATAGCGCTCTAGTCTTTGTAAACCGCGCGCTCGCCCGGGCCTTTCCGTGTCGACCGCGACTGTACGTTTACTGAGTTCTGTTTAAGAATGACTTAAGAGGCAGGATAACTGGGCCAGTTGGTACGGGTTTATCCCCCGGGAAGGTGCACATCGGACAAATGGGGAGGTGCCTCAGCACTGGCCTCCGGGAGCACCGTAGTTCGTTAACAGGAACCCCGTGCTCACATTTGGCATTGCACTGTCGAAACTCCGCATGTACGCCTTTACTAGAAAGTGTCATCGTGTTGTATAAATGTAGGAACCAAAAGGGTCGCGAGACTGTAAAGGCTGACAAAAAAAAAAAAAAAAAGGCCCAACCTGCGTGAGTCAGGCTTCCGTGGCATTGTTGGACAATGAGATAGAATGTTTAGATCGGAGAAGGAGAATGAGATAGAATGTTTAGGTCGGAGGAGGACAATGAGATAGAATGTTTAGATCGGAGAAGGAGAATGAGATAGAATGTTTAGGTCGGAGAAGATCGTTCATGGAACTGTATAACCGATAGCACACAATTCTGCGATGCCCAGGCGCTATTCCATCATAATTAAAGACTCGTGTTTTTTTTTGTTTTTTTATGTTTTCTCGTCGTTTAGACCGAGTAAACCCTGAGTTGTTAGCGCTTGTATCGTCCACTTCTTTCCTCCGTTAGTGTAACATTCGCGCTGTTTCAAGATAAGAATGGCTTTCTTCTTTGACCACTGGTTGGGAACCCCAACTTTCATTTGACTCGACGCATAATTTAACAACCTCGGTACATTAAGCAAATAATGCACGACGCATACAAATGAGAACCCCACGTATTCCGCGTCACCTGAAAAAAGGGTTAAATTAGGCAAACCAGAGCTACATTCTACGCGCACGATCCAAACGAGGGGGCACGAAGTATGAGCGGACCAATATTGTCACCGACAACTTAAGAAACGTGGGGCTGGATCCTCGGTATCTTATCGCAGCTCCGCAGCCAAAGAGACTGCGGATGGCGGAAGATGGCGGAATGGTCGCTGCTCCGAAACCTATTTAGGGACTCCCGCTGGCCCACTTGCATATGCTATGCTCGATCTTCAGTTTAACCCTTCTTCGCGTCATATCACGCGGCCATTTCGGAAAAACTCCTCGGAAATTTACGCCAGTAGAACCAAACACGAGAGTACCGTAGTCGTATACCAACGGCAGCGTGGAAACGCCGCGGTCGGAAGCGATATCTTCGCCGGGAAGATCGCGCGGAACAGCGGAAACAAAGGGGTACGAAACGAAACAAACAATACGACGAGGATAAATGCCCGGCGCTTGTTTGATGTCCGATCTTTTATAAGATCGATACGGTAAGCCCTTGGAGATCCGAGCGTTTCTAAAAAATCAAAACCAGAAAAAGAAGAAGAAGAAAAAAAAGGAAGAAGATTTAGCTTTGGAGGACCGTCTCATTGTATGAACGTTGCGCTTTTGCCGGGACGAAAAAAAAAAGGCTCTGAATTAAAGCAGTTTTTTTCTTGCGCTCGCCGGATATACGCGAGTTTTTTTCGCGGGCCTTTGAACCGACTGGTGCTTCTCGGCATTGCCGTCGGGCGCAGAGTCGCCGAGGAGAGCGCGCGCCTCTCTGGATTGTCTGGACCGTCTTGGAATCGGCGAGTGGGTCGAGTGGAAGCATCCGCTGGTGAGTTGGAGTGGAGGGTCCTTCGAAAAATGACTTCCAATTTATTCTTCTTCATTGAATCATCAACGGTTGTCTGCGTGCTTTTTTTTTTATTGTTTCTTTTTTTTTTTTTTTTTTTTTGCTCCGGGCTTTTTTTGGATGGACGTCATTCTGAGTAGTGCGATCTAGTCTTTCTTTATTTTGTTTCCACCCGTTTCTCGTTAAGATGCGTTGATGTGTAGTACATGCTAAAGACCGCTCGGGGAATCCAATTTGCCTCGCATAGAGTACGCGTTCATATTTTGTTTTTTATTTCTGCTTTTTAAGCGAGGTAATGTATGACAAGCTGGCCGTACGTATTGATTTTCAACGTCTTTTTTCGAGTTCCCACCCTCTTTAGTCAAAAGATGCTGTTTAATACTTCATGGAAGACTGCAGCTGGCTGTGATACCAAAACAAAATGAAATTTAGTAGTTATTATTTTATTTTTTTTAACCATGCGCATACCCAGGTTTAAATGACCGTGCCCTTTCTTTCTTCTCTCTCTGTCTCTTTTTATACGTGCTCGTATCTCTTATTCTATCCTCGCTACCGCCAGTCTTTTATTTTGCTATACCAGTAAAAATACTTGTTCCTTGTGGGAAGACCCACTTTAGGTCTTACTAGAGGTCGCTACATGGAAATTCGGTTTCTGAAGCTTCCTCTCCGCAAGCTTCAAAGATCGGTGCTCTGAAGGCACGCTCCTCATAGATTATACAATTGACACGGTGTTCGCTGCCTGACTCGATAACGGAAGTGTCTGCGGGCCGTTTTTGCAGGGCCAGTGTGGCAGCGGCGTCATATAAGAAACACGCCTCAGACAGTAGGGAATTTTTAGGGAGCCGTTTTTGCACGTCCGATACGAACTGCGCAGGCGCTAACGCCACGCTTCTCATTTGCATACAATCTCAGAAAACGCCGTTCTACCTCACGCGAGCTACCTAGTACTGGAGAGCTGAACCCTTTCGTTTTATCTCGCTGTCTTTTTCTTTTTTTTTTTTTTTTTGTACGTGTAATGTAAACCATTTTATCGTTGGCGTCGTTTGAAAGTTGCTAAATCGTCGATGCGTGGCAAGTTACTCCGCCGACTACACAACTCGAGAGACAAAACACGACAAGGCGATCGCCCGGTCATTTTGGCCGCCGAAGAGCCGAATAATACTCGAGCAGCTGTTCATCTTAGCTCGGAATAGCGGCCTGTCTGTGTCCCAGTTTGCTAGAGTCACCGCCAACGTAAGGCCGCACTCAAACTGCTCATGCAAAACACACGGAGCTTCTCTGCAGAAATTATGAGAGAGCTATCTGCCGACACTTCTCAAGCATATTCGAAGCGCGTTTGTTTCGTGCATATCTGTGCTTCGAACAAGTCTGCCGACAGTGTTTGTATGCCCAGTGAGACAGGGACATCACGCTAGGAAGGAACGCGACTCATACACTGTATTTAGACTTTTTTCATTTGTACGATGTATTAGCTGTGGGAGGGCGGCTTAAGAACTGCGGGGCGTACGTGGCTTATGAAGCTCTCGCCTCAGGAATTCTTGGTTCGTTCTTTGCCGTTATTGTCTACGAATATTGCTGTCATTTTATGGGCTGCGGTAACTGTATACACGCTCATTTCTATCGCCAACTACTTTGGCTGGCTTAGTCTCCTGATCCCGACATAGAAATGCTCCAAGAAGCCAAGAAAAAACATTACTTCCGTGCAAACAAGAAGAAGAAGAAAAAAAAATAGGGGTTTATTAGTGTGCATTTTTGCAGGCGTTCGATCCAGGTGCAATCGGAAACACGTGCTTGCATTCCTAGCTTTGAAAGCATTGTGTGGACTAGGAAGAGAGTGAACTAAGTGCTAGTTTATTGTTCTCAAGCTCGCTGACAGGTCCACACGCAGGCGCGTGATGAGGAAACACGTGCGGTGTAGCTTGTATGGCGGTTCGTTTAACTAATCAATGCACATTTGTTTGTCAGAAGGGTTATAAATTACGTTTGCTGGGATTCTTGAAACGCAGGATGCGGGGGCTAAGTAAAGTAGCGCTAGCGCGTTTTTTTTTTTTTTTTTTTTTTACTTAAATTTTAATGAGCGATTTGTTGCGAGTGGGCGAGCCGCCCTAGTAAAAGGAGCGCGCAGACTGTCTGTCACAAATCGGTTGCCCAGTCTGCGCGGTCGGTTTTGGACAATATATTTTTTAGTATATATATATATATAATGTTCACTTTTCTAATTAATATATAATTTATCTCCTAGGCTCTCTAACTTTATTTTGGATTTCCATTGTATTATTCTAATGCCTAAAGGCTTGGAATAATTACGTCATTGGATTTTCTGACCCAAACTCGACGAGAAAGAACACCGTTGCAGCCTATAGTGAGCATTAAATTAAAAATACTCGTCATTACAAAGACGGGAAAAAAACACGCTATTAAACCTTACAACACTTGACATGAAGTATAATTGCGCTGAGAGGGTATAGATATATTTCACAAGGACGCCGCCATCTTGAAATACCACCACTTCCAGTATGGGCGAAAAACTTTGTTTTGCCTTCTCCACTCTAATAGAATACGTTTAGGATATTAGCGTAACCGTCACACATTCTCGTTTTGCCTCCCGTTTATTTTTTTTGTTTACTATTTTCAGGTTGAAATGCTTTATTATTGTTTCGTCGCCCATACCGGATATGCCTGCCAGGTGGCTGGAAACGAGAGCAAATAAAAAAGGTTTATATGAAAAAAAATCCAATCAATGAGGATACGAGTTGCAGCCCGACATGGTCGTGTCCAAGCTGCGCATTGGCCTTCTTTAGGTGACGTCACAAATACATCACTTCGGCTTTGTTATTCATTTTCGTATTCACCACAAAAACCGTAGGAAAAAAAACAAACAAAAAAAAAAAACCGCACGAAAGTCCGGTCTATCGCAGAACGTAACTAATGTCCCCTTCCATGTTCTTAATTAAGGTAGAGGTGCATCGTGCATGTTAGATTAGCTTCGTGTTGCGTTTCGTACACTACAAGCATCGTTTCGTCCTTCGACAACCAAATCTTTTAACTTCTGCTTCACCCAGTGTATAAATAATGCGCCAAACTTTCTTCCTTTTTTTTATGTGTCAACGAAAATTGGACCTATAGGTCGACCTTGCCGGTATCCTCGGGTTTGTCTTTTGTGTTCTATAGAGTGCTTCTGTGAGGCTTGCTTCTCATGGTACTGTTTCGTCCTGGGAAATCCACCCCAAATACCGGTTCACACATACATATCTGCGTTAGATAAACACTATCGAGACAACACCGATGCAGCACCGACTTGAAGGTAACTTAGCACTGATGAAGCGCAGGATCCGCGCTGTATCACTGACTAGAGTCACTAAATAAGCTGCGCATAGAGTATGTCCGCTCCCCAACATTGTTGTGGGTGCCGCCATTTTGGTGCTTGTGCAGAGCAGACGTAACTGCCGATCGTCATGATTCAAGAGTGCGACTTCCTCAGCATTAGATTCGCTGTTAGGAAGCACATGTATTATTGCTTCGCTTTAGCGCGAATTGTTTAAACATTTGTGGACGACGGAGAGGCGTTACCTGCGATTTCAGATAAAGCTTCAGATAACTGGCAACTGTGATTTTGAGACACAATATAACCAAGTTTCGTTACTTTGAAGCGTAGCTTATTGAGTGGCACTATCACTAACAAAACTCGAAGTGAGGGCTGCATCGGCAGGATCAGCGCTATTTTCAGCGTTGAAAGTGGTCGTGCGACGATTTTGGGTAGGAATGTTACTCACTTTACACCACGCTTACTGACACTAGTGAAACTCAAGAATACTCGAACGCAACGCCACTGAAAGCGTCTTCGTCGCGGTGGCATTCCAATGATAAAAGCGAACTTTTTTCCTTTCAGTCTCTCCTTCGCAAAACTTGATGACGGAGCCAATGACAGGAGCTGTGGAGACAATGACAACAATGCGTAACCCGAGAGTGCGTCATCAATCTTTGCAATCCCCGCTTTAACGATATTTAAATGTTGCTCATAGAGTGGACACGAAGACTGCGTATACGCATTCGGTCTGGGCTCGTGACAATCAATGTTTCGACATGCATTCGGGTGATGCCTCGTGCCCACTCACTGGGATGACGGGAATGGCCGAGCACTAACAATGCTAGGGACTCAACGCGCGCCCTGTGCTCTTTCAACCTCCCAACGCGTGACTATCTTAAAAAAACATCGGCGGCATATAATCGGCTTCAGATCACGTGGCCGGTTTTTCTGGCTGCGGGTTGTAGGTGTAAACGGTGTTCTTTTATCGCGATTTTTTTCTGCGACTACCATTGCGCAAATAAATACAAAAGAACGCGTGTTTATTAGGTCATAAATGTCAAGGAATAATTCGAAGTTGTATTTATTGAAATTAGAAATATTGTTTCATCGCCCTACTCTGGCGTTTTTTTTTAGCTACCCCAATTATACTTCTCTTCAGCAGACGCAGCCGATGCTACAAGCGCGAGCATATGGCTCTGAACTGTGCTTGCACTGCACCAGCTCGCGTTGTTTGGCAGGGACGCTGAAAGGCCGGAGCTCGCGCTTGTAGCATCGGCTGCTTCTGGACTTCAGCTGAAACGAAGTATAACTATACGCAGTTAGTCTAAAAATGAACTATACTGAGCATTTGTTTTGGGCTGCTACACGGGTGCTTAGCGAACTTCCATAGCATTCATTTTACACCATGAAACTGCTTGTAGTCAGTTGGGAACAAAGTCTCCAGTCAAGAGAGTTACCCCCACCTCCCCCTGACGTCACTTTTCCATTGTTGCCAGTAGAAACTTTCACTACAAAAAACACCGGTGAGGTCCACAACTATAAATTCAAAAACTCGCGCAAAAAATATATATTTGCCCATTTTTGGGGGTTATATTTTAGCGATGTTTGTAGGTGTGTTTAGACATTTTTAATACAAATCCGGAACTATAAACAAAAAAACGCCGGAGTGTACTTTTAATAGCGCTGCGGTAGCACTATGGTGTATATGTGAACAGGACTTAACTCTATCATTTCGTTCGATTTGAACATGAACGTAGATTTCGCTCCTGATATCTAAAGCTTGCCTGGGGTGTTGTGGACAGCTGGAAATACCCGAATGTTCAGCCCCACTTAAGAATGAAAACGAAAAAAAGAAGTCGTATTGCCAGTTGGATCCATTCATCCCCTCCGCGGGGTTGGGGCCTTGTTAATTGATTTCCTGTAGGCAACCGGCCTCGCCAATCGACTGTGACAGGTTTGTCTGCTTTGCTCCAGTTTTCTTGACTCGCTACATCTATCTGCATGTTCTTTTATTCTCTGTACTTTACTTTTCTTGTTTTGCTTTTCTAACATCGCAACACCGCTGAGCCTTCTGTTTCGTTGTTGATTCTAAGTGCCCACCAGTCCGCCACACCCGCGCACCTTCCGATTTTCCTGGACAAGACACTAACTCCCCCCCCCCCCCCCTCAATTCACTATTATCTCTCTGTTAACTAGCCTAACGGATACGTTACGGTAGCTCTACGTAACGGAAACAGTAGCGTCGTGCTAGAAAGAAGTATTTTACGGTTACAGTAGAGACATTTCTAGCGCATGTCAGATAATAGCCACACTCTAAGAAAAAAGGGAGGAGAAAGGTGGCAAAAGCGACTGTTCCTCCTTGTTGCGGACAAGTTGCCCAGAGAAGGGAGGAACGGCAGTTCAGATGAAAGGAGGAGGGCGAGTTCCTCCTTGTTCAGTTGGCGCAGGGGTAGAACATCGCGCTACTGACCAAGTGGTCAACGGTTCGATCCCCAGGAAAGTGGTTTTTTTTTTTTTTTTTTTTTTTTGTAAAGTTTTTTTTTTATTTTTGTTTACCAAAACACACATAAACAAACCCAGACCGATGAAAGGAAAATTAAAGTCCTTATTATTCTCCGAGACGTTTTCCTCCTCCAGGCAGACCGGAGAAAGCTTTCGCCCTCCCGACCCATCTTCTTTCGGTTTCGTTTTTCGAGCACATCGCGCACGTTGTTTAATAAATTAATGTTGAGTTGATTGAGCTTCAGCGGCAGCGAAGGCCGCCTGTAATTCCGTCGTCTAGTCCAAACGTGCAGAACATTTCGGTTGCATTGACGTTTTTACCACTAATTTTATCAAATGAGCTAACGAAGCCGCTAGAAACAGCGAAGTTCCGGAGCAGTGCTAGCAGTGCTACATACACTGGGTAAGACGGCCGTCTCCAATTTGCGGGACACACGCGGAACTACAGCAGCGAAACCACGAGGAACTCTGTCGACGTTTTCGACGTTATGGAAATCGCGGGAACTGCGTCCAAGGAAGGCAGGTTTTCCTGCCGGCTGCCTGGGTGCCTTCCGTGCTGAGTTCGGTTCCGTTGTCCCGTGCCGAGTGCCAACCGGCGTTCAACGTGATTCTTCTGCGTGTCAGCAACATCGTCAACGCGGTTCTGTATTTCTTCGTGTCAGCGACATCGTGATGGCAGTGTTGTGGGTTGGGAACAGAAGACTGGAATTATCGCCGATGTGACCGTGTGTTCGCGTATCAGTGGTGTAACAACAAGATGAGATGACGTAAACTGTCGGGCATTGATGCCGCTGGTCGGGCCGTTATCGGAGGCGCCGGGGTGTCGCAGGATGACATTCCGCTTTACATTAAAGAGTTTAAAACCACTTGAGGGATTAGGTGCAGTCGATCGACGTGTGGATAGTCATGTTGGAACGCTGGTCTGAACGGTAAGCTCCTATCGTACAGTGGCCAATGTGACTGTCGGTCCCCGAGAGCGATTGCGCTCTGGGGAAAAGACAACACTACGAAAGTATGACGGAAAGTACGTATATTTATAATGGCAGTTTAGCATAAAAAAAAAAAGACAGGCAAAATCGAAAAAAAAAAAAACGCTATCCTTTATTTTACTGTTTAAATATATTACGGTTCCTGTAGAAACATCCCTCTAAGTGGCCCGCTGGGATGAGCGCTAGAAGTTTTCGAGCTCGCAACGGCGCAGCTCCGTACACTTAACAGTTGTCGGAAGTCGCGGCTTTGACTGCATTCAAGTTGATCGAAAAGCGATTTCTGTGCCCGTGAAGCATCACTTCCAGCTGAGTGGATATCCGCTCTACAGAGATTAATTCAAGACGGCAATTGCAGCTTTGCGCGAACAGCACAAATAGAAAAACGAACACTACAATATAAATACTGGCTACGAAGGGCCATGCGGGAAAACAAACTCATGGCTTGGAACCACATTGGAGCGGCTCGATTTATTGGCTTTCAAATAATTATGGCATGATTGAGCGTCTTCTTTTTAATAAGAGATTCATCCCCTGAGCCATTAAAAATAGCCTCAGATGTATGACATTGCTGGAAAAAAATGAACATGTTCGGAATATTTTTTTTGCTTAGGGAGTCACCGAAAAATTCCGCACGTTCAAAACGACCACTATAAAAGACGGAAACGCAGGGCTCGCTAGTAGTGATCTGGGTAGTGTGCTGTTGTATTGATGTTTGTATGTGCGATGCCTGTGTATGCGTTCAATATATGTTGACCTGATGTTTGTAGTGTGCGCAACGTGTCTACATGTGTTAGAGATTCCGAAGAAAAGGAAACGCAATTGTGGCGTAAAAAATAAAAAAATATTTTTTTGTAAAACATGAATTGGGCGGCACCTAGCGCCACCTAGCCTAGCTACGTGCGATTACTCTGCTTGACCCTGCCATCTGGTGGCAAGCGATTTAACATCCTTTTACGCTACGCGGCTACGCCATAATTTCGTGTTACCGTGCTGAGATAAGCCAAGAGGTTGCTTCGGATTTGCTTTTTTTTGAGAGCGGCTTTTGGTTTTGCGGGCGAATGATTTTTACTCCTCCGTGATGTGCGGTTGACGCTACGGTTGACGAAGGAATTGTGGCTCGAGGAATAGCAAAGGTAGGACATAAAGTGCGCGAACTGAGTGCCGGTTGTCTCCGTTGAACATCGCAGTGCTGACGATGAGAAGACTGAGTGACTGCATGCTTTCGAAACGTAAGTTTCTTTACCTGCAGGGGTAAAGAAACTTCGGAAATAAATACAGTTCGCGGAAAGCTCGTGTTACGTTTTTATTTCCTGCTCCTCTCGCTTCGTGCAATAGACTTAGTGTTCTCGTTAAGCCTTACCGAGCTCGATTTGCTCGATTCGTGGCCGCCATAATGAGATGCAGTCGACGGAGGAACTTTTCCTCCCCTGCTTAAGGGACGAAAGTTTCTCCCTTTCTGAAGGAACATATGTGTCAAGAGCGTTCCTCCCTTTAGGGAGGACTATACGGACCCTTTTTTCTAAGAGTGCACCTCCGCTCTAAAAAAAAAAAAAAAAAAAAAAAATCGGTTGACGTTCTAAAAAAAGAAATAATAATAAATAGCTTGTAAAATAATTTTAGAGAGCCCCTAAAAAGAAACAAAACTTTTTTTTTTAACACTCTGGTTGGGGCACGTGTGTCAAGAAATTAATTTTACGCAAAAAAAAAAAATTCTAGAGCAAATTAGACGACGCAAGACGCGATTCATTCGGCAGTCACCTCCTTTCCACTTGTTTTCTCTCTCGGCATTTCGGGCGCGTGGAGGAGGGGTATGGTGTTGGTCGACCGGAACGACCGAGATGGTCATTCCGGAATGACCAGTGACGTCATGAACTTCGCGCGCAGAATTATAGATAAATCTCTTGCCGTCAATATTGCTCTAAAATGTTGTATTTTTCTGCGTAAAATGCGTTTTTTGACACGCGTGTCCCAACTAGACTGTTTAAAAAAAAAACATTTCTTTTCTTTTTAGTGGCCTTTATGGGTTCTTCGACTTGTCCATATTTTGCACCGTAAAAAGTTATTTTAAGCACCCCTTAAAAGGGTTCTTCGTGAAAAACCTATAAGGGTATATTTTAAGTTCCTTCCTTGATGCGAAAGAGTTCTTCGTCGGCCAGCTTTCTTTCTGGTGTGCCAGGGGGTGTGGAGATTAAGTTACTCGCAGGGCCGAGCCAATAAAGGTCCGATGCCCTAAGAGCACTCCCACCGCGCGGCAACACTACAAGGAGGACGGTTGCCGCGCCAAGTTCGTTCGCTTACTGCAGCGAGTAGACGTAGCAACACCATACCAGACGATGGCCCATATCCAGACCTTGTTTGTTAGAAACAGGGTTCCGTAAACACAATGCGGCCGAGATAGTAGTATGGTGCCTGGAGCGCGTCTTCGACTGGTGTGTTTAGCGTCCTCTCCCGCTCATACATCAAAAGTGGTCCCAAAGTGGCAACAAATGACGTCACAGAAGCCGAAGTGTCATGCTGTTGCATGTCGCGATCCTGGCGGCTGGTTGTAGAAATGCTAACGAGAAGGCTGCGAGTAGCACAACCGAACACGAGTGTCGCTGTCGTCATGGCGTCCCAACTTCTGGCTGCCAAAACTTCCGTGGACCGCCGCACTTGAAAGCGACTTGGAGTAGATCAGGCATCTGCTACAAACACCACCGATATTGGGACGCCGCCAGGATCGCCACCGGCGACAGCATGACACTTGTATGACGTCATCAGGCGGAAATCGAGGTACCACTTTTTTGGGCGCGGTAAACACACCAGTCGGAGACTCGTTCCAGGCACCATAATAGTAGGGAGTTGTAGTAGATCGCTTCCGCAGCCCGAAAAGCATCCGGATAGCGCTCCGTAATCCGCCACAAGACATTGAACTATGGAGACAAGCCTAGCGGCGCGCATGCGTAGCTGTGGCGTTTTCTTTACGGATACCGTAGCGGAAGAGAAAAACGATCTGCTACAGCTCCCTAGTGTCGGGTCATATGCACCGAACCATTCGTATACCGGAGATTGCGCTATCGCGATCATATCGAAGTTGGGAATAAGGACTCCCACCGGGGCGATAGTGCTTGAAACGGAGCTGTTCTTAACGCGCTAAAAAAGTTCTTGGGGCGTCAAAAAACCTTTCAAGTACAGACTTTTTTTGTACAGTGTATGGTGTTTGGAACGCATCGCCGACTTGTGTGTTAAGTGTTCTATTCCGCGTTTGCATCGAAAGTGGTTCTGAAGTGTCAACAAATGAGGTCACAAAAGCCTGAGTGTCGTGCTGCTGCAGATGTCGCTATCCTGGAGGTTGATCGTAGAGGTTCCGGCAAAGAGCAGGAGCAAACGCGAGTGTCGCGGTCGTCACGGCGCCCCAACTCCTGCCGAAGCTTCCGTGGGCTGTCAACCCGGAGAGAGCAACCTGCAGCAGAAGAGGCGTTCACCACCGCTGCTGGGACACCGCCAGGATAACACAACACAAAATGTTGACAAGTTGACTCTTCTGTGAAAAAAAAAAAATGACTCTTTCGTCATGTCGTCGGCCGGAAATTGAAGGACCACTTTTTAGGGCGCGGAATAGAAACACGTACCAGTCAGAGACACATTTCAGGCACCGTACTATGACTGACCTCTCCGTATTTCACCGAGATCTTACAGTATCTCGTTTCTCGCGTAGGCGAGCTGAACACAAGCTATCTGAATAAGAGGGAACAAATAGGGAATATATTTCATCCTGGAAAAGTACTACCCCCAAAAACTTTATTAAAAAACAAATTCGCATATTACAGAAAACAAAATGATAGGAAATATAGAAAACGTTTAGTATGGGCCACCTCTCTGCTCCACCATTTCAGAAATATTCTGTAATGTACATTCAGAAGTTGTACGCATATCGCTTAAGCTTAGGTTAAAGCGCGAAATATTTAATCTTAAGCGTTTTCTCGTTCAATTAGCAAATTCATTTTTGAAAAAAAAAAAAAAAACGCTCACCCATAGCACGTAGCACCGATATTTGGAACATTTATTCGTGCAAAACAAAATAGGGAGAGCAAACGAAAAGTTCAACAATTCCGGAAGTTTATGTTTTATAATTTGCTCTCTGTAACTTGTTTTGCACGAATCAATGTTCCAAATATTGCTGTTACTTGTAAAAAAATGATTTGATCTTATTGGTTTTGAAGCGAAGATGACTATATAAATAATGCAGCGTTATGATTTTTTTAGGACTAATAGTCATTATTCGAGTTGTTTTACTATGTTCTATATATTTTCTTCCATTTAATTGTGTTGTATATTTTTTTTTCTGTTGTTTTTCTTGCAGAGCGTCTTTGCGCAATGTACGTAGTGTACTGCATGCCTTCGAGATCATTAATTATATAATTTCTGAGGAGGAGGGAGCTCCTCAAGCTGATTTTTCAGCTTTTTTCCCCCAACCTTCTTTATCGCGTTGATAGGATATAAAGGTGTTACTTATAGTTGTATCTACGCGCAGGTATCTAAACGAATCCCCACTGTTACAGGCAGAAATTTCAATGCCGATCATTGTACCGCGGCACTCCCGTTGAGGTTGCGTTCATTCTGTGAAAGGTTCGATCATCTCTGCACCACAGTTTCATAGTCTTGTCTCGACCATCACGAAGAAATCTAAAAACAAACCGTGTCATCATCCACACATTTCTTACATCTTTTGGTGGCTGCGCATGACAGACAGCCTTAGCTTGAACGCGGTTCGACATCAAACGTCGTTCTTCTCGGTAGCCCGGTGTCGTCCATTCATTTCTTTAACAACACCTGTAATATGTAAGGTAATATGTAAGTAACGCCAGTGGTTCTGCTTCGCATTGAATCGTACACGAACGAGCCTTATCTTCCGCGTCCCAGTCGGGCGCGCTGCGCTCGTGTAGATTGGCGTCTAGCCCGGTTGAATGCTAGCCCCGGGGCGGTGGCAATTAGGAGTAGGTAAGATAGACGACGCGTAGCCTCGTAGCTAGCCCGGTTCAAAGCGGGGCTCCTTAATGAGATCCCGGAAGCGCGGAAGATAGCGCGGTTTTTACGGCGACCGTCTTCATATAGCGCACCTTTGTAACGGCCATCTCTGTTTACTGCGCACGCGCGAAAGGAATTAAGCCCCTCGCATTTAGGTACACTTTGCGTTGGCGGTAAAGCCTCGCAAAGTAACGGCGGTATTTGTAACGTGTTACTTTTTTCGGTAGCATGGCAACGTACCTCCACACGTTTCAGAAAACAATACCGTAAAACGTAACTACGTTGCTTGTTTCGAGTAAGCCGTAACATTGTTACGTTTCTCGTTGCATGTTCTTCCCAAGACTTGAAAATAATTTCGCTTTAATTGATTTCGTGTTTTCTAGCGCCAAGTCGTATGAAGTTTAGTGTTATCCGCGTTTCTTGTCTCGTTTTCCCAGTGAGTATGCTGGTGAAACCGTAAAAACTAACGTCTTGAGTTTTGGCACGGATGTGCATCTTTAAATATGACACTTTTAAATAATAACAACGTGAAAACAGTCAAACCTTTTACTTTATAAATAAAAAGTAACGCAAACAGTAACCTTCGTTACTTTTATGGGTAACGAGTAACGTATAGCTATTTTTTTATCTGTTACGAGTAATGAGTTGTTTGTTACTTTTTTTTAGCGCCTACAACATTGAGTGTGCTCGTAAGGGTGTATAATGAACTGAACTTTAAGATATTAATTTTTTTCCGCGTATGAAATTGTCTTCGCTCATGCTGGAAATGGTGTAAATGTGCCAACTTCCTGACCCTGCAGCGAATCTTTCCACGGAATATTGATGCGCACGCCTGCCTGCGGGAATATGGGGAACTTGTAGTATCTCTAGATCGAAATATTATTATTCTAGAAGAGTCACCACCGGTCATTTTAGAACTGAGTCCGTGCAGCGTATAGAACAGAACGGAGGCACGTCTTGATCGTATGCTTGCGAAACCGATACCGCCAAAAACCTACGCCCCCCCCCCCCCCCCCCCAATCGTCATCACCAGTAGACCTACGGAGCGAGGCCTATAGCTTGCGTCAGCGTCGCCGCAAACGCGTCTTGCAGCGTCTCACAAAGAGCACGCGGCGACGCCAAGACGGACGCGTCTGACGCTTTGCGGCGGCTCTCGTCGACCTTTAGCGCGTTTGCCGCTGTGGGCGGGTCGTGGGTCCACTAACGATGACGTCGTGCGCGGGCCTTGTATTCGAGGCGGTATTGGATAAACTCGGAGACGCACACAGTGAGTTGCGAATGAGCTGGGCACGCGCAGTGTGACGTCACGAGAGGTCATGGTACCACGTGACATTGTGGTCTCACGTGACGTCAGGGCGTCACGTGATATCGCGACGTGTCACTTTTCTCGTAAAACCCAGCCCTATTAACAGATTCTGTGTTTAAAAAAAGGCAACCACTGAAGAAAAGAGCCAGGGGGTACGCAAAAAAGACGGACGGTGGATCGCTTAACGCACATCCCCTGTGGTGGTGTCAAAACCGCAACTCCTTTGATGCCCCTATTATTTTTTTTATTATTATTAATGTACGTTGGGGTTTTGTCTGAAACCTTTTTTATTTGCTGAATTTATTCTTACAAAGGGCGTCCGTCTCCTAACTCGAGCTTTTCGCTTTCGATACTAACTTCTCCTAAATCCAGTAAAAAAAGCTCGAGTAGTGAAGATATTACGGAGTTTTACAATACGGGGCTTCGACAAAGTGTGCGTTAGTGCAACAGCAGCGGGGTATTACTTGAACGAGTAATGGCGGAAATTGTCTAATTCGAGAGCCAGGCACGAAAGGAAATCAAACCGTAGATACTTCCGAAATAATTGAGTTGCTCTACTTTCGACTTGGAGCGCGGTGCCCTCAGGGACTCTTCCATTGTCCTCCTTTCGTTTACAAAAATTTAAAGTTGTCTTTCTTTTCTTTTTTTTACGTTATAATGTACACTTTGCGCGCAAACGGTATGTCATAATATGGGTGGTGATACAACGCGACAGTGGCCGACATTATCCGATGCAGTCCGAGCAATCCACACCGCGAGCGATCGACTATAGAATTGAGTATCGATTTCCCCTGGGCGCTTCTTTCTTTCTTATTTTTGCCGAACGTTTAATTAAACTGCGGAGAGTGTTGGTTTTTCTTTTTCTCTCACAATTTGCGGAGAACCCATTCTCCCACTCTCTCCCTCTCTCTTTTTTTTATGCTCCTTTTGTTTTTGTTTCGCCTAAACGAAGAACCACCGCGAGCATTGAAGGTCGAAAGCCGCAGTGCGCTGGAAAGAAAAGTGAAAAGGGGTCTGTAATCTTTGTCGATTCATGTGAGACAACGAAAGAAGCGCCGGAATTATCGGAATTCGGCGGGGGGATCAGGAGCTAAGCCTAGATTCCGGCTGTGTTCTTCCTGATTACGCAGCTCCGTTGACTTTTCGCGTAGTGTTCTATGCGTTAGCGAAGAAAAGTAACGAAACGCGTTACTCGATACCTGCAAATAAAAGGAACCAGTTACAGACCTACATTACCCAAAATTAAAAGGAACCCGTTGCGGATCTACGTCAACTCAAAATAAACGGAACGCATTACCGTTACCGATGTGGACAAATGATCACCCACGTTGCAATTTGCGTTACTTTTTTTTGTTTATGAATCAAACATTTTACTTTTTGACTTTACAGGTACGCATAAGCGCCATATTTGCAGAAACATTATGTTCATGCAGAGACTAAAGGGCTCTTTATACTCCGACGTTGAGCGCAGTGAACGCAGCGTAGCGCAGAACGCGCGCTTTTCATTGGCCGGCAACCAGGAGCTCGATATCAGCGGCCAATCAGTATCCGTGCGCGCTGCGCTACGCCGCGCCCGTCGACCTTACGTTGGAGTATAAACGGACCGTTAACCTAATTACCTTCTTTTCACGGTTCCACACAAATAGTCTTGAGGACTAACGTAAAAATACGCAAGAATTCACATAACTTGGCGACTAGAAACACCGAAAAAAAGTTGAAGTACAATTATTTTTTGAGTGTTGGACAGAAAACATTTTTTACGTTTTACGGACAGAAGACGTAACGTTACGAGTAAGATTACTACGTTACCCGCTAGTCGAAATAAATTACGTTATACGTTCCTGTTTTCAAAACATAACAAGTATGTTACTACGTACGTTACAAACAAAAATTAACGTGTTAGCGAAAACACTGTGACTTCAAACGCATCACCGCTAGCACTGCTTTTGCGGATGCCTACCTGCAATGTTTTGATTCCCGTTTAATTCACCTATACAAAACAAAGAGCTATCAGGAATCTTTAGAGAATCAGTGCAAGGCAGGATGCAGTGCAGGTGGAGTTAAGTCAGCTGAAGTTGGTTAAAGTATATGTGGGTGTCTTCTTTTTATCGTGTTATCTCTCTTATTGAAAAGATCGTTTTTCTTCGTAATCTTCGGAATTCTACAGCAAGCTTTACGTCCAAGTAGCCTAGTCGTAATCGTATCTTTATTTATATTATTATTTTATATTCGACGTATTAAAAAGCTACTTAACGCTTCTTTTTTTTATTGTTTTCTTAATAAGTGACAGAAGAAATAAAATAGCAGCGGTAAAAAATTATTCATTATTCGAATTATAGCAAAAACGTAGAGCAATGACCAAAAATCCTTCCGAATTTCCACATTAGTATAATGATCGACAACCCGCAATGTTCATGTTCCCGGTTACTTTGTTTCTATAAGGTGTTTCATTTGTGGCGAGAAACCCTGGAACCGACTGAACATTCGTGGCCCTGCACCCCTTCGAGAAGAATTTACAGCCTTGCGGGAGTTCAAAGAGCCTTCCTCTTGCTCTACTGTACACTCTTTTCTCAAAAGCGTCATTAGCTAAAGCGAGGTCCTGGCTAATGCCGTCTGATTCGCTTATTCTTTTTTTCTTGTTTCTGTGCATTGCAGGACTGGGGGCCTGCCGAGACGGAAAAGCAGCCTACCTCAGCCTCCCGTCTCCTAACCTCCAGACAGAGGTAAGGCCTCACATCTTTCTCTCTCTCTAATATATCTCTCATATATATATCTAGCACGAACACACACACACGCACGCGCACACATACACACAAACGCGCACACGCACGCACGCGCACACACACGCACACACAATCACACTCTTTTCCTTTCTCTGTCCCTCTTTGTTTCTGTCTTTATCTATCTATCCATCTATACATCTATCTATCTATCTATCTATCTATCTATCTATCTATCTATCTATCTATCTATCTATCTATCTATCTATCTATCTATCTATCCATCTATCTGTCTATCTGTCTATATATATATATATATATACATATATATATATATATATATATATATATATATATATATATATATATATATATATATATATATATATATAATCTGACAACTGCGTGTGTCTCGTCTGTATTCAAGATGCAAATAGACAAGATAGATTAGATAAATATATAAATTAAAAAATACAGATTTTATGAACTACAAACATCAGTTAGTAGATAGAATACATGAACCAGATATATCAATTAAAGAGATAGATAGACATGCTCTTCCTTTCACTTTTCCCGCAACATCATCCTCTCCCTTTAAAGGGAAGCTGAAGCGATTTTGTATTTGAGGAAACACACCTAACTCGTCTTCATTTCACCTTCAGGATGTTGAATGTAGAAATCATCTTCTTAATATGGTGCATGAAGGTTGCAGAAAATCATTTTCGAAAGTACCGCTGAAGGCTCTCCTTTCCGGAGCTTGACGACAATTCGGAATCCCCGGTCTCGCAGAAATTCCGAAAACGGGAATGTGACACCCGGCGCAATCGTGACGAGCTTTGCAACGTCACGACTGCGCCGGATGTCACGTGCTCTCCGCTGGCCGCTCTCCGAGAGCTCGCCAGGGTGTCCCGTTTATAAGGAAAACTACAGCCATCAGACTCAAAATACAAACGTGTGCTTGTCAATTACGGATATGGATCGAAATGAGCCTATTTCTGAACACGACGGGTACATTTCAAATTTCGTTGAAGTATCCCTTTAAAGAAACACTACGATCCAAATTTGTTTGTAAAGGAACACGTATATTAAAAAGCTTTTACCACAAAAAAAAAACTTTTTTTCGAACAATATTTGAGCCGCTAGGCGTAATTTATGTGCAGAAGGTCGAGGTCGCAGCCCGCTAAGCTACGCTACGTGATTACAATGTGCTTACATCTCTCATTGCCTGGAGAGATGATTGACGCGTGAAAGGTTGGTTGTAAATTTGTGTCTCCGTGCCGTCATCGTATTTTTATAGATAATATGTGTTTATCTTTCGGAAACAAATAATCTAGATAGATTCATTAGTGTTTTCAAAGATGTCCAGAAATTTCCTTTCTGTTTCGGTTTCAAACGACAACTAACGTGACTGTCGGCGTTTGCGGTGAGGTCAACGAGAGTAGCTCTTTGACTTCGGTTATTTTTACGAGTGCGTGTCATCCAGCGTTCACCGAGGTGTTTAGAGGAAGATCTCAACCGGACCTAGTTTATAGCAAACAACCGTCCCAAGTATTCGCGCCTTCGAAAGCGCTGTACGGGTGCTTGTTTTCGTTGCGGAACTGGCCTAAGCCTTGCGTCCCACGTCGCCTATGTTGCTCCATCTCGCTTGATTTGTTTGTTTGCGCGTGGCGATTCTGAATAAACATGTTGGTTTCCGTAAAAGCGGCCCCGCTGCTCTGTGAATTGTGCAACCGTCATGATTGCAACCTTGGTTTCAATACCGAGAAGATACCTACGCAGGTAAGGGTTAGCGAGCCGTTTTGGCTGGAGGCAACCAGGCGTTCGGCTCGCATCAAGTTAGTCAAGGTATTTTGCCGTCATTTCGCTTCAAAAGGCAAATGGCCCTCAAGTTTTGAAGTGCACCTGGCCTAACAAAACGAATATTTTTGACGTTGCGTTTTAATTCTGCGTCATGACGCTCACTCACCTTGCTCGCTGGGGCCACGTGAAAAAAGGTAACAAGAGAAGTAAAGCTAGAAGGACAGCATATTTATTTTGTTGGTTTTTTTTTTAGTTCTCTCGGTTTTTTGTTACCGCACATCAATAGACGCTGACAGACGCTTGTATTGGACCTCATCTCGTGCATGATGGAACGCTAGAACGCCACTTTCATGGTCGCGTCTTGTGAGCGTTGCAGAAGTTTTTAGACGGGGGTGGAATAGCAGACGGACGAAGGCGAAAACAGACGCCGACGCGCAGCTTTCCTGTCCGCGTCTCACGGGCATTGCAGACGACGATAGACGGTGGTGAAATAGCAGACGATGACGGAGGATGCCACGCGTCTGCTCGCACGACTAGCAGTCGGTGTCAGTCGCCAGACTAGACGCACCGGATGTCGCGAAAGGGAGACACTGGACTTCCGAGCGTGTTCGGTTGAGCAGCCAAGTCAGTCCAGAAGTAATGGGCGGGGCCACTGATTTGTGAGCGGGGCTTAGAGCGGGCCATGATCTCCACCTAAATTTCGTTTAACGGAGTAAATAGTGCCCAAAAAAAAAAGTTTTGTGGAAAAATGAGAAGAAAAACTTGTCTTAAATAAGCTTTAAAATATTTTTATTCCAGTTTTTTTTAAGGGGGGGGGGGCGGGATACACTCTAAAAAAAGCGCATGCGTCCTTTTTCCCTAACAACACTCGGAGAGCCAATCACCACAACTTACGGAGGCAGCTGAGCGAATGACAATGCCGAAACATATGTTTAGACCAAAAAACGCAATCTGAGTTGTGATATTAGCCAGTCCAAAACTTCACGCTTGCATTGCTTAATGACACACCCCACACTGTTTTCTTTTTTCTTTTTTTTTTTTTTTTTTTTGTTGTCTAAACATAGGTTTTGGCATAGTCATTTGCTGAGCTGCCTCCGTAAGTTGCGGGCATTGGCTCTCCGAGTGTTATGCGAGAAAGTAGACGCACAAACTTTTTTTAGAGTGTGCAGTAGAGACAGAGAAGAAGGTCAGGTGTTATATCTTTCAGACCATTATAAAACAAAAACGAAATGGCAGTGATCCGAAGTACGAAGAGACGCGCACTTTCGGGCCAGAGGAGTCGTATGTTTGACCGGAGGAACCTTATCTCGATGTTTATTCGCCACGATGCAATAGTGAGAGTGCCGACGGAAGCTCTCGACATTTTATCGACCGGCAGGCTGTTTACAAACAAGGGGCGCTTGCCCACGCTGCAGGTGCGGCCACTGCGCGTGCCCAGAAACCACATTTGCGTCAAGTGAAGCGTCCGCGCACGCGCAGTGCCGACAACAGCGCCACCTCAGCGGCGTGACGTCAGGGTCGTGTATACATTATAAGAAGGGAATGAAAATGGACCGATACTGAAGGTAAAACCGACGAAGGCAGACAAAAAAAAAACAGAGGAGGAAAAAAAAGAGAAGAAACAACCTCGCACTTCCGCACGAGTCCAGTGGATGCAGCGTCTCCTTTACTACGGGAAGTTGCTTTCACCGGCCGCCATTTTGGACCAGTGGACATGCTGACGACGGAGGGGTAATCTCACGAACAAACAATAATTCCACACTGAAGACGGTGGCGTCATTCGTGCGTACCGTGTCGCGCTTTTTTTTTTTTTTTTTTTTAACCAATGCGCCGAAATTCACGGTGTAAAGGAATGATGGAACTGGGAAAGCCCATTCAGACATGTACTACACTTAACTCAAATAGAGTCGATAAATACCGTTATTCGTTACTCACTCAAAGCGTAATCAAGTACATTACCCGTTACTGCGATTCTAAAGGAACGCCTTACCTCAGCTCGAAAATAACGTGTTCTTTTCTCGTTACTTTGAATGTGTCGTTTTCATGAAGCAGTAGCCGCTTCCAATACGTGTTGTCGTTAATAATTATTCGCATTTTAACGCGTTCACTCGCGGATAGCTGTAGCCATTCGCGTGTTTATATGATGCTATCCTCATCGTAGACTTCTTTTTTTATTTATGCCATTAAGCATATTATAATTATTTTTATTATACTGCCATACCTCATGCACACTTTTTGATGGTCTGTCTAGCGTTTTCTGGTCGCGCAAAACGCAGACGCGAGCTCCACCTATAGATACTCGTGTTGTACACGTTCCCCTTCAGAAGTAGGTAGATTCAATTACTCCCTACTGAATAAGAAAGTAGCGAAAAAACGTTGCTCGTTCCTTAGCTTAAAAAGTAATTAGGTCGTTACATCATTACCGAAAAAAACTTCCTAGGAGCAAGTATTGGGTAACGTACAAATCTGTGCCTATCTATTCGTTTTTCTGGCTCCCCTTTCGGTCCACTTCTGTCTTTGTCTTATTTTTATTTATTTTTATTTATTTACTTCTTCTGCGTTGCCGTTTGGAAACTTGAAAAGGATGCCTCCTAAAAGGACGTCCAAGTCAGCCCTCCAATGGAGACGTCATTGGCACTACTCAAAACTCAAACCGGAAGTGAACGCACAAAGAATTGCGAGCGAATAAGAGTCCGGAAAGAACCGAAAAGGAAGTGCGTGAGAATGGCCATGCTGGCCTCTCTTTCAATGTCCCCCGAGATGCACTAATGTCTACGTAGCGCCCAAAAAACCCTTCTTTTCGACGTCTGCGTCAAAAAGGAGGGATTGTTTGCGACAATGGGCGAATTTTTCTATAGGCTTTCAAACCCTCAACTCGCCCCGCTCTTCTTTTTTTTCTTTTTTCTTTTTGATAGCTTTATAATACTTCCCGGATGACTGTTTAAATATGGCTCCATCTCGTGATCTGTGACCTTACTCTAAGCTGACTTTCCGCGGACTACGTCGCCGCCGGGTTTGACGACACGCAGATTTGTCCCCAAGGTTCGAGACGGAGGTCAAAAGTTCGCAGACATCTTTATCTTCAAAGTCCTTCGATGAATGAAATGCAGTATTTAAAGGACAACTCCGGTCGATTCGCAAAACATTGTTATAATGGTTGGTTATACGTTGCAAAAGTAGTAACAAACGGCCCTAGGTAATCTGTTTCTTGGAATGTGGAATACTATTCGTACAGTCGACATTTAGAAATCCTCACAAACCGAAACCGAAGCTTTATTTGCTTGCGGCGGGCACCATTGCACCCGTGTCGCCACCCCCATGCTCAACCACGTGGTACATTGAAGGAATATGGCGGAAATGTGGTCGGAACGGGGCGCAAGCGGCGCACGTATCGTCTGCCTCCATCAGCTCCACTCCGTCCCCAGTCTGGTACACCTAAAGACACCTGTCGGACTGTTTCTTGGAAACCGCTCGCTTCAGGACCGATCTCTTCCAACCGCTTTTCTGAGGCCTCTAAGTTGCCTTTCTCTCCCCTACACTCGTCGAACGCGTTAGAACGCCCGCGTCCGGCGTTTGGCTTTCGCGTTCTAACGCGTTTGACGAGTGGAGGATAAACAAAGGCGGCTATAGCCTTAGGGCTACCCCCTAATCGTTCCAACCAGAGCTCGGCGGTCTGCTGTCTCCTCCGCGCTCTCGTCTCCTCCTCTCCCCCATTCTCTCGGCGAATTATTTGTAACATCCTCAAAACATTCCAGGAGAAATTTTTAGTGGTGTACAGGTCACGTGAAGTCAACATCTCCGCTAAATTTAGCGGTGTAACTTACTCGGTATTTTGGTGATGTAACGTCCAACTAAACTGGTGTATAAGGCATATGAGGTCGATTTCCCTGCTAAGTTTAGCAGCGAAATTTAATTGGTGTATAAGTCCCACGATGTTGGGTTACGTGACGTGAATTTTCCCGTCACCCCGTTAGAAGGCTTTCCATACTTTGAAAAGCGAGGCGCAGGCGCCAACGCGTTTTAAATGAGGTAATACCTCCTAGAAGGCAAGGCCTGCGTATGACGTCATCGCTTGTGGATCCCTGACCCGCCCCAAGCGGCAAACTGGCCGAAGATCGGCGAGAGTGTACGCCGCAAAAGCAGCAAAAGCGCGCTCCTTGGTTTCGCCACGAGATAGTGTCGCGTTTGTTGTGAGAAGCTGCAAGACGCGCTGCAGGTGACGCTGACACGAGCTGGGCGGAGCTGCGTGCTTCCACTATTGGTAACGATTGAAAAGAAGAGGGGGGGGGGGGGGAGGGGTAGCAGGCCTTGTTTTCGAGGGGGTATTGAATGAGACGACCGCTCGTCCGTCGAGACGTCCGCGCTTCCTTTCCGTCGAGTCCAAGACGGAGCCACGCACGGTTTGACATCTCGATTGCTATCCAGTCAGAAAATCGATGAGGAAAAACGCGCTCTGCGCAGCGAAAACTTTTGTCGAGGGCCTTTCCCCGACTATAAATAGGATTCGTCGTATCGGTATATCGTTATGGGTCTCCTCGTTGCAGGTGTCCTGCCGTCCATCCAATATATGTTTTTTTTTTCTTTTGCGCGAAGCGACAGCAGATATGACACGTATACCGTGCTACGCACGGCCAATGTATCGACTCGTGTCAAGAGTTCAGTCAAACCTAACACGAGATAGAAAGAGGCAAGTTTTGAAGGGAAATGAACAGCTCTGACCTCTTGTCTGTATGGCAAAATTGAAGTGTCACGTCTTGTATAAAAAACCAACCTCTTTGCTTCTTAATGATTTTTTTTTTATCATTGTATCCTATATAGAACTCTGACTGTGAGACATCGCAAAAAAAAAAAAATATAGTTCTTAAATCTTTTTTTTTTATTTTGTTTATTCCGTACTTATGTCAAGCACCAGATGTGCGTGACGCGGACAACATCAAAAGAAAGGTAATTTGTCTCGACTTATTTTTGGAATGGGTTCGAAGAGTGAGTCGAGACAAACTCAGCTAGCTCTGCGTCTATTCCCACGAATCCTTCCAGTCGGAGCTCAGCTCTTTGGCGTCGCCGATCTCTCTGATCTCTTCCTCTCCCTGACTTTCTACCAGCAATGTCACTGACAAGACAAGAAGCGCGGGGTATCTTTTCGCATGAGCACGCGCTCGCTGTCTTCCGTCGTGCTATGGCGGCGCGTGCATGCTCGAAGCTCGCCAGGTGCCCAACTTCTATTATACGTAAAAAGAGGCACGCGCCGGGAACGGGACAGCTGAAAGATCTTCTGCCGTTCGTGTCCTATCACTGATTATACGAGAGGAAATGATATCAACTTAAATGAAGTTGATAACATTTAAGATAACGTGAACATAATTATTTTTTATATCGTGGTTTTATTACTAGTCACAATGAGGGCATAGAAACTTACTGTACATCATGAAAAATTATCCAGTCAATAAGTTTTCTTTTTTCTTGGCGCGTATATATTTTATTACGTCTAAAGAATTTCTCAGGACGCATCTATCGCTAATTAAAACCCTTTGACCTTTTTTAAGCTGCTGGATATAGACTAAAAATAAAATGCCTATGCACCCTGTTTGCCTTATTGTCTCTATTTTATCGTAATTCTCAATTCGCCGAGGTTAAAACTTGTTTTTAGCTTTGTTATTTTTTCCGTTGTTGATTTTATTCTTGATGTAACGGTCCTGGTACTAGTAGTGGTGTCTTCAAATTAGCTCTAAGCTACATCCGGTCGAATCATTCCCCGGCTGCACTCTAAAGCTGCCGTCCCACTACTCATACATTATGCAAAAAAACATTGTTTGCCGCAGACATCATGAAAGAAGTATCTTCGGGTGCGCTTGTTTGTTTCCTAGATATGCACTCTTCGAACAAGTCTGCGGACAGTGTTTGTACGACCAAATTACAGGGCCGTCATACGAGGCAGAAGCACACCACAGACAGTTTCTGCACACTGTATTTTGTGCGGTGTATTAGCGGCAGTGTTGTAGAAAAACAAATAACGAAATACATTACTCGTTACTTGCAAATAAAAGGATCGCGTTTCCCTTACCCATAAAAAGTAAGGCACGTAACGTTTGCGTTAATTTTTAGTTATGAATGAAAACTTTCGATTGTTTTCACGTTGCGGGTATGCTTAAGCGTCATATTCCGGAATGTTTTTTTTTTTTTCCAATGCAGAAGGTTAAAGGATAACTTCGGTCAAAACTCGAACCGAAGTAGATTACTGATATCGATTAACCAAAACTAAATATCTGCACTGCAAAAAAAAAAAAAAAATATATATATATATATATATATATATGCGGGCATTCAGCGGGTTGCCTGTTTGTCGTGCAACCAAGTGCCCTGATGTCCTCTTCATTATTAAGCAGATATGTTGTTCGTACTGGCCACTTCTTTCGAAGCGTTTTTTCTGCTGCGTTCACAGTCGTCCTAGCGGACGATTTTGTGCTCGTTATATGTTTTATCGGCCGTCGTTTGTAAGTGCTCTCCAACGATCGCGCACCAAGATTATTGACTCCGTGCTCGCTCAAGCGCGTCGTGGCGCCGAAGGTGACATTTAAAGCCACTGGATTCCGGGAAAGTCCCGGGTGCCTGCCTGCTATCCGGGCACAAACATATACTAACATACAGATGACCAAACCTCGAAAGGTGAGTGGCTGATCGGTGTCGGTTTCCATGGAAATCGCCATTTCTGTCCATTCGAATCTTCGAAGGTTCGAAAGGGCCGTTTTGAACCAGTCGCGTCAAGATCGCTATGGAGCGTCATCGTACTAAAAGCGTTGCTCGGCAGTATAAGCGTCTTTGACACTGTGCGCGCAATCAGCTCATCAATCATGCTTATCTCCACAGATCCCTCCTAATGATATTGCTCTTCTTACGTATTTCAAGAGAGTAAAATATTTTTTTTCAATGCCTCCAAGCACCGACGCCGCATGTGGTGACGGTACGAAGATGTACGCTCGGCCGGTGTGCGAATAGCGAAATTTCGGTATACAAGAAACGTCTATAAAGCTATAGCCATCACCAGCAAATTTAGATAGACTCACCAAGAATGGAGAGATAAAAAAGAAAGTGCTCATTCCACGAACCAAAATGGTGACCCGTGAAGCTTGGTGCTACTTTCCAAAGATACAGTTACTTTAGTGTCATTCACTGGCGGCAATAGTTTAGTCCATTCCTGCTCTGCTCGGGCTTACTATTACCTTTAACAACGCTTCTGCAACGTGCATTCTAGGCCACCAAGATTGTAGTTGTTCTCAAAAGGTAAGTGAGGGCTCGTTCTGTGCCTGAGTTCATCGTGGAAAACTCCTTTTTCGGCCGTCAACTTTATGAATGCTTATTACTACTTCCGTAGAATTGTGTAGAACAGCCGTAGAATTCTACCTGACTGATCGGAACTGCTCTTGCGGCTAGGCCAGTCGCGCGTTTTGCGGTACCGCATTGCGAACTTTGACTCACAAGATGGCCATGCAGCTGATCTCAAGGTTTGCCACCATGCTCGAGCTTGTTTCGATTTCGCCGTAGATCCACGAAACAAAAATTTCAGGCAGGATATCTAAAAAAAACCAACACGAGGCATCGAAAAAAAAAACGGACACCCCATAAGTTAGGGACACTTCCTTCACTTAAAAACATTCGTAACCCTAAAATCGAGGAAATGTTCCGGAGTTACCTTTTAACATAATTTCCTCATTTATGTTTTTTTTACGATTCCATTTTGGAGTTTTGAGAAGAAGATATAAAGAGTAACGTAAATACGTTAACCGTTACCCGAAATAAATAAGGTAAGTATGTTATGAGTTACTGTTTAAAAAACAATAACGAGAGTGTTGTTACCGAAAACCTTGACGCGTTACCGTTGACGCTGTTACTTGTAAGGCGTCACCAACAACACTGATTATCAATGTGAACGCGGCTTGACTCCATGGAGCGAACAGGCGACAAACATCGCCCGGCGGCGCGCTGCGTGAACGCGCCGGGCGAAATCTGACGCTGTTTCGCCACATACTCGTTCCACGGAGTCCTCCACCTCCTTAGGCCTATCGTACGTGCTGCGTACAACGTCAGTCACACGATAGCCGAACTATTTCTTATCTCAGAACGATGTGCCAAAAGGAACAAGTCCCAAGACCCCCGCTCGTGATGAGGTATCTCGCTACAGTCATGAACCCGACACCACCCCCGAGCGAATATGTTGTCGCCCAAGTCCCTTTCGATGGCCGCACGTGTCGGCTCGGGTGAATAGTTGGCAGGCCCGTCTCGTGTTGCTCGGCCCGAAAAGCTGCATCGATATTGCTCGCTGCGGGACAACGTCCGACAGCTGTCTTAACGTCCGTTAGCGGCAAAAACATGGCTTCATTTTTGGCCGTCAGCTCGACAGGACATTAGGCTGTACGTAGGATTCCGTGTTTTCGGAGTTTCGTTCTCGCGATACTCGGAGGGTTTTTTTCGGAGTTGATTTTTCGCCGAAAATGCAGGGTTTATCGGAGTTTATTTTTGTTAGATTCCCTATTTTCTGAAATTCAAAGTTTATTTTATTGCGTTTGCTAAAAAAAAAAAAAAAAATCTGGGTGCTGTGATTTGCTGTTCTGAAGCAACCTTGACGAGCTGCAAGGCAAACACATTTCATCACTAGTTCGAGATTGCAGGGGAAACTGAAGGCGCATCTCCTCAAGTCCACTGGCACTGTGCTCTTGTGAAGTTCATTTGTAAAGCACCTCTTCTTTTGCTATTTTAGTTTCCTCTTTTCGTTGTGACCTCAAAAGTCTGAGTTTTTCGGATAAATCCGAATTGACAAAACATTTACCGTGAGTGTTTTTCGGATTTATCCGAAAACACGGAACCCTAGCTACTACATGCGGGTTCGTTCTCAAGGCAAAAGTCGGCGACAACTTTTATGCAATACATCTACACCGAATTGGGTTTTTTTTACGTTTACCAATTTATTTTTAATTCAGAATGTATTTTATGGGGCATTTTCTATCGTAAAATTGTTGTGAGTGAGCGTCATGAACGCTGGACGACCGACACGCAAGAAGTGTCACACGACGTTAATATTACGTATTACGCTTACAAATGCCCGTGTAAACCTTGTTGAATCAACCTGAGACTGAGGAAGACATGAACATATAAGTCGAAGGAACAGAAAAGGACAGGACGACGTCTCAAAGCGTGAGCTGATTTTGAGGCGTCGTCCTGTCCTTTTCTGTTCCTTCGACTTATATGTTCATTTCTGCCCCAGTCTCAGGTTTATTCAACATGGTTACCATTCACCAGTTCGCCTGCACCCTTACTGTATTAGCCCGTGTAAATTCAACGCAAGAAAGACGCCCCAGCTGGACTCGAACCGGGTCGGTGCGATGGAAGTCGGGTTCCATACCCACAGAACTGTGTAAAAACATTCTTTTTTTTTTCTTTTTTTTTTTTCAGGAAAGCATTGATTTTAGTGCATAGAAGATTGACATTTGCGTTACTGAATATTAAATACAATTGATAAATTCATTTATTGGTGTCAAACACGATGAAACAACTGTGCACTCCTCCTAATATTATTACATTAAGATAATAACTTCTTAAATCGACTGTAGCCATTGGCGAGATTGACCTTGATATCAGGTCAACGACTCAGGTTTATAACTATTGCTGACTTTAATATACTTTTATCGACTTGAACCGAGATATTTTTGAAATTCACCCAAGAGGGCTTTGCCATGCCTGATTCTGTATCAACTTTAAGTGTTTTTCATACACTGCAAAGTGCTAGCTCCACTAAAACGTCTCGAATGGTATAGATCCGGCCAGCCAAAGGCAGATAACTAAATGTTGCTTAAAAACGCCCCAAAAAGCACAGCGTCAACACTAGGAATATCTGCGTAGCACAACTATTCTGGTAGGACTGGACACCCGGCAAAACGTGCCGGCGAGAGCGGTGTGACGTCGTACCTTGTGACCGCTCGCTTCATTGACGTCAAACTTCGCGCAAGAGCCATATAATGTAGCTGTTGTTTATTACCAAGAAAAGAGGAGGCAGGCCTAGGGAAAGGGAGGGGATTAGAACAAGACGGAGAGGCCGGCGGTGTCGAATTGTGTCCTATGTTCTTATATCGTAACTCTTAGTTTTTGTAGTCCAAGGGTGTCCTGTAGCTCCTAGATAAATATAAGTTGAATTGGTTGTATGCATTCATAGACTCCGTGAATTTACTCTCATCAAATGGTACGCCGTTGTTACCGCTGCAGACGGATAATTTGGCGAGTGCAGTACGACTGCTAACCTGGGGTTTTGAAGAGGCAGATTTACAGTGCGGTTTGCTCAAATGTACATTAGTACGAGAGCCCTCCTCGCCAACACCAACAGAAGTGGGATCTTAAGATGGCTGAGTCGGCAGCGAGAGCCGGCACTAGCAGACGCGTCACTTTTCTTAATAAATGTTCATGCTGCTCTTGCGCGCCTTAGAACTGCTTTCGTAATCTCGGAATGTAGGGACACAAAACTTAATATTAACTTTACACAATATCTAAACTAATTCCTTTTATAAGTTTTTTTTTTCGCTCCAATTTGATCGGATTGAGGGTACTTGAAATTCGCTCAGTTCAGAGACCACATAAATTTTTTATTGGGTTTTTTTTCTTCTTTATATCGTTGCGTCATATACAAGCACCTGCGAATGTTCGGTTCGCAACGTTATTACGAAATATTAAAATTTAATAGGAGTCTCTCCGAATTTCACTATTTCTGAGAATACTTGCGCCTACTGTATTTACCTTGTGCGGCTTTTTTTAAATCTTTTCTAGTAATACCTGCCTAAGGAGGACACGTCCATAGGCAGATTACTTCTTAAACAAATAAAATACACTTTTATTCCATCTCCTATTAATGTTTTACCTCGGCTTCCGTTGTCGTCTTTCTGACACAGGAGTACTTATAAACATTTCATAGTTGCTCATGCGAAATTTTCTTTATGCGTAGCTCCATCTGGAGTTGAACATCTTAAATTTCTTTCCAAGTGATGTGTTCAAACGTGAAAGCAATCCGCTTCCATAATCTTCTGAGAATCTGCGAGGTTCTAACCCTCACCGTTTTCCCGATTTCTTGAACTGAGCGTTTGATACGAATCACTTAGACGTCATCGTGGTATGCCTGGTTTTATAAATAAGTATTCTCGCCAGCAAACCATGTTTTCGCTTATTTTTGTATTCAAGTTCCAGGCGTTCCAGGCAAGCGGGGTGTCCCATCTGTTTCATCTGCATCGGCATTTTACTTGTATGATTTCCACAAAACATTTTTTTTTTAATTCTTCGTTTAGACGACGAAGTGTTCAAGTAAACTGTCCAAAAATAAATTAAGCTTCGAAAACAAATCCCCTCTTCTGCTTAAAAAAAATCGCTACTTCTGGGGAAAGGGTGAGGCTTTGACATTGCCAACCGTAATTTGTTTCGTACTAAACTACCCTTATTTCTTATAAAATTAAATAGTGCAGTTTTTGTTGTTGTTTTGCCTATTATAAAATTTTCAAAAACGTTTTAAAAAGCCATTTTAATGGCGATAGAGCTCCTTCGTATATTTTCTTTTCAAACTTGGTAAGCGTTTTTACATGTCCGATTCGTTCCCATTTAAAGTCATGGAAGTGCGTAGGCATGTATTCACCCAATGGTAATTTAAGAGTCAATGCGAAGACTGGAAAAATACCACGACACCCAGTCTTCATAAAAACGCAAATCCGCTTGGGCGTGATGATCAAGAAGTAAATCTTTGTAAAAAACATCGTTACCACATTCGCAAGATGGACACTAAAAAAAAGTTTATTCATCACACACTCTTTACTGCACATCAACTTCAAAGGACGCCGACGCGCGCATTGTTGCGGCCTTTGATTGTTGGTGGGCACTTTAAGTTAAAAATTAATAAATAAATGACGCAAATCAATCGCCAAATCAAGAGCGTTCCTTAGCACTTTTTTCCCCTCTTTCATTGACGTTTGTATTATATATTTTCTTCAAACAATTTTTTCACGAGTTTATAATTTAGTGAACATCGTGTTTGCTGCCTTACGGGCATTAAGGGGCACAAGCTCGACATATTTTGCGGTTACAATTAAATAGTATTCCTTGCGAGGATAAAAAAAAAATTGTTCCACTAGGGAATTATCCGAATAGAGGCGATCAAAAAAATTCTTTAACACAGAATGTGTTTTATGAGCTGTTTCCTATGAGAAACGCTATGAACGAGCGTCACGACCGAGCGTCATGACCGAGCGCAATGTACGATCGACTTGGACGAACGCCATAAACGATTATCATGAACGAGTGACACGCATGGGAGCGTCCCACTGTCGGATACTGTTTGCCGCTTCAAAACACCAAACTGGCTAAAACGGGTCCTTTTCCGGTTTCTGGTCGTTTTCTGTGGCTTCCGCGATTGCAGGTTGTCGGCGACTGGCGCGATAGCGACCGAAGTAAAGCGAAAATAGGTGCGTTGGTTGTGTCCCTAACGAAAACGGCAGCAATGACGGGGCCGCTGGGAAAACCGTGACTCATTAAAATAGGCTAAGTAGTGAAGGTACATACTACAGTATACATTTTACGGGTGAATATGTGACAGCTCAGCTCACCAGGGCGTTTTTGTGTCCTCTTTTCTTATGCGTAAATGTGTTTATTGTATTCTGTACTTAGAAGTTCTGTTTTGCTCTTTTTTTTTTCTTTTGTCGAGGACGTAACGTTTCCAAGTCCCAGCTCGTCGTGTAAAATTTATGTCCCGCCAGGCTTGAACTTGTCACTTTCTCATGCACAAATAACGCGCACCTTGCGCACCAACAAACCCCGTAGTAGTGATCAGGACAAAACTTTTGAAAGGTCTACGAACTATTACTGTCTCAGCCTCACTCGGAAGAGAGAAAAAGCTACGGCTCTACAGAACCAATCAGAGCATCGCACCGAGGCACGTGACAACGTACTGTACGGGTACGTTCCTCCAGTGGCCCACTGTCGCGTAATTCGCTTCGTCGCTCTAATTGGCGCGCGACCTGCCGTAACTTTCTCTGTTTGTCAAGTTACGCTGAACCGGAGTATGTGCTTAGGGACCCTGTTCTCACGCTCCGTGTACGCTCATGTCGTCATGGCGTGTGCACGGCTCGCAGGAGCAGGAGGGCGGCATCGTGTTCAACAAGCTTCCCTCGAAGCCCGACGAGGAGGAGGACGAGCAGGACGAGTTCGTCGAACCCCCGGCCTCGGCCCTGCACAGGAGGAGAGCCCTGGTGCCGCCAAAGGTGCGTGCCCCGGCTCTTATACCCTCGTCGATATAAAAACACGTCCCCGAAGCGGACAGAAAACGCGGACCGAAACCTGTCTCGTTTAAAAGCGCGGTGGCGCGCGCTCCGTCCAAATCGATGCCTCTTCTTCCTCTTAGTCGCAATAGCCCGTCGCTTCTGCAGTCAAAAGAGTCGATAATTATTCCGCGTCAGGGCGTTTCTTTTCTTTCGTTTAATCGTTGCCGCCGGCGTCGTTGCGGTATTCTCCATGCTGTTTTTGACGTGGTTCGATCTAAGAATAGAAAGCGAATTTTAGGTCCCACACGCTTTGACAGATCGAGAGACAGTTGAGCTCGTGGGGACTACCGACGCAGAAAAAGGCCGGATCGGGTGTATTAGATCCTATTGTCCGCAACGGTACAAACAGTGTTTGATTATTTTTCTATGAGAGAGTTTTAGTATAGCGTACCCAAAAGTATTGCATGCGCTAATCTAAAACGCGGTTTGCGCTCGGCGCATGCGATGCCACTATGACGCTCTTTTTTTTTTCTTGTCTTTTTTTTTTTTTTTTGCGGACGCTATTTTTAAATTTTTTTATTAAATGATAGATTCACCGTAGTATGCAGGCTAGATTTTAACGACTAAAGCATCAAAATCATTCAGCACTACCAGTGTTGACAAAGTTTTCTTAGATGAAACCCATTCTAAGTATTAAAGAAATCGGAATGAAACTAGAAGCATAAACTCGGCTTGTCCGATACTGCTAATTAAAACGTTAGCTAGTACAAAATTTCATCGCGAGCGATAGAAAGTAGCTCTTTGAATTACTGACATATGGTGTATCATTTTAGCGCCTCTGAATTCTTGGTAGTTACGCATACCTCGTGTGACTCTTTCGCTCGTTTCGTAGACGCGAAATATTTGCGGCAGTAATGTCACTTTTATTCGAAGCAGCCTGCTTGTTTTACTTCGCGACAAAGAAGTCAGTAAAGTAAGCTAGAGTTCAGCTGAGATAACAATACATCCGCCTGCTTAGAATGCATAGCCAGTATAATTCCCCACGGATAGACTGAGTTTGTGTCGTCTTGTTTGACACAGATGATGACAGATGGCTACGAAAGTTCGAGTGAAGATGTCTCAAGTCAAGGCGGTGCACCAAAGTAAGTATTTTTTCAGAATAACGCGTACAACCGGCCTCCCGCTTTCGCAACTGATTATAATAATCACAACCCTGCTGCACTGTCTTTAACACTTCGTCACAGGCAGCCAGCCGATGAATGTGTACACATTCGTTAAATATGGTCGATCGTAGTTTAAGTTCGGGTGTTGGTCGGATGCGCTGTTCAGGGTCTGCGTATAGTTAACCCTATCATTTTCAAACCGTAGGCGCTGAAAGTAAATATTAAGGTCCGTGGCCATGCGTAATTGCCGCGCTGGGTTATCATTTATTCATTTCTACGAGCTTTCTACACGGGTGCATACGGTACGAGAGCCACAATATTGCATTTCTCAAAACACAGGAGAGTGCTTCCGAGACACTGTGAAATATTAATACCTAACGTAAACAACAATCAGAACGCGTATTTGCAGTTGCAATAGAAATAGTACTTACTAACTGTCAGTGGTAGGATAATGTCCAGAAAAGCCAAAAAAGAAAAGAGTAACATGAGCCGTAATTAAATAAAGAACACGACCCTCAATCTACATTGCGGCCCAAACTATAATATAAATATATAGTTAAATTACCAGACATTATAAAACGTTCTCATCCTAGACGCGGATACCAGTTGAAGGTGGGTCCTTCAGCTCTCAATCATGTCCATCTTGTGCATGTGCCGGACAATATATACAACGAAGTTTTTGTGGACATTAGACATACGCGGTAGGTCGTATCTGCTTCGCTTTACTTCCGCTCGTGCCCACACGCACTGATTAGAAGATGTGCAGTCTACAGACATTGTCAAAATGTATCCCACGGGAACGATTCCCGTAAAACAGGTTGTCGCTCAAACTCCGGTGATTCTGTTACTGGAGTTTTGCGAAGCACACCGATGAACTGGAGATGAATAAAGGCTAATATCTCGCTAAACCCTTCGCGAATATTCATTTTTATTTCCAAAAAGTGGCACGTGAATACTCGCGAGTGTACCGCTCGGCGGTAAAAGGCTTGGTAACCATATTGAAAGAATATTTTGCGGTCAGAAAATAAAGTTTTAAACGAGACACGCTTTAAAAGCGCAGCTCTTAGGCGCCCGTTTCCGGCTTGAGCAGCGTCGTCATAGCCGTCGCCGTCGGCGTAACCGCGCGTTGCACTATGGGACGTTTCCCATAATGACGTCACAGCTAGTTAATGTCACGTGTGACGTCAGGAAAGTCACGAGTGATGTCACTAGGGTCACGAGTGACGTCACTCGTAACCACGCGCTGCATTTTGGGATGTTTCCCATATGATGTCAAGGTGACGTGACGTGTGACGTCACGAGAGTCACTAGGGTCACGAGTGACGTCACACTCACGTCACGCAGGTAACTCGTGAAGGTCACGACCTTCACAGTGAAGGTCACGTGAAGGTTACGACCTTCAGTGTGAAGGTCACGTGAAGGTCACGACCTTCACAGCGAAGGTTACGTGAAGGTCACGACGACCTTCACGAGGCCTTCACGAGTGACGTCACGAGGGTTACGAGTGACGTCATGAGGGTCACAAGTGACGTCACGAGGGAGGAGGCGGGAGGAGGAGGAGGGGATGAGGAGAGGGTGCGGAGGAGGAGGGGAATACCCTCCTTTCCGTACCCTCCCCTCAAACTCCTTAAGAGCTGCGCTCTAATTCGGCGTTTGGGGAGTCTTTAATATTTTTTAAAATAAATTGCGGGTTTTTTTTTGAAGAATTTTCTTTTTAATACCAATATCTTCCCAAATGGAATTAACGTGCCGAAACAATACTGTTAACGCCTGTTTTTCTTCCCCTATACTTTGTTTTAACTTCAGTCCAGACGCTCCCTACGCAAAGAGTTGGTGGTACCAATTAGAGAGCGTCAAAAGCCCACCATCATTGTGATTCTCATGTGTTCTATTACCGCCGAACCAGTCATAAACAAAAAAGGCCCAGTGACATTCGCTTTTGACGCTGCTTGATGGATCCCATTTCCTCGAAGCGTCGGCTGCGTGTGCACTTAAATTGAAACGAAGTGTAGACACGAATCAATAATCTGCACGGAACGGCAGTTGTAAAATCGTAAATATCTTATTCTCTCCCATTAAAATTGACTGAGGTTAGCTCAAAGTGAACTTCGTTTAAGGTTGTTGCTGTTTTTGTTTTGTTTTTTGTTTTTGCTTTTTTAATTACTGAACTTTCACAATGTTCCCCCGGAGACCACTTGAATTTTAATGGTATACGTCCCGAGTGCCATGGCATTTTACGACTCGCACGCAATTAAAGTCGCGTCGGAATAATTTAAACGAAGCAGCAGAACGTTCTCGTAAATCTTTTTTTTTTTTTTCAATGACGACGCCGTTACTGCCCATGCGCACCACTAGAATTGTCTGCAGAGTCCCGGATCTCGTTGCGGGTTGCGGAGAGTGTTGCCAGACGACAAAAACAATGTACACACAAAAATACCGGCGGCCGCGTTTGCACAGCAGAGATCGTCATTAAGAGCTCGATATGGCTAGCTCGTTGTCTGCTGGTTACAGATGGTACAACCAGAGTCGAACGTAACGCGTTAAGTCAATGCGCTACTTCTATCTAGTTACTTCTTCGGGTATCGACTTAGGTACTTTTCTTAGGTACTTTTCTTAGGTACTTTTCTTAGAACCACTTAGGTACTTTTCGAGAAATGAAACGATAAGAACGTATTTTCCTCGCTTGGAAGAACGAGTTACAGAACTTAGTTGCTTTTGGAGATGGAACAACAAAAAAGCGCCAACGAGAAAGTAAACATGTTCTTGAGTGCGTTGAAACGATACGCATTATTGACGGCATAAAATATTAAAAAGTTGCTATTGCAAAAAAAAAAAAAAAAGTTACGAGAAAGTCGTTCTTTACTTCCCAGCTGAAGTAACGCTTTCATTTTTAATCTCAGCAGCAAGTAACTTTCTTGGTTACTTTTTGAGCAAGTAACCACAAACGGTATTGCGTTACTCTTTTTCAGTAACCTGTGCACGTTTGAGTGGCAGCGATAGAAAGCCTAGATCTAAGAGGAAGCCATTGAAACCGGGGGAAGCTGTTCAATGGCGGACGCCTTCTGGCAAGACCGTTTGCTCGTGTGCATGCGTTAGTTGTCACGTGGCGAAAAGGATGGCCCATTTTGCGGATAACAAAACCGTAATGCCGAACATTGTGCAAAATAAAAATAGGAGACGGATGTAAAACTGAAAGAAAGCATTTAATGAGGCGAATTTGTGCCCACAAACTTGAGGAGCAAGATACCGGCGTCTTGCGTCAAAGACGAAAGGGCGACTGTACCGAAGCAGCGCGTTACCGCTGCTCTCGTACACGCGGTGCGTTTAGGAAAGTTCCGAGCCAGAACACGGTATCAGAGGAGAGAATGGGCTGGAACGTTCCAGAAGCACCTCGATCGGTGGGAAGGAGGAAAGAAGCAGGCCGAACGGAGTTCGAAGCCCGTCCCTCCGCGTGGCAGCCGCCTGTGTTGACAACTCCGCCACGCACGCGGCAATGTTCAGTGTCACCGAAAGAGGTCCAATGCGGGGTGCACATTGGGCGCGATTGCTGCATCAGCATTCGACACGTGCTCTCGCTGATTTATTCCGAGTCTCTGCCCCTAATTGACGTTCTTTAGGTCCGACACTATGACTGTTATCCACGAGGAGTTGGCAGGACACAGTGTTGCCGGTAACGTCACCGATAAAGCCTCAATCGCTGCACTTTTTTTCTTTTTTTTTTTTTCAAAGTAAATGCGGTTTACGCTTACTTCTGCCCAAGTTAAGTGCGATAACTGAAGTCACGGGACGAAAGGCTATAAAGGGCGCTCCTAACCAAGCTGATTTCTTGGAAAGTGCTTCAGCCTCCCTTTAAGACGTATCGCGTCAAGCCAAGCTCAGCCGCTTCACAAGAATGTTTTGAAAGCCGACGGGAAGGGAACACACGACAGAAACTACATATAAGTACCAAATCTTCCCTCGGCCCCCTCCCTGCTCCCTTTTTATTTATTTATTTTTTTTTTTTTCATACGCTTTTTCTTTTTCTTTTCTTTACCCGTATTTACACGAGTAGCGCTTTTCCTCAGAGTGACGACGCGAGCAGAGAAGCACGCTTTACAGTATGAACTTCAATGGGGCGAAATGTCGAGGGCGGCTAGCAAAAAGTGCCGTAATTTTCGAGGACATCTCTGATCACGCCATCTTGCGTTGCTACGCGGGGCTTTGTTGCTATTGCTTATTGGGTGCTGAGGAGAGTTACAAGCTCCACTTCTTTCTTTTAGATATGTTATCATTGTTCCTACGCCTTCTACATTAAAGCAAATTGAATTAAAGGGTGTATTAGCTTAACTAGATTCACGGGTACTAGGTGCCGGTAAGTTAAGGTAAGTTCTCAATGCATAGGTTTAAGAACAAATTCCAAATTAGTGACACGAAAAATAAAATTTAACTCGACCAATTTCTTTATGCCGTGCGTAAGGTCATCCATGCTACTGCGTATAGGTGAACCCGCTGTTTACAAACAAGTCCACGTTTGCCCACACCAGGTATGGGCACTGCGCGTGCGCACAAACCAGATTCACGTCAAGGAAAGCATCTGCGCATGCGCCGTGCTCCCAGCTGCGCCACTGATGCGGCCTGACGTCGGAGCCGCTCGTTGGTGTTTAGGCGTGAATCTACTTCGGTCGAACCAAACACGAAAATAAATTCAACAGCAAATAACGGGGAAATTTAATCTTAAAATTGGAAATCTTGTTTTTTTTTTGGTAAATTCTCGGGCCTCATTAAATCCAGTACGTGTCTGTTTCGTCACGGTTTATTCGAGGCACGACTTTACAAGCTATGATCTCTATTCTTTTTGTGGTTTCCGCCGGCACGTAGATTTTGTATGGCCGAATACCTCTCCCACTTACGTATCTGTGTGTTTGCGTGACATGCATACGTTTTTCTTCCAGCTCCGGCGACCAGAACACTCAGAAGACGCGGCGAAGAAGCTCCATCGTCGTCATTCCGCCAATGCAAATCTGTCCCGGAGATCTGCTCGTCTACAGCAAAGTACTCACGCATAGGAATAACCTACTAGGTTAGTGGAAACTTGTCTTCTTCGGTTTCTTCCTTCGTTTCCGCCTTAAAAAGCGCCTACTTTAGTCTAGTGTACACACTTTCCTTCGCTTGCAACCAAATGCGTTCTGCAGCCTTAAGGCCCTTTCACACACCTGCGACAACTTAGGACCGTGTGCCTTGAAACCTCTTAAAATCACTTACGACGAGAGAACACACTGACACGCTGGCGCCATCTATGCGGCGACCCTGTAACTGCAATTAACTGGAACGAAAGTTTTAGCAGTATTTGCGAGGTGAAATGTGCGTACTACCTATGAGAAAAGGTCGTTCGTAACATTGACAAAAGATGTTGTCGAACCAAGGGGGAAGGACTGGGGTACTAAATAAATAGGGAATATACGGAACGGCCGAGTGTTCCACGGCTACCCGATAGGTGGCGCCAGTGTGTTCTCTCGTCGTAAGAGATTTTAAAAGGTTTTAAGGCACACGGTCAAAACTAGACGCAAGTGTGCGAACGGGCCTTCAGGCGCGAGGTCCTAAGGAGTCGCAAGTGTCTGAACGGGCCTTTCTGCTTCCTTGTGATCGCTTAGTTGGGATCGCTTAGGACGAGAGAGCGCACTGGCACGCTGGCGTCACCTGTGAGGTAACCGTGGAACTGCAATTAACCGGAGTAAATGTTTTAGCAGTATTTGCGAGATCGGATGTAGTCTCCCTCGATAAAATATTTGACCCATTCGAGAAATGCAGTTTGTGCGGCAGTGCTAGACACACTTTAGCCAGATGTGCTTTAATTTTAGAGAGAGATTAGAACGAGGGATCATTTATTTCCTCATCCCGAGCCGAGCCATGCGAACCTATCCAAAGTGAATTCAGTAAAGCCGCTTGAAGCCATATCATCGAACGATTTTTTTGTATATTGTTGGAGTCTTTACATGAAATTGGCCTTTATATCATTGTCAGAAAAAAAGAAAATTTAAGCCCATAATAAAAGAATGACGCGCAAAAAATGTATATGCGCAAATTGCCCGATAGTTGGCGCCAGTGCGCTCTTTCGTCGTAAGTAATCACAGTAGATGAATGGATGAATGAATGCTAACGGCTGTACCTTTTATAATGGCGGTGGTCTGGGCCACCTAGTTGTGTGTCAGCAAGCAAGCGCTCAACGCACTTGGTTGATACCTAACGCAAGTTCGTGGGCCAGCCTTTAGGGTCTGGCTTCTATGTCTAGAGCATCACGAAATATTGTTATGAACATCCGATAACACCGCCAATTGTATGTACAAAAAGGCTATGTACCTCGATGAGAATTTGGACCATTGGCCTCTTCTAAGTGGTTCGATACCATATCCCCGATTGGTGGGAGAAGCTCAAAATACGTTGCACGTCCTGGGCATCTCGACTTTATCCGTAGATTTCGGATGTATTTAAATTCATTTCTGTCGCCTTCTTAATTTCCACATATAAACGCACTTAAATTTCGGTTTCGCGCCAAAAAAGGAAAAGGGAGAGTTTATACTTGCGTAAGTCTTTCCCACCTTGGGGACATCCCCTAAATCATTATAGTGGGCGTTCCCGAGGAAAGAAAACCGTGTTTCTTCGATCAGGTAACTTAACTCTGCATCGCAAAAAAAAACTCGAACTCCGTGAGCATGTGACACGAAAAGTTGGGATATATAACACAAATAACACAAATATAACACAATAACTTTTGTTTTATGTCTTGCCTTATCTATCCTTATACTCATATGTTTCCGTTAAAAAAAAAAAAAACACTCCTCTCTGTAATGCCTTCGGGCCCTGAGAGAACAATAAATGAAATGAAATGAATGAAAAAAGTTTGATAATATAACATTATTTAGAACAAACAAAAAAAAAACATTTTTTCGAAATACGAGATTTTTTAATGAGCCGCGACGTCCACAACTTAATGTTGTTAAAGCAAGAAATGATATTGTGAGTGCCTGTAGCATCTATTTCAGCGAGACAAACTTCTCGGTAAGAAATAAAACAGTATTTTCTTTCGTGCTAAAGTGGTTTTCACGGATATAAATCCCGCTCACATTCACAATGTCAGTCCTTGCCTTGACGATATTAGGCTTAGGTGGAAGTCGGCTCATAAAAAATGTAATCTTTCTCAGATACCTTTTGATCCAATAGCGTCAAGTTCTCCCATTTTCACGTTATACCCCAACCGCTGAACTCACATTCTCACAAAGTTCGACCTTTCTGCAATGCATAGTTTTCTGCCAAGCGAATCCTCGTGTCGTTCTAAAGTCGTATCTCGATTTTTGCGTGCACTTTTACTGCCAGCACCACTACGCTCCTCTTTCAGAAATTGTACTTTATCTTAGACGTTACGTGCAGTGCTATCAAAGGTAGCAGCGTCTCTCTGCAAGATGCTTTGTTGCGTTTAACGAACAAGTCACGTAAAAAGCAGCTTCTTGAGCCGGGCACTAGCGTCCGTGTTTGCCACGACGGAAATGGTGGGGCGGGGTTTAAAATGCCTCGCATGATCGACCGTTGCCCGAGAGGTTAGGCTTCCGACGCGGTCTGGTAAACGTAGCGACGCCTGCTTGTGTCCGTGTGTGCGTCTCTGAGCGCGCGGGCACAGTTTTGTGCGTGTATGGTTGTGTGCGTGCATGCGTGCTCCCGTGTGTTTGTTCGTGTGCGTGTGTTTTTTAACGAGGAAAAATGCATTACGCGGGGCGTGGCTATTTGTGTTCATGGTCCTGGCTTCGTGCTTCGACCTTGTTATCTGTTAATGGCGTCATATTGCCGTGCAGCGATAACAAGATGACCAGAACTCGGCACGCACGGCGTTTTTTAAGATAACTGCAGAAATAGCAGCTCGTATATAGTAACACATGCGAGAAAAAGCGAGAGTAGAGCTTGAGCTAATTAATGGTCAAACGTGATTGTTTTTTTTTCTTGTACGTGTAGGTGACTAAACCATTTATTTAAAATAAGACGTCAAGAATACTTTGATCCACAATCTCAGCGGGATCATTTATTAAATTGATAGCGAAAATTTGCAATAATTATCCTCCTCCTTACACCATATTCACTAATTTATATCCTCGGGCCTATTTTAGGGCTATAATATTAAACTAGATAAAAGAAACGACGCGTCCGACATTTCATTCCTTATAGTCAATATTGTTCTTATTACTATTTTTTTAATTGAATTGGTTCCACTCCTAACCAAGTTTAACCGGAATGGTGAAACAACTATCTACTGACAAACACTACTGTCGTTATTCTAAACGCGATAAGCTATATCTATTCTCGTTAGCGGCCGTCTGTGATAACGCTTTATATTTATTCTTTTTATTTCTTACTCGATTTGTACTTTAAAAAAAGTAAACGCAAATTTGAAAAAAAAAAACAAAAAAAAAACGTAGCTTATGCATATTGTGATAAGTCATTCGTGACTTCGTTCGTTGCCGATGCAAATGACGTGCAAGCATCCAGTCGTGTTTGTGTGTTTTTATGTTCATTTCACACTCGCACCTTTCTGTAACGCAGATCTCGACGGCTCAACACAGTGCCTTGCAGTTTCTGACGGTAAGTAATTTCCATCCCTGATTTCGGACACGAAACGCGGCCTTTTAACGTCCTTTTCCGAGACTTTTTTTATAACCCTTTTTTTTTTTTTTTTTCGAGAGTTTGATACGGAAAATCCCCAGCTGCTGCCGTCCGTACTTCTGTATGTTCGAAACCGTCGCGTATTTCTAAGACGCGTTCTTGTACGGGCAAATCGAAGCTCCGCCACCGCCAAACGAGCCCACATCGTTTCTGTAAGGAAATGACGAGAACATTCTTCACTCTCGGCCCGCATATATTGATTCACTTCCTTTACTTTGTTTGTCTACTGTTCTTTGTTTTGAGCCGCGCGAACCACTATAAATGATAAAAGTGTGAATTATCGAACGACTTCGTTTTCACAGCAGGAAATGGCCTGCTTCGACTTTATCGCCATGTAACCCGTTTATTCGAGCACGGAGTTGCTTTTTTTTTTTTTTAGGTTTGGCGTAAAAGGATTACAAAGCCTTTTTTTTTTTTGGGGGGGGGGGGGGGGATGTAATTCTTCTGAAAGTAGGTAATTTTTAAAGTGCCCGTTTAATCATTCTTCGTTGTTTTGTTTGTTTTATTGTCTTACTAACCGAACACGGTGTTCTTTCTTGTATTTGTTTCTCCATTTCCCACCTGCCTTCACAGACTCGAGTAGGAAAGGGAAGAACACCTGGTCTTTACTTCGGCTGGTAGGTATACGGACCTCGGGAGGGAGGTTCTTCACGTTGTTAATGCGTCACGTTGTTAATGCTCTGCTTGGAGTTCGAACCAAATAGGAAGCAGTGGCTCCACTTCACTTTTTCTTTTACTATTTCCTTACTGTGTTTTTTTTTTTTCTACAGAACATCTACATCAATACATTTACGTACAAATTTTTACAGTGTCATTTAAACATTATCCCGTGTTTTTTTGGTGTTTTTTTTCAAGGGTCTAAAGAATAGAATAGTAAGCAACATGTTAAACGTACAAAGTCACTAAAATTACTAGCGCACCGTGACGATGTTCACAAATTGTGAAGGATTATTAGGAATATGCCAATACAGACAACGTAATGTCTCCTTGCGCACTCTTTGTTATAAAAGGCATCTTCGGGCGTTTCTTGCGAAGAATATGTGTTTTCAACGTAGCATGTGTTGTGCATGCGATATTTCTCTTTGCAGCATCGTAACACCTGACAACGACACCTTTGCTCCGAAGGGTCGGTGTCAGGGGCTAGGATGCTTGGTCGTTTGACTTCCCCTCTCCTTTTTCATTTACAAAGTAGATACCATAACTAGATACTATAGCTACGCAGTATTATATTTTCTTATTGTGAACTTGGTGTGAATTTGGCGTTTATGATGTGCTGTGCTCCAAACCCTTCCCTACTCTGCACGCAGCTCGCTCCTCTCTGCAAAGAATTCCTTTTATTTTATGCTTTACTTTTTATTTCTACTTAATTTACTGCAAATTATATTAATGCTATAAAGAACTTGGACACTACCACTTTAGGGTTGCAGACAAAGCAGTTTATCTGACTATCACCGAACCTCCATCCATAAATATCTGCTTGATGTTGCAGACAGAGAACGTAATTAAGCGTAATTCACGTCCATGTGATACGAACTGTTTATTTTTAATTTTTATTTGGTACTGAATTTGCAACAAAAGCTGCATTAACTCCCGCTTTAGCTTTTGAAAATTCAAAGATAATTAGACGACACATTTTGCATTTCACCACACTACTTCTTCATACAGATGTGAAAAGGATAAGCGAATATCGAGCAGCTACCGTCTACCGATACTTTCTGTAGCTGCGCACTACGTTTCCCAGCAATAAGAAGAAAAGAAAAAGAAACACACCGTCGTCAAAAAATAAGCAATGCAAACCAGAAATAATATTACTTAATAAGATTATAGATTATCTAATAAGATTAGTCAATAAGATTATTTTCAATAAGATTATTCCATTCACCCGCCACCGCGGTACCTCCAACGTGAGTGCACAACTCTCGATGTCGCTGCCACTGCTCCTGGACTCCTCACTAACCTCGTTCGTGCACTTTAAACTCGCGTGAGCCGCAACCACCCCCCGGGCAACCCACAAAAACCTGGCAACGTCGTCCTTCCGAGAAAAAGAAAAGCAAAGCTTCACTTTATCCCCGCCGGCAGTAAGCCCCTCTGCTTTTTCGTTCGCCTGGCTGGAACCCAAGCAACGCCGCCGCTCTCCTCAAGCACCCCAAGCACCGGCAGTCGGCTTCTCTGCAGCTACCTTCACAGCCCCCGTAGTATGGTGCCTGGAGCACGTCTCTGACTGGTTGCTTTAGTACGTCCTAAAAGGTGGTCCTACAATTTCCACCCGATGACGTCATAAAAGAGGCACGCTGTTGCCCGTTGCGGTCCTGTCGGCAGACGCCTGTTCTGCTTCTAGTCGCTCTCCAGTTTGTCAGTTCACGAAAGTTTCGGTAGCTAGGAGTAGGGACGCCACGGCGACAGCGATCACTTCCGCTTGCTTGTGCTTTTTGCCGGAACTTTTACGACCCGCCGCCAGGATCGCGACGACCGACAGCGTAACACTCCGGCTCTCGTGACGTCATTTGTAGCCACTTCGAGACAGCTTTCGATGCATGGGCTGAATAGGACGCTAAACGCACCGGTCGGAGACGCGCTACAGGCACCGTACCAGTAGTCGCTGCTGTCTCCCGGACCGAGCAACCACGCCGCCCAAACGACCCGCCCGCATGCCGCCGCCGCCAGCGCCACCGCCGCAGTCCGCCATTGCAGCCCGTGTGGCCTCGTAATCCCCCCCGCCGGTCCCTGCTCGCTCGTGGTCGTGATGTGCCCCGTGCTAAGTGCTGCCCGTCTGTCCGTCCACATGTGTGTCCAGTTTGACAGGGCCAACAGGGCCAAGTCCGAGTGCCTTGGCGGGCTCGAGGAAGTCCTCAGCACCCTCAGGCCGTCCGAGTTCTGCGACGAACAGCTCTCCAGGTACAAGGTGAGCAGTTCTCCAGCTCGCGTCAGTATTTATGCCAGCGCTTTTACACCGCCCGTGGCGGTTGTTGTCGATGCAACTACATTTGGTGAGAGTTTAAGAATCCAGGGGAAGCTTCTCCCACCCCTTTCCACTTCAGCAGAGCGAACACTGGAGAGGAGGCGACCTCCTCTCCGGCACTCGCTCTGCTTAAGTGGAAAGGGGTGGGAGAAGCTTCCCCTGGACTCTTAACCAGTCCCTGACTGTAGAATCTACTTCAAAACTCCTCAATCTGCTCCGCCAACAGGCCAGTTGGAGAAGTTCCATATGGCCACGCGCGAGGCGCGCAAACGATTGTGAGAGCATCCTGTGTGCTAGCCCGTGATGTCGCAGCAACTACCACATGATTCTTAAGAAAAGGAGAGATAAAGAGCGAGAAATAGTGAAAAGGGGAGGAGCTTGCGCAGTTGCTCGCCTGCCCTAGCCCGCTTGCATTCGTTCCCTTCGCGTCCTCCAAGGTCACCTTCGTCGTCTGCTATATGCAGGATGTTCCCAGCATTCCTCTCTGTACACCGCTGCACGTATCGCGAAAGATTTGTAGTCAAGTTAAGAAAGTGAGCACGTTGGAGGAATTACACGTTACTGAAAGAATAAACACAAGGACGGACACGACGACACATCTTTTGACTTTCGACACAAGGAAGTCTTTCCCCCGTCTGCGTAAGCCGTACCAAAACCATTTCGCAAGTCATTGAGCAAAAGAAGAAAGAATTTCACTGAAACGCTCTCTTGCCGTCGATGTTGGTTACTTGAGCCCGCGCGTCTACGCGGTGTTTCAGGGCATGCAGTGGGCCGACTTCATGTCATCCCTGAAGAAGAAGAAGAAGCAGGGCACCGACTCGAACTCCTCTTCGTCTGGCGGTAGCAGCACCCTGGCGTCCCCCGAGAACAGCAACGGCCCCAGTCCGCTGTCAGGGCTGCAGCCGGGCAAGCTGGAGCTGAACAGTCCCAGCGAGGACGCGCTGAGGAACCAGTTCCTCAAGACCATCAACCAGACCATCCTGAAGAACGAGACTAAGAAGAAGGAGGCCATGTGGGACCTCTTCCAGAGCGAGTGCATGTTCCTCTACGATCATCTGATGGTCCTCAAAAACGTGCGTTGCAGCACCTATCTAGTTTTCTTCCGATTTCTATACAAATCTGCGGCGTACTTCCCTTACTTCGCCTCACCCTACGATAAACTCCATCCGAAGCTACGGACCGCCGTGCCCAATTACAAGCCAGTTATAATCAAAGTAACAAGAAATCATAATTTTTTTATTATTAGATAAATCAGTCTTTTTTAATCTAAACCAGATTTCTTTGTTATGATCATATTAATCTAATTTAAATCAGGTTAATTTTATCTTGAATCACTGTAGCTAGGAAATAGTGAGTCTTTATTACTATATTGTATTTGTAAACATTGCAAATTGATTGTTCAACTGTCCAATCACTGAAAACAATTACCGGAGACAAATATTACAACAAATTAAAAGCACAGTCTCATTAACAAGCTCTTGTTCTTTAAAATCTTTATTTACTTAATTTTATTTGCGGTATGATATGCTCGCAATTGCCCATTACGTAGCCAATCAACCTAATGGCGGGTAGAAAACACGTTCCGATTTGCTCAGAAAAGCAGCGCCTTTTGCTCGTGTTCATCGGATATAAATATTTCTCGCTCGATTTTTCTGTTATTTATATACAAAACAACGCTCTGAGAAATGCCTGCGCGTCTACTCACCTGCAAAACACTCAAAGAGCCAATCTCTGCGATCTACGAAATCAGCTCAGCGAATGATGAGGCGGAACATCCGTTTAGACCAAAAAATAAAATCTGAGCTGTGGCATTACGCAATGCAAATCGTCATGCTTGCATTGCGTAATGCCACCGCGCAGGCCTAATTTTGAGGCCTAAACAGATGTTCTGTCACATCATTCGCTGAGCTGATTTCGAGAGATTGGCTCTTTGAGTGTTTTGCGGGTAAGTAGACGCGCAGGCATTTTTTAGAGTGAAGGACCCGCAGAAAGTGTGAAATGATAAACAAACGGCGGAGAAAAAATAATTATTTTTGCGGGATTAGAGCGATTTAAATCATCATATTAAAACGGCAAGGTGCGATTTAAATCATGATTTAAATACCGATTACAATCATCTCGATTCTTTTTGTCCACCTTGGTTAAAATTCACGTAGCATTTTGCTTCGACGCATGTTACGCACAGACGGGCTCGAGGTTAGAGTAACCCAGTCTAAAAAACCCAGGGCGTGGCTTATCCGCGTCTTGCTTTGTGATTGGTTCTTCGGCGCTCTTATCTGCTAATGCCGCAATCTGATTGGTTGCGGAGCTATAATATGATGCTCGGGACCTAGCGCATCTGGCGTTTCTTAAGCTGTCCTCGAGTACAGCGACCCGCGGCCTTGGCTGTAGTCCACCGCACGGTGAATCAAAGTAGAGTATTTTTGGAGACAGCCTCGCACTTTTGAGATCGCGTGCCCAAGTGTCGCGCTCCGTACGAGTGCCTCTCACACGCCGATGCTTTCGCTTTCTGAGGGCCTAAACTCTCGACCACACGCGCGCTTCGTGCTTATTTGCGCAACCTGAAGCGTCCGCACGCAGTACCACCTAGAAGTCACTGGGTGGATACACGCAGCACCGCCTATGTGGAGCGCAACTTCGTCTGCTTCTTTGCAGGGGTTGCGATGATGTCAGAACGCTGAGCTCTTATTGGCTGATTGAAAAAAAAATATTGGGTAGACCTAAAGACGTCTAAAATTGAGTTCTACTTACTATCCTTTCAATCAAAGCCAATCAGAGGTCGGCGTTGTTCTGACGTCACTGCAACTCCTGTGCTAGAAGCAGACGACTTCCTCTTCGCATACGCCTCCTGCGTTGAAGCTTTGAACAGACTGTGGCGCCCTCATTTTGGGTAGTACAAGCTTATCTGATTGTTTCTCGCACTACTTGTGGAGCCTTTGCTGGAAATATTTGTTTCTGTCTAATGCTGAAGAACAAAAAGCACCTTTCGACTTCCGAAATTAGCTAGATTCAAAGTCGCAAAAACAAACGAAAGTGCCAGATTCATGCCACCACCGTTAGGTTACGCTTCTCTTATCGCTGGGTGGTGACGTCAGAATCTCTGGCGTCCCGACGCTTTATTTTCGTTTTTTTTTTTCTTCCCTTTCAATTTGAAAGGCGTGAAACGGCGTCTCTTGGCACGCGTTCATAGCGTCTTAGCTTTGACCTGTGCATCGACGGCGTTCGAATTCTTGTTGTTGCTTTGTATTTTCCTCGTGGTTGCGTTCCGCACCAGAGCAGGCACGCTTCTACAGTCTGACAGTTTGACACGGTCAATTTTGTACTACCCAGAAGAAGTCCTAACAAGTCCGTTTTCGTAGCGCCCTCTGGGCGACGCAAGAGGCCTATAGCTCGCCTCAGCAGCGCCGCCAGCGCGCCTCGCAGCGTCTCACAAACGACGCAAGCACGCCAAGACGCGTCCGCCGCTTTGCGGGGACTGTTGTCTAGTTCAGCATGTTTTTCGCTTCGGTTCGGGATGCACTAACCATGACGTAATGCGCAGGCCTTATCTTCTAGGTGCCACATGTCTGGGTTTCGAGTAAACTTCACCGGATGAAAGAATAACACCGTTTTCTCTTTAACACTGGACACTCGCGTTCGACACTCCGAACACGCAAGAATCTGAACATTTTTAAAGTGAACAAAATAAATGCGTCTGTTTTTTTCTCCGATTCTTTTTTATATGTCTTCGACCTGACATGACCGACTAGCGCGACGAAAATACTTATTCGGAGACCCGATAAACAACAAAAGACGTGCTGCGTTTTGCGAAATCAAAAAAATTAATCTGAAACTCCTTCCAGTCTTCTACCTATTACCGGCCTTTTTCGCGGGAGTAAAATCCTCCAATATCTAATTCTGGGGCGCGTCTAATCAATCAATAAACGCAAAAAAGAAAAAACGATATAAAAATCTCTTACAGTTTTATTTATGCCGAAATGCGCAACGCGTGAAATTGAAAAATCTGGTCGATCTTCTCTTGCTCAATCTTTCTCTCTTGTTCTTAAACTTTCCCATATTAGTAGAATAAAATTTTCTGATGTACAAAAATGATTGAGGCGTTCCACCCTGACGTGTGTGCGAACAAATCGAAAATAGACAGTGTCGTAAATATAATAAAGGAACATAAACGACGCCTGATCAATGATTGTGCATCTCGAGGCTCTTCGATCTTCCAGAACATGAGCTACGGTACTGCGAAGCGTGAACTACGGCTATAGACAAGCTCAAGCAGACAACTTTTTCTATACTAAGTTCACCCTTAAGCTGAGACTAGAAGCTCCGCCTTACAGCGCGATCTCGGTGGCTTCCGCGGTGCTTTGGTTGCGCGTCTCTGCTCGTTCACACTTGCGTTAGCAAGGGCAGAAAGCTCGCGCCGAGGGCGTATAACTTGCCGCTTCCCTGCGCCTGCGCGTGTGTGTACCTGCCCGCGTGGGTTAACTATACCCCCTGACCTACCGCTTTATATGAATAGGCGTGCGTGTGCTTGTGTGATACAGAGAAGAGTGAGAGAGAAGGCAATGGAGGCAACAAAGAGTCCCCCGCTGTCTCTCATCGCACTCGATGATAGGCAGGCTGGAAGGGAGCTGTCAGACACAACCATCACAACTCTAACATCACCGCAATAACAGCGGACTTGGTCGTCATATTCGTTCATTGTTATTGTAACTAAACAACTGACCCGTTTGCATTTTTTTTTTTTAATTCCGTTGTGATTGACTGGTTGGACGGGTCGATGACGACAGCACTCCTTAGCAGCCGTCGCCACTATCCGACGGAGCCAACCCAGCGGCGCCAAAATTGCGTCCTCGCGGCCCTCGTTGGCTAAACCAATCGCGTGCAAAAAATAAAGCTCAGGATATCGCGGTGCCTTCGCTACTCATCACTGGCTGAGTAGGTGACTATCAAACGCACAAGGGCGGGGAGCGTCATGGCGTTACACTTTTCGACGCGGCTTAAATGGCCGCTTGTTTTTTTTTGTTTTTTGTTTTTTTCGCGTATATTTTTTTTTTGTTTTTTTTTTTTTTTAGGTGATTGGCTATCATCACATACAGCTTAAGAAACGCGCGGCGATTTGGGGGCATCTTATTATCGCTCAGAAACCGATGAAATTGCGGCATCAGTCGAGAAGAGCCGTGAAGAACGAAGTATCCATGGGTCGATAACGATTAAACGCGGTTACGTTCTCTTTTTTGCCCAGTATTCTTAGTACGCATCGGTTTACGTAATAAAAGCTTGTCGGTATTTGTTTCTTGTCAACTTGAAAGCCTTTTATTTAAACATATTCGCGGGACCGGTTTTTGTCTGACGGTTCTGCACTTCACCAGGTGTTCATGGAACCACTCAAGAAAATTCAAGTGGAAGGATTTGCCATGTTCGCGGAACCGGAAGTACTCTTTGGAAATCTCGACGAGCTCTGCTGCGTGGGTTTACCTTCTTTCTTCATTTACAAACTTCGGGTGAGCTCATTTAAGCGTATCTAAATCACTCATTCGTCCCTGTGTTTCAGGTCACGTATGCCTTCTGCAAGGAATTCATTAGCTTTATTATAGCGAGCATGAACTCAGGCGACTTCAACACAACCGATGTGCTCCTGAAACTGTTCAAGAAGGTGAGCGGCACTGCCGGCTAAAAGAACAAACACGGGCCGGTTTTCTAACTGAGGCCCGATTTCGGAGCTAACGATAACTTTCCAAATGTTCCTTTCAGAGCACAAAAGCAACAGCGTTGAGGCAAGCCTACCACAGATACACGCTTAACTATATAAACGCTTTGAATTACCTGGAAACCTTGAGGAGGCAAGTGGAATTTAACGAATTCGAGAAGGTAAGTTGGCGCGTATAATTCGTGTGTCAGCATTGCGTAAACATAAGGCGTCATATATATGTCTTAGGCTTCCTTCTAGAGCCACGTTGATCGGATGTATATTATAGTATTTTATTTGTTCGTTTGTTTTTGTCATCCTTTCGTCGGTGACATCGCTGCTATTCTATTTCATTTTTAAAAGCTAGAAGATCAAAACAACGTCATGGTACGTTTCGTGACAAAATGCAAAATCAAACGTAACCGAACCCACCGAGTCGGCTTGTTGAGCGATCAGTTTGCGGGCGTTTGATTATAACTTTGCGGGATAAATGGGGATAAGCAGTTTTTTTTTATTATTATTTCACCCTGCACTACTACTGTCGGCGTTGACTCGGCAATCATTTTTGCCGGCCAAGTGTGGAATGGCGACAACAAACAGCCGCTAGAATGCGGCTGTTTCACAATAGCATCGATGCATCTTTCCTCCGTTAGATGGCGCTGGAGGTCTTCGAAGTCACGCGCTCGCCAACCTCCAGAGCTTTTTTTTTTATGTTTTTTTTTTTTATGTTTTTCACGAATGCACTTTAGCCTGTGTAAACAATTTTCCTCAGATTATTTTGAAAGAGATGACGTAAAATACTGTCGCGATTTTTCTCGTTGAAATCTGCCCTTATATGAGAACTTTCTTCAAAAGCCAACGTGCGCCCAAATCATACGTCTGAAATGTTGTTGTTTTCCTCGGTGTTTCAGTGGTGCTCCCGGGACCCTCGGTGCAAGAAGCTGCAGCTCACGGACCTGCTGGTGTCCCCCGTGCAGCACATCATGCGGGTGCCGCTCATCCTCAAGGACATCGAGATGCGCACCGAGGACGTGGAGGAGCGAGACTCCATCACCGCCATCTTGGAGGCAGAAGAAAACTCCCTGCGTACGTACGCAGACGCCGCCAAACGCTCCTTATCAAAAGCTCAGGCCGTGCCCCTGAAGCCGGGGCCACGCCGCTTATACATCGTACAAAAAAATGAAAGCCGTTTACAACTCCCTGTAAGGCAGAATTAGAGCGCAGCTCTTGAGGGGGAGTAGTGAAGGGTACTGAGGGGGGGGGGGGTCACGTGATCTCGGGAGGGGGGGGAGGGGTCGCGTGACCTCGGGGAGGGGGTCACGTGATATCGAGTGTCAAGGGAACTCGGGGGTCACGTGGCCTGAGGGAGTCACGTGACCCCCAGGTCACGTGACCTCGGGGGGGGGGGGGGTCACGTAACCTCGGAGGTAGAGGGGGTCACGTGACCTCGGGGGGGGGGGGGGGGGCAGTCACGTGGTCCCTCCTCCCCGAGGTCGCCGAAGGTACCCTCCTCCCGAAGGAACCCGAGGTCCCCCCGAGGTCCTCTGGGGGTGGGTTGCGGTTACGCCGACGGCGACGGCGACGCCGCTCAAGCCGGAAACGGGCGCCTAAGAGCTGCGCTCTAAGAATACAATCTGCTTACAGATTCGACCTCGAGTTACCGCGAGATCTCTGTTTCGAATGCCGCATGGCAATGAGTTCGAAGAAAAAACTTTGGCACGCGGCATTTGAACCACGGATATTGCGGTCCGACTTAAAAGTGCGGGGCCTGGAACGCGTCTCCGACTGATGTGATTACATACGTCCTATCCAGCCCGTGCATCGAAGTGGCAGCAAATGACGACACAGTAGCCGAAGTGTTAGGCTGACGGATGTCGCGATCCTGGCCGCCGAAGCTCCCGTCGACTGCCAAGCTCGAGAGTGGACATGGCAGAACAGGTGTCTGCCATGTCCACCAGCGCTGCTGTGACACCACCAGGATCGCGGCAGGCGACAGTAAGACACTTCAATGACGTAATCAAGCGGAAATCGGGGGACCACTTTTTTTTTCTTTTTTTTTGACGCGGTAAACATACAAGTCGGAGACGTGCTCCAGGTACCATACTAAACGTTGCGCGAATCAGTAACAGCGCGCAGGGGAAAGGCGTTTCTGAATAGCGAGCAGTTGGCGGTCGCTGCTGGTACACTCTAAAAAAAGTCTGTGCGTCAACTTTCCCGCAGAACACTCGGAGAGCCAATCGCCGCAACTTACGGAGGCAGCTCAGCGAATGACGATGCCGAAACATATGTTTAGACCAAAAAACGCAGACTAAGTTGTGACATTAAGCAATGCGAGCGTGACGTTTTGCATTGCTGAATGTCACAACTCAGACTGCGTTTTTTGGTCTAAACAGATGTTTCGGCATCGTCATTCGCTGAGCTGCCTCCTTAAGTTGCGCTGATTGGCTCTCCGAGTGTAGTGCGTGAAAGCAGACGCACAGACTTTTTTTAGAGTGTATGAGCTTTTTCAATCTCTGCCGTGGGGCACTTTGACTTAAAGCCGCAGTCCGCGGCCTATTATATTCGAGCTTCTTGCTTGGTGATTCGTTCTTTGACGTTCTAATCGGCCAGTACTCATTGGCTAAAGAGAAGCCAATGAGATTCTGGAATCGGCTGATACGAAGCTTAAGAACTGCAGGGCGTGGAACGCCCTGCAGTTTTTAGGCTGTCGGGCAACAGTGGCTGCGACACGCACCTTCTAAAGTGACCCTGACGTTCCGTCAAGCCGACCGTATGGCGGTTCTCACCACCCTGATCGCCCTTTCGATACGGCCCGAAAACGGCCTAAATCTTTATAAGCCTCGTCGGCCTCGTTTCAGAAAAAAAATAATAATAATAATACTATTTTGCAATAACGATAATGTTTGCAGACGTGTCATATTCGACTTGTTAGCTTTTTTTTTTTTAATTTGAGCGTTAGCAATTAAGTGCAAAATAACAGAAAAGAACCTTCCGGTACGGCTCGTTTCAGGGCCGGACGATTCGGTGCGGGCGTTTTTCTATGCGGCCGTTTCGATACGAGGATTTTCGCTACGCACTTGTTTTCCGGACGCGCTCACATTGAATTTTTTTTTCCTTCCTCCCATCAAAACAGTTCCCGGCACGTCCCTTTTTTGTTTTAATTTTTGCGTCAAATGCCCGTATCCGGCGTTCCCTCCGGCGATGCTTCTACGGATACAATCATATTTCGAATTTTCTTTTTCTAGGTAAGCCTTGCGTTTCTCACTTTGCCCGATGAAGTCATAACATAAAGTTTAACTAGTGCCTAGAACTTTAAAGTAAAATTATTGCATTACCTAACGTATGACGAGAATTGCACAACCTCGCACAACGAAAGTAATATTCCGCCGTAAATCTCTGCATATTTTCATAGGGCAAAGCGCGCAAAAGGTTTATTGAGGATATAGGAAACTGCGAACATTGTTGAAATGGTATTTCGCAAAAAAAAAAGTTAGAACAAAAACAAAAAAGAAAGAAACAAGACATTAATTATGCGAAATTTTGAAATTGAAAAGAAGAATTGGCTTCTTTTTTTTTTTTTTGTCTCTAAAAAAATAAAGTCCGCAACAAGTTTTTTTGTTTTTTTTTTTGTTTTGTATTTTTAGCAAAAATATGAATACAATTTTTGGCCGTGCAATAGCATGCAAAAACTAACTTAACAAATCCCAAAACTTCTGAGTAACCTCCTTGTTAATATACCCATATTTTTTTTTTAATTGCACCAGTGTAAGGAAAAAGAAAAGAAAATGAGGTTTATTTTTTGCTCTGTTTTGTTATGTGTAATGATACGTAAGTGTTTTTATGTATGTTTTGTGTCAATCCCGTAAAGTCCTGGCCTGTTTGTACATTTATCTAAGCTAAGTGTGTCATACATAGAAAGTTAAAAAGAAAAAATAGGGGAGAGGGGGGGTTACAGGAGAAAAATAAACAAAACAAAGAGTCACCCCCCCCCCCCCCTGACTCTTTGTTCTGCATTTATTTTCTTTTTGTAACAGTTGTTCAGACAACTGTATTTGTTGGCTTAGTAAGAAAACGCTGACCATTATTTTAATCTCATAGTCAGTGACGAACACCAGATACAAGATTTAGACACGGGGCGTGCTGGAAACAATCTTAACGGTATATTTAACTTCAAAAAAGGATTTGCTTCGATACTCAATAAAACGAAACAAAAATAGAAAAGCCTAAATGACTTTGTCCAAGAACAGGAGAGTTTGATATGTTACGTCATCAGACGAAATTTGGCGCTCGTTGCTACAGTAGGAAGTTGTTAAGCAACGCCCGGCGAGGTCGCAACATACTATCGATCTTTAAAAGTACTCACTGTTGGGCTAGTTGGTGATGAACATTTTGAACCATGCTTAAAAGCGCTAAAAAGACGAACACGAGAGAGAAGACAAACACGGGCTCTGCTGCCCGTGTTTGTCTTCTCTCGCGCGTTCGTCTTTTTAGCGCCTTGAACCATGGCTCAACATTATCAGTCTTGAAAACATTACTTAAAAAAAGTAATCAATTACAATTACTAATACTCTCGGTTAAAATTAATCCAAATCGATTGTTTTATTACCCGAGGAAAAAGTAAATAAACATTACTTGAAAAAGTGACCGTTACTTTTCCGATTGCTTCAAGTTTTCGCAACGGCATACCTTTCTGTCGGTTTTAAAACGGTTCTTTCACGCTGTTCATTATTAGATTAGAATCAGCGGATTACAAACTACTCATCTTCTAAATCCACCACATTTGGTAGCTCGTCCCTCAGTCAGGGATTTGGTTTGAGGATTCCTCGCTAGGAAGGTCGTGGAAACAGAGGGTACCATTAGGAATTAGGGAAGGAAAAATAGTAACAGTGCGAAGTATTATAACTTTACTACTTTCAAAAGTAAACAGAATACTCTCGTAATTACTACCTAATAAGTGGAATGGAATTATTACGAAATTATTTTAAAAAGTAATCGATCACAAGTAATTTGATTACTTGTAATGAGTACCCTATACAACTCTGCTCAAGATCACACACGCGAGCGCATGCATTTTAAAAAGAAACTGTGAGTTCACTTTGCTGTACAGCACAGAGACAGCCAATCAAGGGGAACAACAGAACGACACCAACGAATCACCGAGCTCATAATTCGATTATATCCAAAAATGGCGGCGTGCGCAGGGACAATGAACAAGGAGGGACGGATGGATGGATGGATGGGGGCTAATGGCTGTACCCTTTAGAACGAGCGGTAGCTTCTGCCACCTAGCCTTGAAACCAAAAGTAAAACGTCATGTTCATTGTCCCTGTGCACATCGCACGTTTTGGTCTAATCGTATTCTGGGCTCCTTCATTCGCTGAATTTCATTTCTTTTTTTTTTTCTTTTTTTTCTGCTTTGCCGTTATTTGTGTTTTTGTTTTCTGCAGAAAAAAAAGCGAACGCACAAACCTTTTTTTCCGGGTATTATTGATTTTGAGGAAGGTCCTAAGCCGGGTAATGGCCCCTCAAACCCAGAGCGCTTCTCGACCTAGAGCTAATGATATGTCAGAGTGCTGCGCCACTAGCACGGAGACGTGGCCGCACCTGGAGCTTGTAAGTGGAACACTCGTGCCTCCTAGCTCGGGACGTTCTCCTAAGCGGTCTCCAACAGCTACTGTAAATTGATGCCGCATTTGCTGATAGTTCAAATCGCACGTTTGTTGAAAAGGCATTATTTATTTGTTTTCCTGTTTACTTTCGTGCTAATAAAATTGTTCACAAAAGTCTATTATGATCCAATAGGCAAAGCTAAAACATGAAAAAAGAATATTTACTGTAGCGGGGATTTTCTTTTTCTTCAGGTGAGCTGGATGACAAGATGAAGTGGCTCAAGAACTTTGAACGATTGTTAGAAATCCAGAGGAACATCATATGGCCTTCGGTCACCGAGTTGGATCCGAAAGCGTTTATTCCGGAGGTATGCTTCGTTTCCAGGATTCTATTGTCAGCGTTACGTCGACTGTGTGCTTACCGTAGTATCCCGAGAGATAGCCCACCTAAAATTGAAGGGGAATTTCGTGAAAATAAGGAGTGGGCTAACTTTCGGTGTGCAATTTAGAGAAGCTGAAAAAAATTATCTTTTTAGATATTGTGTCTCTGCCAAACTTGCTATTGCGGCGAGGGGGCACTGAAGCAAAGATGACTGTACTTCCCAGTCAGCAATGTTCGCTTATATCCAGCCATAATGAACTATAGCCGTTTCCACCTTAAGAAAAAAAAAAAGGAAGTTCTGCTCAATGTTCATACGCCGTGCGGAGAATTTCTTACAAGATTTGGTTGTCGGAGGCAGAAGCGATGCATCTGGCGTTTGAAATGTGTACGTCTTGATGGGATAACATATATCTAATCTAAAATGCACGTACATATATCTCATTTCTCAGCATAAAGAGGGAAATTAGTGATGCTGCGCGAGAAGCCGTACTTTTGTTACCACGGTTCTTGGGGTGAAAACGAGTATAGACGCATTCACTTCGCAGTCATCATTGATTCGAACACAACGATCACTAGGAGGGGGCTCTATTTTGGTACTTAAAAGAAAATAACAAATCAAGCCGAAAATAGGGGTGGGGCATCTATCGGGGTTTGTTTGCACGTGTTGCTGCCAACGCGTGCTAGCGGACGATATGGCGAATCTCCTTTATCTGGGATATCTTCTGTGAATTGGATGTTCCAGAGAAAAGAGAACCTTGTTGTTGTTGTTTTGTTTTCTGTCAGCGTAGAAATAGACTACGCATCGCCGGACGTTCAGTGTCCGCCCAAATGTGGCGGAATTGGATGCCAAAGTTGCAGAATTTGCCGTCATCAAACTCTAAAGTTATATGCGATTTTTAAAAGTTTGCGTTTGGGAAATGTCGCCCGTAGCAAATGCCATTCATTTCTACGTATTCATAAACTTCTTTGGCTGTCGCTTTTTTTTCCTTTTTTATTGAAACTTTCCGAAAATTGCTTGTAACTTTTTAATCAAATAAGGTTGAGTTCTGAAACCTTGGCGTCTGCTTCTATCCGCTAGCTCTATATTTAAGCGGTGACTCAGCTTTCGGAAATGCGTAGTTTATTTCTGCCGCGCGCAAGACATATCTATTTTTGTTTTTCTTTTGTTTTTCCTCAAGCACTTGGTATTTCTTGAACAATTTCCTTCATGTCCCTACGGCGCCTAAAAAAGTATGTTCGTAGCTCTAGATTATTTTGTCCGCAAATGTATACATCTGGAAACATATAACAATATACAAGGCGTTTCTCCAAACAATGTGCACTTACTTTTTTTTTTTTGCTTCTTTGTCACAAAAATAAATTGCTAATCGCCGAACGCCCATTCTCCACTTAGATGTAACGCTAGAGTTCAAATTTTTAGAGCAAACTGTTATGTTCATCAAAAGTTATGTGATCTTCTCAAATGTTCAGGGGGAAAATGGTGACCGACGGAGTCCTCGAATACGTGGAGCTGAATGGCGTCAGTTAGCAAGGACGGGTCACATTTTCCCATTGAAATTTTAAGAAAAACACTTATAACTCTTGATCGAGAAAAGCGTTGGTTCTGAAACATTGGCATCTGGGTCAGGCCGCTAGAGCTACATTTGGGGAAAAAATGAGCGTTCCAGAGTGCGTAAATTATTTTTTCAATAAAAAAATAACATCAACTTTCTCTTTAAAGGGGGGGGGGGGGGGGGGGACATGCTCTCATACGAGCCAAATGTTTTGGGTAGCGCTTGATCAAACGTTATCAATATCGCTTTGTTGCAGTTTCTAAAGACGCCGCTCGCTAAACAACCCTGCGAGAGACTGATCGTCAGTCCGAGGCGCCAGATAATCTATGAAGGAGCCTTACAGCTGCTCGGTAAGGACTGGGCATCACCCGTGCACAGCCAGATATGAGTTCTCGATTCCGTTCGTGTTTTTTGTTATGTTTTTTGAACACCCACGTGTCTTTTTTTCTTTTTCTTTTTTTCCAGATAGCGGAAAGCCATCCGAGGTTTATGTGGTTCTCTTTGACGATATGATTCTTATTACCAGAAGAAAAAAAGGGCTGCATAAAAAGGTAATCCGACGAGACATCTGCACTAGTGATAGTGCACTTTGGATATTTGTATTTCTAAGACGTTGTCACCTGAAGTGAAGCCCGTTATTTCCCAGTTAATTCTATATGCATGATTGTTCATTTGCTTATTCGTTAGTTTGTTTGCTTGCTTTCTTATTTGTTTGTTGGCCTTATTGTTTTGTAACGTTTGTCTAAAGACGGCAATTTGCGCAGAACTCTCTAGCAAAACAAAAAAAAGCATTATGTAATCAAAAACCTCGAGATAAAAAAAAAAAATGCGAGAGATTCTCATCATATCGGTGGGCTCTGTGCGTGTAGTTCCTGTGTATTTTGACCACCGCCGGACTGGACGCGCGTTCTTCTACGAAGCGACAAGGTGTGCGCTCAGATAACACCACCTAGAAGACTAGTCGTGCGTATGACGTCATCATTAGTTCATCGTAGGCCCTCCCCAAGCAGCAAACACACTGAAGCTTTACGAGAGATGCCGAAAAGCTTATTGTGAGACACGGCAAGACGCGCTGGTGGCCATGATGACGCATCACAAACCAAGAACAGGCGGGCCCATAATAAGCCACGCCCTTCTTAAGCTGTCAGTGACGTCAGCAAAGTTACTATTGAGCGAATCCCCAGTCAGGACCGACCAGACTTCTCCTGCGAAAACTAGGCATCCCAGATAAAACCGATTGGTGCCGTAATGAGTCACTGCCTTGGGGCCAATTTAGTGAGGCTCACTCGCGGACGATATCAAAAGACCTCCAGTGCTGTCTAACGGAAGAAAGCTGAGTCATCATCGAGGCTTCTGTGTGAACCATCAGCATTTTAGCGGCTGTTCGACATTTGTCGTTAATCCCCACTCAGTCAGCAAACACCGGCGTGATTTCGTCCGCCATTTTGTTATCATGAGTTGTCTGGTGCGTGCTGAAGGCGATTATTCTGAAGATTTAAAAGTCGTCCTCAAATCAGGTACTGCACGAAAGCTTATAAGTTTCATTGCGCCTCTTTTACCTTTTATCTCTGTTTCTTCTAATAAATAAATCATTTCCTCACTCCCTCACTCCAACAGCAAAATGGCGGATTGATGTCATGTGACAACCCGCTTATTATCGTGTATCCCGCGTCGCGAGCTTATTATCGAAGGCCCAGAAAACTAATTGTTCAACCTGCCGACATGATGGATTCAGCCACGTTTGATTTTGCCTTTCGTCGTGTTTGTATTTTGCGAAATGAGCATGAACTCAGCATCGCCGTCAGCTAGTGAGGAGAAACATTTAAGAGCCGCTGAAGCCTCGATAAGAGTTGAGCTTTCTCTTGATATAGACAGCGCGACAGACCTTGTAAGCCACGCGCTCACCTGGGCTTTTTTATATCGTCCGCGTTTCAGATAATAAAGTGCTTGATTAATTTGCGTAATTACAGTTTTGGCTAGTAAAAATAAATAGACGATTTCCCTTGATGGGGGGAGCATCATTAAAACTGCTAAAGCAGTAAACGCTACAAAAACTTTAGAGTGCTACCTTTTGTGCTACAGACGTAGGCCGGCAAAGCAAAAGTGGGAATAGCGATAAAAAAAAAAAATATATATATATATATATATATATATATATATATATATACAGGGTATCACAAAAACAATTTACAAGATTTTTTTTTTACCGCAAACATAAACTACGCATCGCCGAACGCTCATTCTCCGCCCAAAGGTAGCGCTAGAGGTCACAACCAGATGCCAAAGTGTGAGCCCAATCCGATAACTTGATCAAAAGTTATATGTGATTTTCTAAAAAATTCAATGGAAAAATGGAGCCCATTTTTGTCCGCTTTCGGTTTCTGGTGCCATAGAGCCCCATGTATTCGAAAACTTCGTCGGCCACCATTTTCCCATTGAAATTTTCAGAAGATCACTTATAACTTTTGATAAAGTTATCGGATCGGGCTGAAACTTTGGCATCTGGTTGTGACCTCTAGCGCTACCTTTGAGCGGAGAATCAGCGTTCGGCGATGCCTAGTTTACTTTTGCAACAAGAAATACAATGTAATTTTTTTTTTTTTTTTTTTTTTTTTGACGCCCTGTTTACTTCTACGTTGGCGCGCCGGAGTTAGTTGCATTTTCAAGGTCTTTTTTTTTTTTACCTTGACTTATTTTAATCTTAATTATACTAAACTCTTCAATAAATAGGCCCCTTGACAGTGACCAACAGAGTACCTATCTTATTCATGAGCGACGCATAGTTCATAGAAAAATCTTTCGGCCGTTCTTTGGCAAATCATACGGTATATAAGCGAACTATATGGCCGGCTGCGTTCCTATTGCAATATTCTCTACATGTCATCGTTGCTGGGGTGCAATGCACGGGACATACTGTGCATTTCTGTTAAAACCCTCTCAGCAGTAAGATAGGTACTGTATTGGTCACTGTCAAGGGGCCTGTTTGTTGAAGAGTTTAGTATAATTAAGTTTATAATAAGTCAAGTTAAAAAAAAAAAGTGGAGGACAGCATAAAAAAAAAACTTGCGTTTTGTCAGCTTTGTGCTATCATACGCACACCGGACAAGGTCCTTATTCTCCTAATAGTGAGTCTCATAATAAAATTTAAAAAAAACATATTGAGCAAACGCTTAATAAGTAAAATTCGCCGTAACCACCACAAAAAGAAAAAAAGTGGCACGCTCTTTTTATGTTGCCGCTCTTCACTTAAAAATGGTTTCTTTTGATGGCTCTTTAAACAAGTGCGTCTAACCACCCCTAATTTTTTTATTATTTTTTGCACGCGCTTGCATTAGTAGCGTTGTGCACTATTTACGGAACAGAGCGCATCAAGTTGGAAATATTTGGTGTTGTTCAGTCGGTGCTATGTTTCATACAATATACTTACCTCTACTTTTGTGCACCTGTCACTGTCCTCCTTAAATGCTTGCGAAGGGCTATGTAAACAGTATGTTTACCAGTAAAGCCCAAGTTCAAGATCGTTTCTCTCGGCGACAGATAATGAGATATTCTCCTAAACCCAGTGCTGTCACATGATCAAAAAAAAGTAAGATGAAGTGCTTTTTTTATGCTGTAAAAGTCATTTTATGTTCCTTCTTTTTTATGGTATAAAAATTAATTTTGTTTTGGCCAGTTTTCGAACATTTAGAAAATTACTGGTCACAGACAGTTTTCTTGAAAGCCGTGAGAATATGTGTGTTGTGTCTCTTTTTTAAGTTTTATTGGTGTTTGCATGTGCATGAAGGGAACATGGAGGAGCCAGCATGGTCACCAACCAAGAGATCCTCAGGTCAAAAGAGTTGAGAAGTCTTGCTTTTCTCCCAAGATTAAACATTACAGTGTCAACAGATCTAATTTCAGTTTAAAAATTGGCAGTTATTTTTAGTGGCACAGAAAGGGGGTGCTGTTCGTTGATGATTCTTTCAACATTTTATCCAATCGTATCCTTCAACATTTTATCCAATCGTACTGATTATTATGAAAATAGTAATAGTAGAACTGAAGCTTTTTTTTGTCTTTATTATTTTTTAGTTCATATTACTTTTTTTAAGTATATTGATTTTGTTCTCAAGAAATAAGGAGTCTCATTTAGCAAGCAGATAATACAGGGCAATACAGACCACGGGCGTAGCCAGAGTGCAAAAGGGGAGGTTCATATAAAGTTTTAGCGGCCCTCGGCGAAATGTTGGCAATCCTGTATAATGTGTAGGCTATATGCATATATAGCTTTTTGGGGTTGTGTGTATGTTTATACAGCCTAGAACTTGGTCTGCCTCCAAGGGCGACGAGTCTCCCAGCTGTAGATGAGCAATTTAGCCAGTGCGGCACAACCGCTAGCCTGGGGTCTTTAACGTGCATCACGCACTAGTGATACACGACCGCACGCCGGTACGATGATCATCCAAATCGAAACGGGCAGGGGCGGGGATTCCCAAATCATAGAAACGCAAACCTCCCCTCCCCCCCCCCCCTCCTCCCCCCACACTGAAAAAAAAAGAGTTTTGGCTACGTTGCTGGTTTACACTGAAGCAATGTCGTATAACGCGCATTTCAATTCATGGTTCCTGAAACGATGACTTTTGTGAAGAGATTGATCAGCTTAAAAAAAAAACTGCCATATCGGATGACAGCTTTTGCACAGAGAATAAGCCCATATCTTTCCGTGTGATTTGGCACAACATCCACTATACCTTAAAAAAAATCACGCTTTACTTGCACAGAAATCGTCCATCACAGAAAACTGGGCCAGTACCTGCAGCAAGGGCAATTCCATTCATGAAGGGGGCTTCAAGTATGTGGTCTACAAGCAGCCCCTGTCCCTGGACAGGATATGCATCCACGACGTCACCGTACAAGATGGATCAGGTAAGGAGCTGGACGTTGAAAGTTTACTGCTTTCATATTTTAAAAGTCCGTGTGACGTCCTGATGCAGAAACCATGCTCACTTATATTTCTATCGTTTTCAGCCAATAACCTGAAAAATGCCTTTGTATTCGTCTGCCTAAACCGGTTTCAACAAATTGTCACGGTCCACACGTTCCAGGCACAAAACGAAAGTGGAAAGGTAATAGATCAATTCATCAATCCGCATTTTTTACTCTATTAATTCCACAGTTGTTTCTCTTGTTCATCCATTTACTGGCCCGTAGATTATGCCAAGTTTCCTTCATAACAAAAATATTTGAAAAGCTTAGCCAATGATGCGCACATACTTTTTCAAACCATAAATATAGTCTGCAATAAAAACGAGTAGGGCATTCTGGGTCCCTATCATTTCGTCGAAACTCGTTTCGTGGAATTACGTTTCGTGGACAACTTTTCGTGGACACACGTTTCATGGACACACGTTTCGTCGACAGTGTAACGTTTCGTCGACAATCGTTTCGTCGACAGCACCACCGTAAAACGTTTCGTCGACAAACTTTTTTTTTTCTTTTTTGCGGTTTTGAAAGGAATGCCGGAAACTTAAGGTACATGCGCTTGTAAGAGATGAAAAAGACGATGCCTAGGGCAGTTTTGAGCGGGTGCTCGTTTCCACGAAACGATCTGTCGATGAAACATCGCAGTGTCGACGAAACGATTTGTCCATGAAACGTCGTTCGACGAACCAATTGCCACCGGGGCATTCTACATCTTTATAAATTTGAAACAGTCGGAATTTCTTAAGGGAAATATTCTTGAAACATGGATAATAGCAGTGTTGGCGGTAACGCTTTACAAGTAATGGCGTAACCGGTAACGCGTTACTTTTTTCTGTAACGTAGTAACGTACTCGTTACTTTTCCAAAACAGTAACGGGTGACGTACTTACGCTACTTATTTCGAATAACGGGTACTCGTTACCTCCTCTTCCCGCCTGGAAAAACTACACTTGACTTTTTTTGTGTGTGTGTTTCTGTACTTAGTTTTACCTCAAGTCCAGACGCAGCCGATGAAATGAGCTGGTGGGATCACTCAGACAGGGTCAAAAGTGCACAATTATGGTGATCGTTATGTTTTCTTTACTTGTGCCATCGTCGCTGAACCAATTATAAAAAAAAAAAAGAAAAGCCTAGTGACTTGCGCTTTTGACACTGCTTCATAGGTCCCATTCGCTCGTAGCGTATAGGCGTATAGGCGCCAAGTCGCCAGTTATTGCACTCATTCCACATACCTTCAGTATTTTGCCTCTTTCCCCACGCAAAAGTCCCACTTTAGAAAAACCTCAACGCCTCTGCCCTTAGTACCAATGTCAGAAAACGCTATCGATAAAAAAAAAACAATAAAAAACGCTGTTGCCGTCAATTTATAAATAGAAAGTAACGTAAAAGTAATGTAAGTTACTTTTTATCGGTAACGGTGGCGGTAAAGCGTTCCTTTTATTTTGAAGTGACGTAGGTCGGCAATGCGTTCTTTTATTTTGCCTGTAACACTGGATGATAGTGAGACTGTTCCAGTAGGTCACTATGACTGGTTGTCAGTGCGCATGCAGGAATTACTTAGAACCAGTGCGCATGCAGGAATTACTTAGAATGCACACAATCCATACAAAGATCACGGGGTTGTCCAACCTCAACCTTTGAGTTAGCCGCGAGCATGATAAGAACGTCGAATGCCCTTCTAAGTAAAAATTCAAATGTCTAGGTTTGAAAACATGTTCAAGTGTTCTCAAACTCTTCGCCCTCGAGGAACCTCCATCTGCCTTGAATGGCAGCCGAGGAACCGCTCCCAGTCTCGGCGTTAATGCAGTAAAGCGGTACAGAAGCTCATAGGCCATGCAAACAGTGGTGCCCATGCTAGGGAGTATTCGGCACGCAGTTGTGCGTTAGTAGATTAGTTAATCCGCTAAAACATTGCTTTAGCAGGGAAAACTGTTTACCTAGAAGCAGTGTTGGGCAAAATGCATATAAAAGGTACTTGATAAAGTACACAGTAAATGAGAGGTTATGTACAGTACTTCAAATGAAGGTAGTAAGTACACTGGGCGCAATGTTCAGTCCTTGGAAAAGTTTAGAGCCCACCGCGCGCGCGGCCGGAGCGAGCTCGTTTCTGTGCGGCGGCACAGCTCCCGTCGGCATTCGCTGGCTGCGAGGTTTTTGAGAGTGAGTGTGAACTTCGCTCTTGCGTCGCGCTCGCTTTGATAACGCGGTGAGTGTGACGCAAGAGCAAAGTTCGCCCTCACTCTCGAAAACCTCGCTGCCAGCGAGTGCTGACGGTAGTGGCGCCGCTGCACAAGAGTGAGCTCGCTCCGGCTGCGCGCGCGGTGGGCTCTAAGCTTTTGGCAAAGAATGTCATTGAAGTAAAGTACCATAACCGCAATGTGCTTTCAAAGTGAAGTAAAAGTACTTTTTAACATCTATCATGCTGCACTTTCTTTCCTCTATACATTTTTTTTTTTCTAACTGGCATGCATTGTTCCAGGGGTAATCGGGGCGGCATCAGTTATTTTCGAAAATGGCAGCGAATATTGGGTAAAGAAAACACTGTAGATAAAGTGAAGTGGCCAGAAAGTGGTTATTTTCGGAATGGCACCAAATTCGGAAATCCCTCCTCCCCAAGAGGATTGCTTGCGGAACTTCAGCAAGCAATCCTCTCGGGGAGGAGTGTCCTTTCCCAATATTTTTAACCTCCTCGCATGCGCTGACCAAGCAAGAACTGGCCAGAGCTCGAAATGCTGTGGGAAAGCCGCCCCAGTACAAACGGAGCAATGCATTGTCTGCTCGCGTTTCTGGTGAAAGTAGAATATCCCTAAAAGGTTTGTTTGGGCTATCTTTACCCTATAAATATTCCTCCCAGTATTTCTTCAGAGTTGACAAAGCATCATTTTGTGATACAAATTTAACAAGATCAAATTTGGGGAATGTGCTCTGAAGTCGGGAGTCGTAGTTTCCTCGGAAAGTGCCAGAAAAAATAGTATGTTAAGTAAACTACAAACAAGTACACATACTCAGAGAATGTACTTCAAGTAAAGTACAAGCTTTCCATCTACTTGAAGTAGTGCTTAATGTACAGGGTGTCACAAAAGAAAATTTACACGGTCTTTTTTACCGCAAAAATAAACTAGGCATCGCCGAACGCTCATTCTCCGCCCAAAGGCAGAGCTAGAGGTCACAACCAGATGCCAAAGTTTCAGCCCGATCCAATAACTTAATCAAAAGTTATAAATGATTTTCTGAAAATTTCAATGGGAAAATGGAGCCCATTTTTGCCCGTTTTCGGTTTCTGGTGCCATACAACCCCATGTGTTTGAAAACTCCGTCGGCCGCCATTTTCCCATTGAAATTTTCAGAAAATCGCTTATCACTTTTGATTAAGTTATCGGATCGGGCTGATACTTTGGCATCTGGTTGTGACCTCTAGCTCTACCTTTGGGCGGAGAATGAGCGTTCGGCGATGCCTAGTTTATTTTTGCGGTAAAAAAGACCGTGTAAATTTTCTTTTGTGACACCCTGTACTTGAAGTACTTCCCAACACCGCTCAGAAGCAAGGACGGTCAACGAGACTTGGGAGATCAGGGAACACCTGAAGGTACTCTGGGAAGCACCTGTATTCCTAGGGCACGGTTTGAGAACCCATGTTGTAGAGAGTTGAAAGACCGTGCCGAGTTTATTAAGTCTGTCCATTCCGACATCTCTCCCACCAGCTCACATGGCTCACGAAGCTGAAGGACACCGTGGACAGGTGGAAACGTACCCTTCAGAATACTGTCTTCAGAAATCAGAGGATTCCACCCAGTGGCGGCTTGAAGTAGAGGACGACTTTCCATGCAACAGTCGACGAACCGTGTATATATACTTAGAGGTTCGACAGAGGAGCACGCCAAAACAAATTATCATGTTCTTACACCAGTAAGTTGAGGAGCGCGAGACGTGTGTTTTTTTTAAACACTGCTTTCGTGTTGAGAAGAGTGTCTTTCGGTTTCTACCCTGTTCACCCCGATTGTCGCACCAGAAACTCTCTTTTCCCCGAAAGCACATTATATGCCTTTGTCACAGATTGTGGGTAATGCAGTGAACACTATGGAGATTCCACAAGTACTATCAGTTTACTAACATGCAGGTACAAGCGTCCGTGATATACCATACTAGCGAGTTGGCGACCTTGAGGTCAAATTCAACACATTCATAGTTTGGAAAGATTTTTAATTTATAAAAGTGTGGTTGAACAACGTTTAAAAATGTGCTCACAAAATATCTCTAAGCATGAATGCTGCATTTAAGGCGATGTATATTGGAGCGAACCGCTCACATGCAAGGGTAATGGCAGGCTCATAGCTGCACTTTGAACAATCAGTAAAGTGACTCATGAAACCTTTGCGTAACAAACTAAAAGTTGTAATTTTGCTGATTTTAGATGTGGTCAACTTAGCAGTGTCCGTTGTACCTGCACTTTTAACAAAACGTGATGAGTGCTGTTGCTTTAATCTTACTAGGCAGAACAGTTTAAAAAAAAATGCACAAGCTTGTACCGATTTGCAGCCAACAAACTTTTGATGCTACACTATGTGCTACCGTGGTCATTTGTACAATGTTCCTCTATCCTTACTTTTCTCATGAACTTTCGTTTTTTGACATTTTTTGTGGAATTATTTTGGTAGAGATTCTAGGCACTGGCAGTTTGTGATTCAATATTTTGCCCATTTAGGGCAAAACTATGACACCTGGCTTAGTACACAAAATAACCTGCTGAGAAATGTGATATAATTATCTACTATCGAACGAGATACTGCTGGTTATTTCACAAGGAAATTTGAATACTTAGCTGCACGAGAGTAGATATATATGTACATAGACATACACTAGGTAGACGACTGTAAATACAACCTTGACATGTTGGTTAATGTATGTGTTAACACACATTTGATGATTGAAAATGTAGGCGAATTACAGTACTTTGTTATTCCTTATTAAATCTTGATAAAATCGTTAGGGTGTAATCTGGAACCCCAGCCAAAAATATTGTTTCCCCCTAGGAACTGAACATTGTGTATCCAACAACACAATAGGACCATTCACAAAATTTCACCTCATCATCATCCGAAAAACAGACTGGGCTTCTTGAACCCCTCTTACAATGCAATACCTTAACACTTTGTGAAAAAAGCATATGGATTGCCTCCAGAAATTGAGGGTATTATCCTCTAGAAATGTCCCATGGGAACCACAGGTTGCCACAAGACCCTTCATGCTCCATGAAATGAAAAAGGAAGCTCGAAATCAAAAGTAATGCACCTTCAGCAGAATTCTCAACTCCCAGAGGCAATTTTGTGGCAAAACTTTACTATTTCAAGTTCGAATTTAGAGGGCAGTATTGAAAGTATGCAGTTTGTTGATGTACCAAAACTGCACCCCATTCGTTTGGTAAGAATGGCCCTTTCGTGGAGATGCTATTGTGATATTTCGTTTTTACTTGCTCATTTCAACTGTATTGAAACAAATTTAATTTAATCTGCTTGCAGGTTTAGATTGTGCACGTTTTTACCTGAAAACAGGCATCAGGGCCCAGATCTGTCACTAACACATGCATACATGTATGAACTCCATGTACATAGGTTCACTGTCCATGCATCCCAAAGAGCAATGATTTTATTTAAACTTTGCAACAAGCAAAGAGAATGTAAATAGCGTTGTGCACCTTCAGTTTATGTATATACATAGTTAATTGTTATCATTTAGAATGTTGTGCTTCCGTAAGTGATCCATCTGCAAGAGACATGAATAGCACCAACTGTATGTTGCCCACGAGCCAAAACTTACCCATTTCCGATGTCTCAGAAAGTATGTGAAAAAACCGCTCTTACAAAGAAAAATGTTGCTTATATTTCAAAAGGAATTGCCGACGATGTTGCGCATATTGAGTTCCAGTAACTCTGGTCACTTAGTGCCATATCTAGTTTTATATTTGGTTAATTGTAAAGTACCCGATCAGGCTCAAACATTTTTGCAACGATAGAGTCTAGGTATCGTTTGCAACGATACTTAGAAATAAAATGATCCGAAACTAAATAGTGCAACTGGCTGCATGTTTTGTGAACCTACTTGCGGTTGCAATGCTTCGATGAATACAAAGGTCCCCTATCAAAAGTTGGTGGTTTCAAACAGACAATTGGGTGTGGCAATTCCACTCCTAACCCTGTCTACAGTTACTTAGCAAGCAACCTTTTAATGTATTAAACGTGTCGAGTAACAATTTTTTTTCCCCCTAGAATTACAGACTATTGCTCATAAGTGGCACATTCTCCTCCGATTCCATCTCTCTCCAAGCCAACAAACTTCAAAGAAGTGCCTGTCAAACAATGTCTACTATAGACATAGAAAGATATCTAGCAAACCCCACAAGACACCTTGCACCATACATGTTGGTTGCTTTAATTAGGTCATAACATGTAGTGCCAGGCACAGCTCTGCTGTGCATTTCAGTTCCATTGTCACTCATTGAGTTACTCAAGAAGTTGATCTGTTACATCTGAGATGGCTGAACTTACCTATGAAATGTGCCAACTCAAAATGTTTTCATACCTCCAGACACTGTCAACAAAGGGTGTTGTATAGTTTTAGAACATGCAATGTCACACGATACCACAGCAAGTTATTGCTGCGGGGAGATTTTAAAAAATAAATCCATGGTCATCCATCTTCGGCAAGCTGACCAGAAATTGTGGGATTAGGTGCACTGCAGGCATGGTCGGGGCTGTGTCATGACTAACGGCATTGTTCCAAGGACTTGTGAATGTCCTTGGACTTATATGAGCCCCACAAATGTTGCAGGACCTACAAGGATCTTTCATATGCAAGACCATCTAACATACAGTTCTAGGTCAGCTTCTTCCAAAAATTGTAAACAGCACAATAGAGATGTCGGCACATATTTTATTATGATGTCATAAACCGAGTAGAAGATAAACCTGTTCACAAATGATGTTGTCTTTTGTAAATAAAAGATTATTCACTTTTATTTCTGTTCCAATTGTAGTCAATGATTCAGTTGCAATGTGATGCAGCAAAAACGATTGTGAAACTCTTCCCTCGAAGAAAAAAGTATCACAGCAGTCCTTGACGCTTGAGATCTTCGAAGGTCTTCTTGTTGACTACATTTCCGTGGGTGTCCTCGTACTCCTCCTGCCAACAGAAGGCGGTGTTTTTAGCCCCGGATGCAACACAGGCTGAGATATACGCTCACAAAACCGAGGGTTGGCACTGACCTCAGTCACCGCCTGGAACCTTTCCTTAGACTTTTCGTCCTTCAGCTTGTTCCAAACTGAAACGGGCATATCAATCCATTTCGATACAAATCAATGAAAGAACCTTGGGCTGTTCAAAGGTGTTTTTTTTAGCTAACTAAACTAAACACATTTCTGGAATGCCCAAGTTTTACTCTTTCTGGCATTACCTCTAAATTCAAAATAGCTATTTGTAAAACGGCAATAAAGGTGATGCCGAAACGAAGATTAAAATTTTCCTGCGCTCTCCAGCAGGACGACGTCATGCATGTGCTATAACTTGCAAGTCGAGTAGGCAGCTTCAGAAACATTATTGTGCCTCATATTACAACATCTGACGTCACATTTCCAGTGTTGCCAGTAGACCCTCTCAGCCTCTCGGACCAAAGTTAAAACTTCAATAAGTTTGCAGAAACAAATATTATTGTGACTTGCAACTTGTAGTTTCCAGTTCTCATAATGTCTATTATTGTGTTGAACCAATCTTGAGGCAAATACTATCGAAACTTTGAAGTCTGACCATGTCGACTAATTTAGGTAACTTTTGCTGGAGAGTTATTTGTAGCAGGCGAAGCCACAAAACTACCTTTGAAAACAAGGAAATATAAGGAATGATGGGACAAAATCGTAATGACACATACGCGTCAAAGCATCCTCGATGCTCGTGACATTGGCGAAGTGGGCTGTGTTGGGGATCCCGAGACACCTCATTCCATGGGCGTGTCGCCATTCCTAGGTGACAAAACAAAAGGGCGTTTTCAGTACGAGTATAAAACAGCAAGGAGCGTATTCAATGAAACGAATGCATTTGCAAATCATTTAATATTTTAATTCACACAATGGCATACCCAAGGCACCACTATCGGCACTCCAGCAATCCACCCGTATGAGTACGAAATTGGGAGGATTTAGGTCTAAACACACAGAAATAGCGAAAGGTGCCGGGGATGCCTCAACTGCCTAAAAGGAAAGAAAGAAATTGTCCTCACCGCAAAGTGTCTTTGGAACGCTTTGGGCCCTCTGTAGATAAAGTTGCCACAGATTTCGCATGTGTAGCTGATGTTCAGGCCATGCAACTTGTACAGCCAGTACGGAATGGGCTGAAAGCAAATGAGACGCAATGAGCCAACACTGGGACAGCAATAGAAAAAACACTTGTGGACACTCGTTTACAACCAATAAAAAAAAGTGATAACCATTTGAGTGCATACATAAGGTACTTCATTTCCAGGCATTATTTTTGAATATGAATTGGCAAGGCAGGTAAAAGTAACTTGTTGTATCCTGCAAACATAGAATAGGGAAACAAGCTGTTTTTTACCTGCATTAATTTCAGGATTTTGAAGTTTTTGAGCTCTACCCTCTCACTCACAGAAAAAAAAAAAAAAAAATACTTAATTGCCTAGAAACATGATTTTTACAAATGAAAATAGTGAAACAAAGACCAGAAGGTTTCAACTGGTGCTTGTCACTGAAATGATGGGCTTATTCAAATTAATCTCTGCCAAAAAGAAGAGCTCCATGTAGTCTCAATTTGTTATAACAGACCTTGATAGTGACCAAGATTTCAGACTGTTGTAAAAGTATTCTGTGAGAGCAAATACAAAGTTGAACCTAAACCACAAATAGGAAAACTAACCGAAATTCAGAAATAAGTATGTTACATCCAAATGTCTTGTGTAAACAGGTCTGTTGTAACAAGTTTATACTGTATACTAAAAATAGTATGCATCAGGTAAGTGGATGCCTTTTTCAAACTTGCAATGCCTCTTCTGCAGAGACCATGCAGCAATTTGTTTGAGATGATAGTGAAAATACCTCACTGATGGTTGTTGGTCTTTTTAATTATGACTCTGCCGCCACCATAACAAATATGGCTTGTCAATTTCCCTTCAGCTACCTACAAGAGCCCGAGTCAAAGGGAACCTCGTGCTAGCCCATCCGGAGCAGCTCAGAAGCACATGGATTCGCATTTGTAACTTTTAGAGAAGAGCAAATGGAGCTTGCATCTGCGAGAAAACTAGGTTTGCCTGTGACATTGAATGGGTTAAAAAAAAATCAAAAATAAATAACAGCAGATAACCATGGGATGGGGTTCCTCATATTCATAGAATTCATAACCTTCAGGCTGGGAGTAAATCTTTTTCCTAAAGTACCTAAAAAAAGAAAGAAGTGCACCCTACACTTTTTGACCATTCCGAAAATATGCAGCGCCTTCCAAAGACTTTTTGACGCACCACCCCGATCTGATGTGCAGCGCGTGAAGGATTTCTCACGAATAGAAGGAGCGGCTCATGTTGGCTTAGCACTTTGCGATTTTAGAGTGAAAAGAAAGCAGGACGATGATGAAACAAGGTCAGCTTTGTGACGTGTTCACTCTATTTGCTTTGGTTTCTGAACTTGCAGCGGTAAGAGAGAGAAAGCCAGTACGGAGCGTACGGTTTGACCCAAGCACACGTCGGGATGGCCCCGCAAATCCCCGCACTGGGCAGTGCAATGTGGAGTCGGCATGTGGCCTCTAGATAATCCGGAAAGCTCTATAGCAGTCTTTCAAAGGAAACAGTCGAGTCGACGTTAGAGACAGAGAGAACCCAGGTGCCAACCTTCCCGTCCCATCCCAGGGGCAGGTTCTTGGGATTGTAGATGACATCGTTGTCCTCGTCCTCCGACTCACTCTCGCTGATCTCGTTGTCGGACTCCTCCCTTTCTCCCACGGTCCTGGCCTGCTTGCGCTGCACGTTCTCCTTGGTGCCTTGCCTCTGCTCCTGCAATCGGGAGAAAAAGACGGGGTCTGCTCTCACTCACTATCGTTATTAACCCCTTAACCTTTTTTAGTTTTTTTTTTCTTTTTTTTAAATATCTTGTTTTTGACTGTTTAATAGACCGATCTCACTAAATGTTTGATGCATGCATGACGCCACCATAACTTTAGTTCACAGGAGGCAGACAGTAGCGCACAAGAGGGATTGTGTCATCTCGTCCTCTACACACGCAGAGCTCCAGCGAGGTTGTCGCACCTTAGAATGACTGAAATTCCCTCTATGCGCTGCAGTAGTGGTGGCATAGTCAAACAGGCAGGTGAGAAAGGTCTATTGTGGCCTCCAAAATCAAATTTGTTGCCTTTCAAATCAAACTTCTAACCAAAAATGTAGAGCCCTTCCACTTCACAGGAAGATGGAGGACCAGCGAAGCTGTTATCTTTACGACGTCTAGGACGGTGCCTAGAGGACGTCAAGGAAGACCTCAAGGACGACTTCTTGGATGACCTCAAGGACAACTTCTAAGAAAACGCCTAGACAAATTCAGCCTTTCCACTCTGGCGAAAACCAGAGTGGAAAGGCTGGAAAGGTCGCCACCATCTATGAGCGACAGCGGCAACCAGACAACTGCAAGCCGGTTGTCTGGTTAATGCCGTCGCTCATAGATGGCGGTAGCTGTCCAGAGTTTTGTGTCGACATTTGTTTGCCCGCAGTAACAACACTGGGGAAACTAGCCCTTAACAGCTCTACTGCAAGATCGAATAGAGCTTTTTGAAAAGGCCAGTGTTGCCACCTGTCGGCAGGGCCACAAACTATGTCATGGATGAGCCTGGGTTGTCCATATTGGTTGAGTGCATTAACCGGGGAAAGCAGACGAGCTATGCTCAACCTGAACGGTTTGAAAATGGTGCCACGATGGCAAGCTTGGCTTGTCCAAAACAGTTCAGGGTTGAAGGAGACAATTAGAACTTTTGCTGTCGGTTTGCCTATCTGGGCCCGTTTGCTCGAAGCGCTAACCGCGGCTAAAGTTAGCCGCAGTACCTAGGAGAGGGATTTTGAGGTCACGTGACTGGCTCGGTAGGGATGCGGGGAAACATGGCAGTGCCCCACTGAGTGAGCGCCGGTCGCTTTGGAACTAATAGGTCGTTGTAGCTGCAATACCGGCGCGTTAGTCAGCAACGAATAATGCAGGAGTCTTTCGCTTTGCCTTACCTCACTCAAACTGCAAAGCATGGGCAATGACATCGCCGCATTTTTTAGATAGTGTTTCGATTCTGGGCATTTCTAAGCCTAAATGAACGCGATAATTGTCGGCATGGCGACGTCTTTGGAAAGCGGATTGTTGATAGCCCACAAAAGCAGACAGCGTCCCGACAGACTTTTTTCTAAATTATCTAAGCATTGCGAGGAGAACGCTTGAAGTGTAATTCTACGATTCACGCGCTGGCCTTCCTCTTATAAAAGATTTGAAGTAAAAAATCATAATAAGGCTTTAACGAACGCGCATGCAAGGCAAAATTTATTTTATACTTTTTGCTTTCGAATGGCTACTACTGCGGACGCCAGCACGTGCGACGCGTGCAACTACAGTCGTAGCATGCATCTCGGTGCTTGGATAATTTAGAAAAAAGGTCTGTTGGGACGCCGTCTGCTTTTGTGTCCTATCAACAATCCGCTTTCCAAAGACGTTGCTATGCCGACAATTATCGCGTTCATTTAGGCTCAGGGGTGCCCAGAATCGAAACACTATCTAAAAAATGCAGCGATGTCATTGCCCATGCTTTGCGGTTTAAGTGAGATAAGGCAAAGCGAAAGCCTCCTGCACCATCTGTTGCTGACTAACGCGCCCGATATTGCAACCACAACGACATATTAGTTCCAAAGCGAGCGGCGCTCACTCACTGGGGCACTGCCATGTTTCCCCGCATCCCTACCGTGCCCAGTCACCTGATCTCAAAATCCCTCTCCTAGGTACTGCGGCTAACTTTAGCCGCGGTTAGTGCTTCGAGCAAACGGGCCCTGATCCTCAGGATAAACTCTTCCTATTTGCAAAGCAGGGCAGGGGTATCACTTTTACAAAAGAAGAACACTGATAAGGCATTAATTTCTCCTTTCCCTTCCCCCACGGTCTTCTTCCTTAATCTCAAGGTCACATATATGCAATGTGCCCAGTGCTATTATTTTCCTTCCAAATCCAACACATGCAGAACTAGCTATTGGCATTGTGCGATTCATTTGGTTCAGCTCCGCTGAAGGTAGAACAGAAAGTGTGCTGCAATGAAATCTTGAAAGCTTAGAAGTAGAAAAAAAGAAAAAAAAAAAATCCTTCAGTGAATAGCTACCTGCAGCACTTCATGCACACTGGTGTTTAGGTCAATACAAGGAGCAAAGCAATGTGCCTCCTAGTGATTTCTCTCGTAGATGTTAGGCGTTTTATGGACCCCTTAAGGGTACACGCTCCAGGGAAACCTTTTTTTTTTTTTTCATATTTGGAATAGCTTTATGAAAATTTCACTGTCTATAGGGCTTAATCTCCTCTTTCTAAATTTTTTTTATTAGTTTCGACATAGCTGCTTTTGACGATGTTCTGCATGCAGTACATATATGAAAAAAACTGCACCCTTGTGCACTCGTGGGGCATTGCAATAAGTATCAAAGAGCATTGTAAAATAGGCCAATATGTTCCCTGGGAACCACAGATTGCAAGTAACACCAAGAATGACGTGTGTGAAATCTCCTTCATTTAAAAAAAAAAAAATTGGAGACCACGAAAATGGCATGTTCAAAGGGCAGACAAATATTTTTTGCAATTTGTATGACTATAGTTATATACATTGTAACAGAACCTTGACAGTTGCATTCTACAAACCTCGGAGCATGAGCATGCCAAATTTAGTTGAGATGGGACGACAAGAAGTACAAAAATTCTTGTGCACAAACTCTGGAGATGACACAAAACAACAAAAGGAGAAAAACACGTTTGAATGTTATCAAGGATGTGCACTAGTAAAAGAGCAGCCTAGTTGACATGAAATTTGACCACAATGCATGCCAGGGCTTTGCGAAACGGCACAGAAGTTTAGAATCGTGCCGCGCCATATGTGGCTCTTTCACAGTCCATGCGAGCAGTGATCTGAACACGCGCCCGCTTCATCATTTGGCGGTGATGGGATCTTGCTTCAGCAGTCCCTTTGGTGGTCATGCTGGCAATGCATTTCTTCTTGCACTTATTGCTGAGCGTGATGAGTTCCTGAGATCCGAAGATGCCAAGCTCCTGTAGCACTTGTTCAAAGCTTGTGTGTCCGTTGTTGAACCATAAGGTTGTAATGGCAGCGGTCATCTCCACGACAGTGCACGAGCGTCTTGGGGCACAGCATCCAAATTTTGCCATTGAGTGACTCAGCAGCATTCTGAGTCTTCCCTTGTACGCAGCGGGACAGCAGCTTTTTTTCCATCAGCCTCTTGTAAATGGGCAGCCCTTGACCTGAGCAGTTGTGAGGATCGGAGTGCGTGGCGGTACTGGTTCACCCAGGGCTTGTGCTCTCTTGTGCTTGCAACAGGAAGATTCGCCATCTGGACAGAACATGTGGCTGCTGGCAAGATCAGTGGAGCAGGAGTGAAAGTAAGATGCCCAGATAGCACAATACATTCCCCGGACACTTAATCTGTTACTGGTGATGGCGATCTGAAAGTAGCTCTGCAGCTTCTGGATAGTTCCATTCGTGAGCTTTTGTCCCCGTGGCACTGGTGTCTTGAGCTCCTGGAGTCCAGTGCTCAATTGCTTTGCCACATGGTCTGTGCAGTCTTCTTTCACAATGGGGGCAGTCCCATAGAAGTTTGCCTCAGACACATCAGCATAGGCCTTGCTGTCTCTGTCACTGAGGAATGTCATGAATTGAAGAAATGTTGCATACAACGAGGTCCTCTGCCAGATCCTCATTGCAGCTTCTGTTTCCATGGCATGGGATGACCTGTCAGTGTTTTTCTCATGCACCAACTTGTGGAAAGCTTGCCAGACCTCCTCCTCTCCTTCATCCTCGAAATCCTTGTACCTGCTGCAGCTCAGACGGTACAGTAGTTCGAGAGAACTTTGGTGTCTAAGCATAGTCCTGTGTCAAAAGATATTGCTGTGCCAATGCCATTATGGCTCTTGTGTCCTCTGTACCATACTGTTGCCATGTACCGTCTAACATAATGGCTAGCTGAGTAGCTTCCACCTCTTCTGCTGTTATCTTCCTGGTCAATTCCAGGTTCACGGCGGCAGCTTTCGTTACGGCGAGGTGCACTTTTTTTGTGATCCCAGCGAAGGTCTTGTGGTGCATGGGCTTCGGCAGACCAAGGAGTACACAAAACTGTGAAAGTGGTTTGCGTCAAATTCCGATTGCGCGTGCAGCAACCACTGCCTTGACATTCATGGCGTAACTGTCCCAAGAGCTGTCGTTTCCGGTCTTGCCACACGACTCCCCACTGACGTTCTCGGTCGCAGAGGCATGCCTCGAAGAATGGGTTGACGAAAGCACAGACGTAGGGCACGCATCATTCTGACAGCACGGCTCCAGAAACAATGCTAAACCCTTCTATTTAGCGGCCAATTGCTGGACGGCGAGTTCGCATTTTCTGCAGGTTGAGCATACCGCGCCACTAAAGAGATTTCATCGCGCCGATCTCGCAGATCACAGTACTTGCACGCTCCCACCATCTCCAGCAATCTCACCGTTTTTAAAGATCCTGATCTTCTTTTCCGATGCACTAATGAACTCGTCAGCACTGCCGACGAAACTCAGGCGATCGGACACTGAAGCGTAGCCCCGACCGAGGTTAGGGTTAGCTGCCGCGGATGAACTTTTCTTCTTTGAAGCTTTCCGCTTGCCCTTTTGGCGACTTCCTTTGAACTTGTGTGTCGGCCGAAACTTCCGAGTTCGAAAGTCGAGTTTTCGGTCGACGTCCATCACGAAGAAAGCAGAATGATTGAACAAATCGTTGGTTCTGATTTTAGGAGCAGTGTGATGCTAAAACAGTGAGTAGGCTTCACTGCACAGCACGTTGCTCTCGGCCAATGGCGGAGCCACAATTGCATCGTGTGATTTAAAGGCCACTGGTGATGCGCGTTTGCAGCGGGAAAAAACATTTATTTCTTATTATTTGCAACCAGAATACGAAACTATCGACGACAGTTTCAGAGTGAAGCAGCAAGGGCCACGCACCGAAATGAACGCAATGGCGGGTGACGCCGCGATCAAAAGAATCATGTGCTCAAAAATGGCTCAGATTTGCGCTGTTTTCCATCGCGAGAAGGGCTTAAAACTCATGTCCGACTAATTTCACTATGATATCCGGGCTTGATTCTTTTATACGCAAAAGACGAACGTTCAAAGCTACTGAAACACTAAAAAACGCAAAATCACTTTTTCTCGAAAAAACTGATTTTTCGACCTGCATCTCCCCTTAAACGCATTTTACTGAACAGGTAAAAGATGTCTTATCATGAAGTGTCCTAAATTATTTAGAGTGATTACGCTAAAGAACTAGGAGCGATAACATAAACTAAATTGCTGTAAATTGCTCCAGTTCATGTACCATTTCACAGGCACTGAAAGTCACACTAATGTAAAGAATAAAGAAATACGCCAACCAAAAAGTCGAAAAATTGTCCCAACGTTTCGAAACAGTTTGTTTCTTCCTCAGGGGCGACTAAACGGGATAATAGCTTCTTTGTCTTTCTTTGAACTGGCTATCTCTTCTTCTTCATTGTCGATTGCTGGTTGTCTTCGTTTCGCCTGCGCCGTCTTGATTGTATCTCGTAACCCATGAACATATAAACTGGGTAAGGTGCCTAGAGACCTATTGATGTTATTTGCGGTGTTTTGAATATGCCAGGATTCTATCAGCTGTCTTTTGCGTAGGTTCGTCTCAGTACCCAGAATGCTTGCATCTTCAAATCCGATACGGTGGTCATTAACTTCACAGTGCTCCGCCAGAGCACTGCGTTCGCGGTCGAAGTTGCGTACGTCATTTTTGTGTTGACGGAGCCGTTCTTGGAAGTTTTCAGTTTCTCCAATGTAGGAGGCGGGGCACTGGGTGCAGGATATTTGGTAAATTACACCCTGGGCCCTTTCCTTGGGGGGACGACTTTTTGGCCGAGGTAGAAAACGCCCGAGTGTGGTCACAGGTTTATGGGCCACGGTGACGTGTTCTTTTGCAAAAATCCTGGGTAGTGTTTCACTTATCCCTTTTGTGTAGGGTATGCTGATGCGTGCAATCGGTTTAGGACGTGCAGTCCCAGTAGGTTGCCCGTCTCGGCGACTGCGGTTTAGACGGTGAGTGATCTGGCGAATGAAGTTACCTGTGTATCCATTATTTTTTAGGTCACGGGTGATCGCTTGCTCCTCTTTCCTTTTGTCTGTTGCAGATGAACATATATTCTTTGCCCTCATCAGAAGTGTCGAAACTACTGACGCTTTGTGACTTAGCGGGTGGTTTGAATCAAATTGGAGGTATCGTCCCGTGTGCGTAGGCTTCCTATACACTGTAAAATTCAGTGCCTCACCCTGTCTTTTGATTAGCACGTCAAGGAAAGGTAAACTGCCAGGCAGATATCTGCCGAACATGTTTACCTTCAAGTCTTTGCTCCAAGACTTTGGGCGGGAGACAGCACAACTGGCGAAGCGGTATGTCAACATAAACCGCAGCATCTCTTCATTCGAAACGCACCTGGAATTTACCAAGGTGTGCCGCGACAGGCAAGTGGTCCCTCAAAGTCTACACCTCAAACGCCATGTTAACACACAGGAAGGCCACAAGATTGTGATGCGTGCAGAGCACCTGCTGGTAAAGGCGTGACTTCATGAATGCTACTCCACCTTGAAGAAAAAGCAGTTGGACTTGTTCTTTATACGTCGACAGCTAGAAAACCGTATTCCAGACATTTTCCCATCATTGCAGCTGTTCGCAGAAAACTGCGCTCAGACGGTCTTACAAAAACACCGGAGGTCGCAAGTAAAGAAACTTGTGACGCTGAACAAAGGGAACGAGGCACCTTACCCAGTTTATATGTTCATGGGTTACGAGATACAATCAAGACGGCGCAGGCGAAACGAAGACAACCAGCAATCGACAATGAAGAAGAAGAGATAGCCAGTTCAAAGAAAGACAAAGAAGCTATTATCCCGTTTAGTCGCCCCTGAGGAAGAAACGAACTGTTTCGAAACGTTGGGACAATTTTTCGACTTTTTGGTTGGCGTATTTCTTTATTCTTTACATTTAAATTCACCCAACCAGGCAGATATCTGCCGAACATGTTTACCTTCAAGTCACACTAATGTATTGGTTTTGAAAATGTTTACTATGACCAGCAAAGCTCTTCTCTCATCAGTCAGGACAAACAATCAATTTTCTGTTCCGTACAAAAAACATACCTCTCGTGATGTTTCTGCAATATATGACAAATAAAACAAATGCATTTTACAACTAGTGTTTTGTCCTTACAGTTATCCTCAATACACCCCTTCCTCCTTTTGCTGTGAATCCTCCATGAGGGATGTGTAAATATCAATGGTTGAGGACTACACCTATTGAACAACTTTAGCACCTGGATGCTTATTGTGACTCCTTACTTGTTGTACACTGAAGAACTCTAGGTCTATTTAGTGAAGAAAGACCCTTCCGGCAAGACTGCCCACATGCACTTCTGCCACAAAGCAATCATGAAAAGCATGAACAAACATGACTGTAAAAAAGAGCAGGGTGCCCGTATGCAGATCAACCAAAAGCCGCATGAAATCTCCCAGGCAAGTTTTCCTAGATGCCGTCTGCTCAATGCACCAGACAAGAGCTTCGTTGTTGTACAAATAAAATTAACGTCTCAGTCTGGGATCCCCAGCAAACACGGAGAGAGAGAGACAAAACTGCTTACAGAGAGGATCTCAGCAAAGCGGTACAGCTGTGCCTCCAACGTCGCAATCTCCTTCTGTTTTTCCGTGTCCTTTGTCCGGCCCGGCTTCGACTTGGTGAACAGGGAAGGATCCAGCTCACTGATCTGTTTCCCTTTGGAGCTGAAGAGGCGCTGGGCACGCTCTTCCAGAGTGCTGAAATGCAAGGAAAACACGACGCCTTAAGGAACACAGATGAATATACAAGAACGAAAGAGTAATTTTAAAGCAGATCAGCCTACATACCCTCCACACTTTAGACCCAGAGCCATCAAGGCAGACTTGAGTCTGTCCAGCCCTAGAGAAGCCAGCTCCTGAAAGCAAAGTATAGGCACATCAAGTGCATGCTTGCAGCTCTCTTACTAGAAGAAAGCTAGCGAAAACCTTTCGATCTCAGAGACAATATTTCGACGCAGTGAGAAGCACTTGCCTCCCAGGACGAGAATGCAGACAGGTCAAGATGGGCTCCGGCATGTGCCAAAGCACTCCCAGCTTCTTTCTGAAAACAGACACATTTTTATGCGGTACGCAGGTTACAGGCACGGAAAAGCGCTGGTCGCTCCATCAGAGTCCTTGGATTCATTTTGCGCTTTGACTATTCTGAAATTTTAGTGCATAGTACTACAGTCATATCTCGTTAATACGGATCCCGTTAATTTGGATAACCTGCTATATAGACAACATTTTAGGGGATGAACTTGGTAAGTACATGCATTCTTGTCTCATTCTTAACTCGCATTATGGACGCCTTTTGAGGGAACGAACGTGTCCGTATTAACGAGACGTCACTGAACCAACACAGCATAGAAAGAAAATGGAAATCAATGATGTTGCAAAGAGATTAAGAAACTTAAAAACTGCATCTTCTTGTCAAGAACAACGAGTTTCCCTTTAATTGTAAGGCAAATTGACGAATGCTCACCTGCCAGCCAGGAAATGTTCCCGCTTCCCACTGTTTCTCAAAGTCTGCCATCACATTCTCCATTTCCTAGGAGTAAAAATGGCAGATCTCCATTACCCTATGCCGGAAGACTAACGGAAGGAATACACTAGAACCTCGTTGATATGTTTTTCAGGGACCAGGTAAATAAAACGTACGATCCGGGAAAATGTAAGGAATGATAACGCTGTTTGGGAGGCGCTAGGGATAAGACAGCAACTGTCCTGAAACAATTTATTTTATGCAAACATTTGTAGGTGTTAACTGGAATTGGCTCAGACAAATGTTTGTAAACATTCGTTGGTATGAACTCGAATACATTCAGGAAAAGCTCCTAATTTCCCCCTGGCACTTTCGGCGACTTAAATGCGGGCAAGCAACGTAGTCCTGGGCTTGTGGAGGGCTGCTTGTCAATGTCCTCGTCGGTTTGTCCCCGCGCGACCTCAGTACATCACAGCTGCAAAAAAGGTCTTGCTGGACGACAGACTGTAGTGTACGTGCAGGAGAGATTGCGGCATGCTAGACGAGTTTTGACAAAAGCTTCTTCACACGGATCGGGAGGGGGTACCAGAACCTGCAGTGCGTCAGCCGGGCGAAGTTCTTGCAGCTTCCCTCACGTGTGGTACTAGAACCACGTGACAACATAGACCAGCAAACAAACAAAAACAGAACAAAACACAATTCGCGTCTCCAGCCCGACGCTCGCCCTCCCGCGGCGGAAACGGGAAGCGCTCTAGTGAGGGTCCCCCGATTCTCCTGCTCAGCGGGCATGGCGGAACTGCTCGCGATCATGGCTCGCGAAATGTCGTTTCCGAATGCAAACAACACTCTTCACTGTCCCAACGTAGTGCTGCAGCCGGTATGGGATTGTACCTTACTGGAGAGTTTTAGTATTGTGCATAGAAGCAAACGCAAGCGGTGTGCGTCTGCGTTAGAGTTACGTGCCCCACGTTGCGCGTGCGCTTCATCGCCACGCGGCACCCAAGACCGCGATTTCAGGCTCCGCGCACGTGCAGTGTGGAACGCGCAAAGCTAACGCAAACACACAGGCCTTGAGTTCGCTAGTATACGCAATAGTAAAACTCACTACTGTTTCACCGGCTTCCAACGCCAACGAAACGTGCTGCAGTGAGCAGACGTGCAAGCAGGTAGGCGTTCCTTCGAACTGGAAAGGCTGAGATTGGCAAAACGACGGCGAGCAAATACAAAAGTAAATAAATGTTATGAAAAAAACTAGTAATAAAAAAAAAGCTTTTTTGTAACTTTTGGGCATTTGGTCTGGAAGTATATTGGCGGCGACTTTGGACGTTTCGCCGATTGTCAAAAGTTGCGACTTTGATAGCAAAATATACTTTACCCACAATTAATGTAATTTTACATGGATTTCTCACATTAGCTAGAATGTTTTCATTGATTTTAGACTATTTTTATTTTATTTGTAATTAAAATGCAGCAATTGGAACCAGTGACGATATATTAGCACAGATTCATTGTCATATTTCTTCGCGCGTTTAAAATTAGACCATAAGCAAGAAATTATATTAGAGCTTGAAGAATTACTTATTCAAATATGTGAATTTTAATATTATCAAATACAAATCGCGGCAATGTATGCCTCTCATTAACGCCAAGATCACGAGAATACTCTATTTAACCCTAATATTCTTTCCAGAAAGGTATAATTCTGTTTTCTTTTTAGCATATGAAAAACTCTGACATAGTTATCAAGATAGACAAACAGTTAAATGCTGGATGTAATATAAAGTCCTACGCGTCACGCGGTGCTATAAAAACACACACACACACTTCAGCTGTCTGACTCAGATTCCGTCTTGGGTTGTTGCAGTGAGAGCAGCGTTTATTAGTTTATGCGTTTCGTGGACATATTGTAAAAATTGGAATTATTCTCTTATTCTTGTGCTGGGATAATTGTCATTATTTCCCATGACAATTATCTGAGCGAGAAAAAGGCAGCGAGAACGCAGATATCAGCACTAATTTTTTCAACAACTATGAATATCAGCCTGGATCGAACAGTATGTCACAAAATAAAGTTTCCGCAAACAACTTTTCTAAGTAAATAATTACGAGGTGAGACACATCTTGAGTCATGAAAGAATCCGAAATTAAGACCTCTGTCGAGAAATTAAATCCAAAATAGAGGTAAGTTTCGGTTTCGCTCCAGAATTAAAATGCGCATCCTTCCGTAATTAATACGCTAAACACCGTTCTTGTTTCCAGGCTAAAGAGGTGACCTGCGCTCATAAAACATTAGCTTCCTCGTATTACCAGGAATAATTTATGTCGCTCAGTGAAGCCAGCACACTAGACAGGCTCAACAGCGGCACGCATCTCTGACCCTCACTAAACCCGCCATCTTGGAAAATGAGTGGTGCCACCTATAGTTAGTTGGAGTCGCGAATAATGCACTATCTTCGTGTTGCCCTTTAAAAAAAAAAAAAAAAAACTTTCGTTGTCAGAATAAACGTGTTTGAAGCGTGGCTTGAAGTAAAAAAATCCATGAGTGAAAAGGCGCTCAGCTTTTTCGGTCTGTTATTTTCACGGATTTTGGGGGGGTTGACTCGAAAAACTTTTCGTCTGGCCACAACACACCTTTCATTTGACAAGCAAAACCAAGATGGTACATTGCTGGCAACTATGAAGGGAATACCCTGGCAACTAGGTCGGCATGAGGCGATGCCAGCTTACGGCTGGGTGTTTCCCGGGGGTTGTCTGACATCCTCCCCGGGATTCAGAGGCTGCCCCACCCGCCTCTGGTCTGTTCCTCTGGGGGTGAGTTGAGAGCACCTCAAAATACAAGATATAAAAATAATTTAAAAAAAACTGTCGATATTTAATTTAAAAAAAAGAATAATAGAATCACAAGAATCAAGAAGGGAAAGGACTTGCCCTTCCAGGAGTGAGGAACACTGAGCCCTCGGCTGCCGAGAGGAGTGCAATGAGAAACACGGCACCCATAATGAGCCTCAACAAAAAACACCAAAAAAAAAACAATAAAAAAATAAAAAATTATCGTTAGAGCACATTATTAAATACTTCCAACGGACCTAGGATGCTCATGAGAATAGTTCCACCAACAAATATTAGTAAGCATTACAAAACTCGCTATCCCACGTTACCTTTATTTTTGTTTGGGGATTTCAATATTCCAAATATAACATGGGATGGTGAGACACCCAGTATGGCCCCCTTTTCCACCTTAGCTAATGAATTTTTAGAAATGTGCTCTGTCTTTTCATTCACACAACTCGTGAAACAACCTACCAGAACGACCTCATCTGTCGCAAACGTCCTAGATCTCATACTAACACCTCAGCCCGATCTTGTATCTGACATCAGTTATTTACCCGGCCTGAGCGATCATTCCCTGCTATCACTACACTTAAACCTGTCGCGACCTAAAACCATTAAAAAAGTGAAAACTATTCGAAACTACAGGAATGCGAACTTTGAAGCCATTAATTCTGAATTATCCGTGTTTCTTGATATTTTTTTGAAGGATTTTGATAAACGTAGCGTACAAAATAACTGGGATATGTTTGTAACCAAGGTTAATGCTCTAACGAATAAGTACATCCCTACTAGCACTATTATCTCTAACAGTAACGCACCGTGGTTTAACGTTCGCATTAAACGTCTATCTAACAAAAAAAAACGACTGTTCAGGTCAGCTAAACTTTCTTCAAACGATGCGCGCTGGGCCGCATATCAGCTTGCTTCCGAGGAATACGTAACAGCGATAAGAGAAGCTAAAGCAGAGTATCTTCAAAATACTTTGCCAGTCATGCTAACAACTGACACAAAAAAGTTTTGGCGTGTTATTAACCCAAAAGATAATAACAATATCACCCTCGTCAACAGTGATGGTAATGTCATTCCCTCTAATCAATGTGCCATCGTTCTTAATTATATATTTTCACGCAATTTTTCCGTAACTACAGACGTCCCATTGCCTAATGTAAACTCATGTGATTACCTTGCAATGTTTCCTGTTATTATTGATCCCAGTGGTGTTGAAAGCGTAATTAGATCACTCAAACAATCTTCTGCCCCTGGTTGCGATTTAATTGACCCAAAATTTTTAAAAAGTACCAGTGTTTATTCTTCTATCATTTTATCAAAAGTTTTCCAACAGTCCCTTGACAATGGTTATCTCCCTGCTGAGTGGAAGGTGGGAAAGGTTGTTCCACTCCACAAATCAGGTAACAAGAATTCTCCCCTTAATTATCGACCCATTTCGCTCACAAGCATCCCGTGTAAAATTTTGGAGCACATTCTGTTTTCTAACCTCGCTAACTTTCTTGAATCGAACTCATTTTTCACACCTTCACAACACGGCTTCCGTAAAACTTATTCGTGCGAAACTCAATTGGTATCTTTCACTCATAAACTAAACGCCATTCTTGACCGATCATCACTCACCGACTGCATATTTTTAGACTTTTCGAAAGCATTTGATAAGGTGTGTCATAAGCTTTTACTTCTTAAATTAAGTCAGCTTAATCTCTATCCTAAACTTCTTATATGGCTCGAATACTTCCTCATTAACCGTTCTCAGTTCGTTTCAGCTAACAGCCTCACATCTCCCCCAAGTGGCGTCCACTCCGGCGTGCCCCAAGGCTCTGTGCTTGGCCCTCTCCTTTTTCTTATCTACATTAATGACCTCTCTTTTTGTGTTTCTTCCCATATTCATTTGTTTGCAGATGATTGTGTAATTTTCCGGGAAATTTTATGTGATAACGATATAACCACTCTTCAATCTGACCTTAACGCCATCTCTGTATGGTGCAAAACATGGTGCATGGAACTAAACATTAACAAATGTAAACTTATGCGTGTCTCTAGAAAAAATATTAACTCGCCTGTCTACTCTCTTAATAATGTGCCTTTAGACGCCGTATCTTCTTATAAATACCTTGGTGTCCACATTTCATCTAACCTAACTTGGAGCGTTCACACCTCGTACGTCATTAATAACGCTAACCGCATGCTGGGTTATCTTCGACGTAACTTTGCTAAAGCACCTTCATCCCTAAAACTACTACTCTACAAGGTCCTCATTCGCTCTAAACTCGAATATTCCGTTTCGGTTTGGGATCCAAGCCACGAAAACTTGATACACTCACTTGAAATGGTTCAAAATAATTCTGTTCATTTCATATTGTCTAACTATAATAGAACTGCAAGCATCAGTACAATGAAATCTAACCTTGATCTGCCATCCCTAACATCCCGCCGCAAAATCTCTCGTCTTTGTCTCTTTCACAAACTGTTTCTTCATCCCTCCTTGCGCGCCGAACATATTTTACCCCCCCAATACATCTCATCTAGATTAGATCATGTTCATAAAGTCGGGATTCCATCGTGTAGAACTAATGCTTTTTTTCAGTCATTCTTTCCTCGCACATCAGTGGAGTGGAATGGCCTTCCCGCCCCGACAGCAACAATCAAAGATCCCCAGCAGTTCAAGAACGCCATAGCTAACATTGTATAAATAAGAGTCAATTTACTGTACTAATAACCACTGCATTTTTTAACTTTATACTTATACATTGTACCCACTCCCCTCTCTAATGCCTTTGGCCCTGAGGGTATCTGAAATAAATAAATAAATAAAAATAATTATTCCGATCATGACAGCCCTAACTGACCATCCCCAATAATCGGTTTCACATACCTGTCTTGCTAACTTTAACATTAAAAGATAACAAAAAAAAAAAGTTCCATGAGGATTGCGAACCGAATCATATTGTAGTTCCAATAGGATATCTACAGGATGAAATCCACAATCCAAGCGTAAATCCCAACCCACATATAATGCTACCGTATATACGCGTGTAAGAGCCGCACCCGTGTACGGGACACACCCCGTTTCTCTGAACTACATATTCGGAAAGAAAAAAACCCGCGTAAGGGCCGCACCCACACTTTCGCTGACCCATACGCATTCAAAATGCGCGCCTGCATGCTAGCTTCTAAGCGTTGTCGATAGATGGCGCTATCCGTATCGGCATTAGCATCACCAACTTGTGCAGTTCAGCCAGTTCAGCCGGCCATTTGCTGGAGTTGTGAACGCCGTGTTGTCTCTCATGTTTGCTTGTCTTCTACCGAGCGTTTACGTTGTGGCATGATGGGCAAGTACCTGAATAGTTACACGGCTAGCTACAAGTTAAAGGTGATCAAGTTTGCTCTCGAGAACGGGAAACGTGCCACCGGCAGAAAATTCGACGTCGACGAAAAGTGTGTTCGACGACGGTGCACTCAAAAGGAAGCTTTGGAAAACACCAACAGCAAAAAGCGCGCTTTCCGAGGAAAACCATGCAAGTTTCCGGAACTGGAAGAAGACTTGTTCCGCTATGTGACTGAAGTGCGGAACGATGGTTTCGCACTCACAACGGACATGCTGCGCGTGAAGGCACTAGCCTTGGCACGTGCAAAGAACATACCGGCCGAGACTTTCAAGGCTAGTGCTGGCTGGGCGCGAAGGTTTCTGAAAAGGAAGGGGCTCTCCTTTCGGCGAAGAACCACGTTGAGCCAGCGGCTGCCAGAAGACTACATTGACAAGGTGCTTAGTTTTCATAAGTATGTCATCGGCCTTCACCATGAACATAATTATCTACTTTCGCAAATAGGGAACGCTGATCAAACTCCTGCATGGTTTGACTGTCCGGAGAACTACACAGTCGAACTGAAAGGCAAGAGCGTCGCCGTGCGGACCACCGGCGCTGAGCACCAACGCTGCACCGTGTCGGCACAGACATGGCCATGATTCCGGGCGGCCTCACTGGAATGCTGCAGCCGTTGGACGTCAGCGTAAATCAACCTTTTAAGGTTGAATTCCAAAGGCTCTACACTGGATGGATGGCAAGCGGCAGCCATGAGCAGACGCCGACCGGACGGCTGAAGAGGGCACCGCTTGCGACTGTTCTCGGTTGGATCCTGTCAGCGTGGAGCTCGCTATCGACGGACGTTGTATCCCGAAGCTTTAAGGTCACCAGTATATCCAACAGCTTGGATGGTACTGAAGACGACTGCTTGTGGAAGGACGATGCTGCGCAAGAGACCACCTCAGACTCCGAGTCTGAGGACTCATTGAGCGACGACGATTAAGCACATATGCCGTGTACTGCAATAAATGCTCTTCGTTCGCTATCTGGTACGTTCTTTTTACTTTAAAAATTGCACGTCGCGTTATGGGCCGCACCCTAAAAATTGGTCCTCATTTCTTGAGAAAAAAAAGTGCGGCCCTTACACGTGTGCATACGGTAATATCAGAAATTACTCAATCTTGGGGCAAGCAACTACCGTAGAATACCGCGCATCCGCCCATTCCACATTAAGCGCCCATTACCAAATTTGCAAGATCTGAGAAAATATGCACAGAACATTTATATGTAAAATTGATGACCGGACAAGCGCCCATCTATTTTTTTCCGATTATCTCCAAAGTTTAAGTGGGCGCTTGCCCGGTATTTTACAATAATGTCTACAAGAAAAAGAATGACCCTGGATTATTAATTTTCAGGAGGTAAAACCTCAGTTATACACCTCAAAGAAAAGGAATTAATAAAACACTAATTAAAAGAAATAGTAATAATAATAGTAATAAAAATATTACTATCAAAAACCCCATCTATATATTACATATACAAATATTTTTTTTTTATTGGCGGGGTATTTAAAAATTTTCATCTCTTTCCAGGTATATTTTGTCAATCTCTCGATCAATTCCACCGAACCCACCAGCTCATGGACCTTCCAACAAGAAAGGACAAGGAGAACAAAGAGAAGAGCACTACAAAATATAATATGAAGACCAAGAACAAGACCAAGAATAGAGCAGGGGAGGGGGGAGTTTACCTACCAAATAAAAGCTGCTGATTCGGGCCCTGTCCCTTGGCTGTGGCCAGCTAGGCAATTTTTTCTCCAAATTAGCTTTTTGAAACAAAAAGATTAATTTTGTTTTTTACCCTCGTCATTTATTTTAAGTCGAATTAGGTATGCAATGCTAACATGGGAGCAGACTGAGGCACTTTATTTTTCATCATTTTACTTGCCTCACCTGAAATTTGTACGTTCCGTTTATTCGCTCGTTCGTTCTGTCGCGCAATTCTTTATTTTTAGGCGTGAAGGAAGCTGCAGGAACTGTTTTCAGCTGATGCACTGCAGATTCCAGTACCCCTCTGGGTCCATGTCACGAAGCTTCTGTTAAAACTTGTCTAGCACACAGCACTCAGTCCCGCACATACACACAGTCACTCATCCGGCAAACAAAGACCCAACAAGGTTGGGAAAGATCTTGTGCCTGTGGTGTATTGAAGTGTTGCGCATGAAAGCAAGGGGACGAGGACGTGGGCAAATGCCCCTTGTAAGCCAGGGACTCCGTTGCCTCTTATCTGACCCTCCTCGAGCACGAGCACACTTGTGTTATGCCTTGGATTATTAAAGGTAGTGGCACTTCACGCCACGCCTCTCACAGTGTTCTATCTCGCGCGGCACGTAACAGCAGCACACAATTATTCTTCGTTGCATTAGATCTTGGACGACGATGTCACTGTGCAGTCGTTCAGCGAGTTTGACAGATCCTTGCTGTCCCTCATCTCTCCCTCCGTGCGAGTGCGCTTGGGAGGCAGACGATCTGTGGACGCGTCGTCACGTGATCAATCTATCCGCGAGCCGGTCCATCTCGTGAATCGGCCGGCGGCTTTTTAGACTTAAGAACGGGGAAAGTAAATGCACTAAACGGGAAATTAATACGTGTTCCTATGGGAGCTCGGCAGGATTGGCGCCTTTGAACGTAGAAGCCGGAAAAACGCAAAAACCAAGAATGTATCCACGAGGTTCCACTATATCTGAATTACAGCCTGCAAAACACTTGCCTGGTTGATGTCAAGCAGAGGCTTCACTCTAAGGGTGTAATCCTGAAAGTAATCCAAGAGACAATCCAGGTACCTGTAGAGAAAACAAAGGAAGTAATTTATAAGGAAACATCTCTAGAGAAAACAATGTGACAAGTACTATTTGAGGAGTATGAAACTCTCCAGCTCACTTCTTGTACTCCGAATTTTTCTTTTCCTTCGAGATGTCAAAGAGCTGGTCAAACGTTGACAGGTATGACAAGTAGTCCACTCGCTGGAATTGTGAATGAAATTCGTGAGTGCCACAAACAACACTGCGTTATCAAAACTTTTACCTCGATTCCTTTAAGGTTGATGTACTTCTCGTAGCATTCATGCAAGTCAAGGTACTTGCCATAGCCTTCTTCATCCGAAAATTCTACCAGATCTAAATGAAAAAAAAATGGTTTCATTATAGTGATCATGTCATTTGTAGATAACAGAGAATTACTGCACTTTAGCAGACACATCCCAACCAAAACTGCACATGAAAACTTACTCTGCATGTCCTCCGATGGATTTTCCCGTGCTTTGTTCATTTCTTCAAACTCAACAGACATGGGCACTTGGATCTGAAAGCAAGAAGGTATTGTGAGATGCATAGGACATGTCATGAGAATTTGTTCTGTCCTCCGTAATGCTTCTCTCCCCCTCCGCTAAGACCGGATGACGGTAATGACACCTCTGGGAGATAGACCTGGTCCTATCCTCCACTTCTCCACAATAAACTACAAACTACTTCATGCTTTGTGTCATCTAAAAAAAAATGCAAAAAATAGGAATGCAAAGCAAGAACAAGATCAAGTTACGAACCTTCAATGTTTCAAGGCGCTTTATCAAACCGAGAGCTCATTCTTAAAGGGTAACTGCAAAGAAAAAAAACTGTGTTTTTAAACAGCCTATATTAGACAAGCATGTCAGAAAACATATCTTCCGCGAAAAAACAAATTTTTTCTAGCAATATTTACGCCGCAAAACGTAATTTAGTTGGAGTCACAACTTCTCCACATTTGAAACTCCTGCTCTTTTGACGCGCACAGAGTGGCTGTTATACGTCACTCTGTTACATATAGCAGCCACTATGTGACGTATAATACCAACTTTGTGGCGCGCAGTTTAAAATGGACGAAATAGCTGCAAACTAAAATCAGTCTCGCGCAATAAATATTGCTGTAAAAAAATTTTGTTTTTGGCAGGAAAAGTGTTTTGTGACATGCTTGTCCCAATTAGGCTGTTTAAAAATACACTTTTTTTTCTTTGCAGTTACCCTTTAAGACATATAAGCTTTTATGACAAAATGGTAGTCCTTGCAACAATATCCAGGAAGAAAACAGACAGACATGGCTTCCCTAGAGAGCAAACAGACAGACTAGGGAGACCGCCGTCCTGCCGGTGCAATGCGGGACATCCTGACCGGGGGGGGGGGGGGGGGGGGGGGGTAAGAGGAGGGCGGTATTTTCACGACTCAAAAGTAAGTATCAAGGGAAATTCACCAACGCGCACACCCCGAAATTCTGTGCTGTCCGAAAGCGTAATATACACCTGAAAATTGTACGCGGCAATTAAGCTAAGTTTCACTCACAGTGATATATTTTGGTTTATTTGTAAAGGTAAATATTTGATTTAAAGTATCTAAGTTGAAAACATAAAGATTGACTGCACCAGACCCCAATGCATCAAAAGAAAAAAAAAAAAATAGTAAATATTTTTCGGCTTAGTTTCCTGTCGATACTTACTCTTATATTAACATGCTCCTACACAAAAATAAAACCTTATGTTTGTTTTTTTCTGACCTTTGGGAGTTGCAGGTTTTTTGCCTTGCGTGGCCGTCTTCACTAAAAAAAGCTTTCCACAACAACCCTTTCGCATGATACAGTATGATTTTGAACTAAATACAAGAGTTTCTTTTTCAGCTTTTGGCAAGCAATTTTCGCTTGCAATATTTTGCCATAAAGGGGAGAGGCACAGCGGCGCATGTGCGTCAATCTTCTGCAAGAACGACGGTTGCTTCGCGCACTGCTTGGCAAGAAAATGACATACCATCGAGATTCACACATTTATCAGCGACCTCCGCGGTTCCCTGTTGCCTGTCGTTCAGAAGCGCCATGATTTGCGCAGTGAATGTTACGACAATGTGAAATGCGGGACATTTTGAAGATTTGGGAATTTCTTGCGGGACGCGGGACACAAGCCCTCAATGCGGGACAGTCCCGCGAGTTGCGGAATGGGTGGTCACCCTAAGGCAGACAGAAGTGACATTTTATGGTTTCTTCCTGAATGTGTAAATCATATAACTGTCCCATCCATCCAGGTTTCGTTCTTAATCCAGTAGCACATCATTCAATTTGCAGTTAATTTCAGCTTATTAAAGGGAACTCAAATGATCTGATGGGCGAGTTGGTTGTACATAATACACACTGCCGCACAAAGGACAAAGACAAGTAAAAGACGTAGACAGGACAGGCACTGAACTCATAACAGACATTTAATGGAAAGGTTAGGAAGGAGAAGAAAGATGTTACGGGTATTTTAAATTTTAATTAAAGTAATGTCATACTAACTACATAATTAGCCTCTGACGTGTTGTTCATTTTAAAACTGATACATAGTATTAATCACTTATTCTAATGGTATAGTGATTGGACTAAATACAGGAGACATTCAAAGTTTACATGCAAAAGAAAAAACTGACGGCAACTCTAAAACAATTAAAAGAAAGAAGAAGGTAAATCAGGGACACCAATAAAAAAAATCTAACTCTTTCGCCGACAGGGCTATCGATGCCGAACTTATGCAGGGCTGCCCTTTTGACATGATCACTTGTGCCTAATATAATCCTCTAGTCCTTTGGCCATGAAACTGTTTGAGTACTTTCGTGTCACAAAAAATTGGGGTACAACCACAGTCCCTCACATGCATGGCTAGATGGCCCCCTGGTGAAGATTTAAGGGATACACATGCTCCCAGAGTCTCACGTTGACACACCTCCCCAACTGTCCCACATACCCTTTTCCGCGTGATCACGGGATTTCGTAAATGATGCTGCTGCGGCAGTCAACAAACTTCCGTGCACGATTGATCTTGCATTGATCATGATAGTCTTACTGCTTGTTGATCTTTGGACACAGCTGTCTAAGTTTGTCAGGTGCAGTAAGGAGGATTGAGGTACCGATCCTCCTCACTGCACCTCATTTTGTAATAGACTCCACTTTCGTCAGCGTTGAAAATGTTACGCGGTTCGTAGCTTGCGAGCAGACCCGGAAGAGACTTGTTTTTTCAGTTTGCCACAACACCATCATCAAGGCCATCCAACTATCCGGAAATGCACTTGAAAGTTACCCCGAACCTTGATTTAAATCACCTCAGCCAACCAACGCTGCACAAGAAGTCATCATGGCCCAAAATAGATGCTAATTGCTCCGCACGCTTCCGCAAAAGCAAACCATTCACAGGGATGTCTCGTGAACGAGCGTCATGGAGCCATATCAGTAAGGCATCCTCGACTTCTGGAGAAGTCACCCCACGGAGTCAAAACTTCTTTAATTGCATGTCACCGGCTACCTGTGTTTCGATGACGGCTTCTTTGTTCTTAACGATTGTATTTACGGTTTGCTTGAGAGTTCGAAGGTGTCTTCAACGGCTAATTGTTTTTTCCTCCTTTCAACAGCCTGGATGATCTCAAGCTTCTCCTTCAGTAAGATTCACTTCCGCTTCGCCATCATTGAAGCTGCAGAATGTAACCGATGTAGCCACAACACAAATCACTTTTGGAAACTGACGTTCAAGTTCGGGGCAGGCTGCGAATGTAGGAAATGTGGAGATCCGGGGAAATGAAATGGTGTTCCAAAACTCGCTCGATTTGACTTCGGAGTCTTATACCCTTGCCAATCGAAAACTCCGCAAGGCCGCTATAACTCTGATCTGTTTTTCGGACACAGCAGGGGGCATACTGAGCGCACGCCAGGTGCATGAAAAATGGCTGCCGTCGCGCTCGCTGCAGCGTTGAAAAGCCAAACAATTTTTGAAAATAAAGAATGTCAACTGTGAAAAAGTCCGCAATAATGAAGCGGAAATGAACGCAAAAGTCTCCTAGAATGGTACATTATATCCGAATGTATGTTTTAGCCAAATCCACAATAAATGAAATTGAATCATTGGGGACCGATAGGAAAACCAACCGAGCTTCACAAATCGGTATGTTATGTCCGAAAGTCTGTTGTAACCAGATCCGTTGTAACGAGCGTAGACTACACTTTAAAAAGATGGCAAAACCAAGTGCAAAGATGCACAACAGCTCTAATGCACAAATCAGCGAACAACAGGAGCAAAAATCTGCAGGTATATCAAGATATCTGGATATCACCACGCTCCCTCAATACAATTCAGGTGTTTTTTGCGTGAAATCGATCAAAATTGAGCCAAGCTGCACCAAAGATCAAGGTGACGCTAGGTTTTGCAGAAAGGGGAAGTTTGGTGCACAACCTTGGCTATTCCATTGCCAGGTGGCGCAAGCCACCGCTCAATACCTTGGTTCAGCTGTATGTGTCCATTCATCCATTGATCCGATGGATTCAGTGTATATTTCGGTACATCCATACATCCTAGTCATCATACTGTTGCATCATACTTCGTACATGCTACAATGTATGATGCAACATAGCATGTAGCATCAAAGTTTTCAAGTTGTACCCTTCATATTTAATCGAAATTTGTTTCTAAAATAAAATATCTTTAAATGTGGAATCTTAGATATTTCAAAGTAAAGTAATATTCAATACTTTCCACAACTTGTAGTACAAACCTAGTTTGATTGAATTGTAACTCTTCGTACAATGGCCAAGATGCTTTCTCAAAATTATGTCGGTTACTCGAAAAGTACTCCAAAAGAGAAAGATTCTTTATCCTCAGTGCTCCAAAACGCAGACTTCTTTGCCCCTTAGTTGCTCCGAACTGGGAAATTTTCTGCTTGTAAGCTGCACCAAAATGCAAATTTTTCTGCTCCAAAACCAGTTTGGTCTGTCACACCCCTGCTAACCTTACTTCAGCTCCTTTTAAAATCAGGTTGCCATGTCAGCTCTGTTAAGCCTTCTTTGCCACCCGTACCTTCTCTATCTAGATAACTGCTCTGTCGCAGGGCACACCAATGCAACTATCATCAGGATACAATAGAAACTGCCCAGGGTATGTAGCCTGTCGCCTTTCTTGTTTCACGCGCGACTGCTGCAGTCGAATGTAGTGCAGTTTACGGCTCTCGTAGGTGTACACTGTAAGCAAGAGTGGCTTCAATTACGAGCAGATGCACCAGTATGATGTCACCCTTTGACATAGAGGCAACCCATGTATACTACAGAAACTGTTCAAATCAATTCAATAATTTTTATTTTGTGCTTATGAATGACCAAGGCCCCCCCCCCCTCCCCGACAGCATCCATCAGCGCACTCTTAGCAGCAAGAAGTACAAATATACATGGCTTGCACGTGACGTCAGTCCGTCCCTCTTTCTGGTGGCCCGAAGCACCTCGTTAACGCAGCAGAAGCTACGCTCTGCCGCGCCTTTTCCCCAAGTTCGCCTCTCTTTCTGGTGGCCAGAAGCTACCCTATCACGTGCCCTTTCCCCCCCTATGTCTGATCAAGTGATGTCATTGCAAGCTATGTATAGAAAACAAAAATAGTAGCCGAATACCTTCAATACAAAAAAACTGTGCTTATTAGAAAAAGAAAAGATAAGCAGCGACAACTTGGTTTTAAGTTGTCGCTGTGCGATTGGCAAGAACTAACTGAGTAACTCACCTCATTAGGGTGCTTCCTGTGAAATTCCTTGACAGTTCTCAGCCTCGAATAGAACTCGGCAAACTCATTGGGGCCCGAAAGGGCCGATATCTCCTCTTTTCGAAGCCTAATCAATAAAACAATGATAAAAACATATACATATTTTTTTTTTTAAACATCAGCGTTTGTACCAAATGCAGCGTGACAAGAGAAAGTAGCAAAAACTGTTCGTACCCATCTCTGTCTTCGTAAAGCTCCTTCAAGTTCCCTGTGCATTCCATGTATCTCTAAAAATAAAAAACCACGGAACAAATAGGCATTTGTATTTTTAAAACAAATATTAAAGTAAAACATCGGCAGACAATGGTTCGAATAAAAAGATACTTACGTCGAGAAGAAGCTTCAGACGATGATCCGAATTTATTTGATCTCTATTCTGCAAGGCAAATACGGTGAAACGTTACTCAGAATGGAAGCTGGAACGCTTAGAAGCGACGTAAAATATAAACCTTACTATGATGAATTCAAAGTATCACCGAAAACCGATGACATGTAAGTGGTAGCGCAGTAAAGAAACCATCCGTGCAAGGAAAGGACAAAAAGTGCCGGCAATGTGCGATGAACGGGGACGCCGTACGACATACCGTCGATTTCTTGTGAAGCATCTCCTTCGCTTGGGCGTCTATGAGGCGTTCTCTTTCCTCATGATACCGCCGTTGCTGCTCTAACAGTGTTTCCATGATTTGTGGCACGAAACGCAAGGAAAAATGCCCAACACGAACGTCTCAACTTCGCACAAATGTTTCGATCAAGCTGCGGGAAACAGTTGTGGTTGTGGAGAACAGCCGCCACTTGAGGGCGCACCCGAAAAGGCTGTTTCGGCAACTCCATATGCAGAATTAGTCTCGTAATCAAGATTTGCAAGTTATGGTATGCTCTTTGTAAAATTAATCTTAAATAATTAGTAATTTAAAAATATACAAACTTTTAAAGTACTATATACAAGCTACATTGAATAAAAATGTATCAGTAATTTGTAAACACTAAATACGAAACTATCTGAAAATAAACGTTTAACGATTTTCCGCATCCTCCCCAGTTATCGGATTCGACGCTGCGTACTCAGGAATGCAAAAGAATGACTCGTAAAGCTCGTACAGAAATCATTTCGAAAATATGAGTGATTTCGAGTCAATACACCGCCTCGAGGGCATCGAGGACGAGGTAGGGGGACTTATAAAGAAAAAGTCAACCCACGAATTCAAGGCCCCCGTCCAGCGACGTTCCATCCTCGGGCTCGACGTTCTCGCAGCCGCCAAGAGGAAACAAAAGAGTGAAGAAGAGGACACCAAAAAGGCCCGAAAAGATGGCGAGTCCGAAAAGAGAGACCGCGGCTCGGATTCGGGAGACTCGTCACTGTCGAGCAGCAGGCAGTACCGAAGGCCCCGGATAGAAACTCCGACTCACACCGGCGGCGTGAACAGCACCTTCGCCGACCGGATTCGCGACCAGAAGGACAGTCAAAGCCGCGGAGTCTACGCCAGTTCTAAAGACAACAAGAAAGACTACCGCTCTTCGGGCAGTAGGGAGAGAACCAGGCGCGACGACCGCGAAGACAGCCGCCACGACGATCGGCACGAGTCGAGTCGCTCTCACCGTTCCCGCAGAGACTGGGACGAGACGCCACCGCGTCCGTCGCGTCCGCAGACACCCAACATCCGGCCGAAAGACACACCGTCCGGCTCGAACTGGGACGAGGACGAAGACACCCCGTCGCGGCGGTCTTCCTGGGACGTGCCGACGCCTTCGCCGCGCGAAGGCTCCGACAGGCGGGGAACGGACAAGAAGTACCGTAGGCCTACTGACACTCCGCGAGCGACGCCGGCCCACAAGTATAACGCGTGGGCAGCTGACAGGCGCAAGACGTACGCCACTCCCGGCAGCGAGCGCTCCAAGGACGACAAGATCCCCTGGGCCGACGACAGGGACCAGAAACAGGAATGGGAGGTGGAGCAGCAGAGGTTGGACCGGGAGTGGTACAGCCTGGACGAGGGCTACGACGACGTCCACAACCCTTTCGCCAGCGTTCCACAGGAGTACACAAAGAGGAAGGAGGAGGCCCTGGAGCAGAAGAAGATCAAGAAGGTGTCGGCGCAGCAGCGGCAGATCAACAAGGACAACGAGAAGTGGGAGACGAATCGGATGCTAACGAGCGGAGTCGTGCTGAAGGTGGACGTCGACGAAGACTTCGAGGAGGACAACGAGGCTAGGGTGCACGTGCTTGTGCACAACATCGTCCCCCCGTTCCTAGATGGCCGGATCGTGTTCACGAAGCAACCGGAACCCGTGATGCCCGTGAAAGACGCGACGTCTGACATGGCCATCGTGTCGCGAAAAGGGAGTGCCGTCGTCCGCTACCACAGGGAGCAGAAGGAGAGGAAGAAGGCTCAGAAGAAAGAGTGGGAGCTTGCGGGAACCAAGTTGGGAGACATCTTGGGTGTGGAGAAAAAGGAAGACCAGAAGGATGACAACGAGGATACCGACTACAAGACTGAGCAGCGTTTTGCAGATCACATGAAAGACACCGGAAGTGAGGGAACCAGCGAGTTTTCCAGAATGAAAACGCTGCTGCAACAGCGACAGTACCTGCCAGTCTTCGCAGCGAGACAGGAGCTTCTCAGAATTATACGGGAAAATAACATCGTCATCATAGTTGGTGAAACTGGCTCGGGAAAGACAACACAACTCACTCAGTACTTGCACGAAGATGGGTACAGCAAGTATGGAATGATTGGCTGCACTCAACCAAGAAGAGTAGCAGCCATGTCGGTGGCAAAACGTGTTTCGGATGAGATGGCATGTAGGCTTGGAGAAGAGGTCGGGTATGCCATTCGATTTGAGGACTGCACCTGCGAAAAAACCATCATCAAGTATATGACAGATGGTATCTTGCTCAGGGAGTCTTTGAGGGAACCAGACCTGGATCAGTACAGTGCTGTCATCATGGACGAAGCTCATGAACGGTCTCTGAACACAGAGGTTCTGTTTGGGCTACTGCGTGAAGTAGTGGCTCGACGACAGGACCTGAAGCTTATCGTCACGTCCGCCACAATGGATGCAACAAAATTTGCTTCCTTTTTCGGAAATGTCCCTGTGTTCACTATCCCAGGGAGAACTTTTCCTGTGGAACTATTCTTTAGCAAGAACCCAGTAGAAGACTATGTCGATGCTGCTGTTAAGCAAACCCTTCAGATTCATCTACAACCAGCCATTGGAGACATCCTTGTATTCATGCCAGGCCAAGAAGACATTGAGGTGACATGCGAGCTCATTGCCGAAAGGCTCGGGGAAATTGACAACGCTCCACAGCTGGCCATTCTGCCAATTTATTCCCAACTGCCGAGCGACCTTCAGGCCAAAATTTTTCAGAAAGCCCCCGATGGCATTCGTAAGTGTGTTGTGGCTACGAATATCGCTGAAACATCTCTCACAGTGGATGGTATCAGCTTCGTTGTCGACAGCGGCTACTGTAAACTCAAGGTATACAACCCTCGGATTGGTATGGATGCTCTGCAGATCTACCCCGTGAGCCAGGCAAATGCCAACCAGCGTTCTGGCAGGGCTGGTAGAACAGGTCCGGGAAACTGCTTTAGGCTTTACACGGATCACCAGTACAAGAATGAGCTGCTGAAGACAACGGTACCAGAGATCCAGAGGACGAACCTTGCCAATGTGGTTCTTCTGTTGAAATCGCTGGGAGTGCAGGACTTGCTACAGTTCCACTTCATGGACCCTCCTCCCCAAGATAACATCCTCAACTCAATGTACCAACTTTGGATCCTCGGTGCTCTTGACAATGTGGGCAACCTCACCCCCCTGGGACGTCACATGGTGGAGTTTCCCTTGGACCCCGCCCTCTCCAAGATGACGATTGTCTCCTGTGACATGGGTTGCAGTGAAGAGATCCTCACCATAGTGTCCATGTTGTCGGTTCCTAGCATCTTCTACAGGCCCAAGGGCCGCGAGGAAGACAGTGACGCTGCTCGCGAAAAGTTTCAAGTTCCAGAAAGCGACCACCTCACTTACCTGAATGTCTACCTCCAGTGGAAGATCAACCACTACTCCTCGGCTTGGTGCAACGAACATTTCATTCACGTCAAGTCCATGCGCAAGGTGCGCGAGGTTCGTCAACAGCTCAAGGACATCATGGGGCAGCAGAAGATGAAGCTGGTCTCGTGCGGCACCGAGTGGGACGTGGTGCGTAAGTGCATCTGCTCCTCATTCTTTCTGCAGGCAGCCAGGCTCAAGGGCATCGGTGAATACATCAACTGCCGCACTGGCATGCCCTGCCACCTCCACCCGACCAGTGCCCTCTTCGGCATGGGCTACACTCCAGACTATGTAGTGTACCATGAGCTGGTCATGACCACCAAGGAGTACATGCAATGTGTGACGGCCGTCGATGGCCACTGGCTAGCCGAGCTTGGGCCCATGTTCTACAGTGTCCGGGAGTCTGGCCGGTCCAGACATAGGGTGCAGAGGGACCACCAGTCGCAGATGGAGCAGGAGATGGCGCTGGCCGAGCAGCAGTTCAGGCGCCGCAAGGAAGAGCACATTGAAAAGGAGGCAGCCGCCTCGGTGCGTTCCACTCGGATCCTGACCCCAGGCCTTCAACAGGATGGTGTGCCCATGAGTCCTAGGAGGACTCCTGCCAGATTTGGCCTTTAAGATGTCCTTCTCTACCTCCTTCACTTGTACATACAAGGGATATAATGCACAGCATCTCATGAACATTGACTTTAGATCAGAACAGTTGAGTCTTGTGTGGTTGGGCCTACCTACTCTTATCAGGTGCATGGTGTTAAGTGCATATAATTTTGTAGTAGACGTGGTCGAGTGGAAAAGGCTTGATCCTTCTATGTTTTTGAAGAACAGTACTTCCATTAAATGCTAAAAATCTCAGTTTGATGTACTTTAATATACGGCTTCTAAAGGGGGTACTCGCACATTGCTGTGGCTGTGTCTGCTGCTGGCAAGTGTTTGTTGAATGTGAGCTTCTACAATGCTCTGCAAAATGCATTTTGCACCATTAAAAGGTTACTATTTTTGTAAACTTATAAATAAGATTATGTTTTGAGCATATACTGTGTATAATGGGCTCAACTACGTCTGTCTGCGAATGCCACCCGTTGGTGTATTGCAGAAGGTCCTCCGATTACGTTTTATTGCTTCACTGCATTATGTTTGCGTTCACTTACAGCACTTTTAGTACTCTTTCCTTTGTGCATTTTACTATTCTTTGCCTTGTAGCAAAATAATTCCTTTTTTTTTGTGTCTCAATGGAGCAGTACTCATTTAAAGTAGGGAACCCTCATCACCGGTTTCTTGCATTTTATTGAAATGCTTGTTTCTCATCTAAAGACAATACTATCTCATAGAGAGACTACTTTCTTAGAACAACCATACCTTCCCAAGATGCCACCAGACTAGGATGTTTCAGAGTACTTGCTCAAAGCATTTGGGGACTGCTGAATGGAATCTAGGCGATTGGGTAGGATTCACACAGTATGGATCAAGATTAAGACAGGAGAAAGTTTGAATGGGGACATACCTGTTAAGTTGGGCAGCAAGTGCTGCTGCTGAGCCCTAATACACACGAGGAAAGCTAGTGCCAACGGTGTTGAAATCGAAACTGCACGTCAAAGTTAGAGAGAAAGAACAAGTTTTATTTTCTGAGAACAAACACATGTGCCACAAAGCTACACTTAGGCCTATATACAGAAATTCAACTGCTGATACCTCTGTTTGATCCCTCCATCATCACTTCAATCTGCAATCACGTTTTGCATGCAGCGTTTTATCCATTACCACTACAACAATGGTAGTATGCAGTACCAATATGTTTAATGCACAAGTAGAAATGACTGCACATAGAGAAATAACTCCACCCTTCTTTTCTTAACAATGCGTGCGATGGATCTCGGTGCATACAAAGTGATCACGTGGAATGCAGCACAGTGAAACAGCGAAAACGACTAGCAACAAAGTCAAAGAACTGTGCATTCCAATCTCATTGTGAAGGCACAATGCTGTTTGTTTTGTTTCCCTATCACAAATCGAACCCTTATGTAAGAAAATAATGTGGTTTTTAATATATGAGGTACTTTACATTCATAAATATCGGGGCCCGATTTCTTTACCGGGGTTTACGTACAAGAAAAGTGTGGGCAAGCATGAATGCACACAAATGTAGGTTTTCAAGAGCTACACAGGAATACCAGCGGAATATTTTCGTTGGGTTAATAGGCACTTTCATAAGTACAGTACAAGCCTTTCTCGCTGAGGGGAGACAATGCCTACAAGTTGACATATATTTGGATATTGGGGTTTCTTCGGCACTCCACCGCCTTTCTGTGTTGGGAGAGGAAGCTGGCGGCATACGCTGTCGATACGAACAACAAACCGTTGCATGAACAGCAACACATTTAACCATGTCAAAAAAGAAGGAACATGGCTAGTCTTAGCTATCTTTTTTTTCACCTGTACAAGAACACAAGTTAATAAAACATCACTGAGATAGATCTCAATCGTATCAGCAATTTGCACTTTGACACTACATGGCAACTCTAAATTTGCAAAGTAGACATAAACACCTCACAATCATGTTTATCCACGTGCATTGCTATGACTAGAATCGTCACTTGTACACAAATGTTGGGGAAGAAAAAGGGAATATTAGCCAGATGTAGCTGCACGCACACACACACACATGCACGCTGCAGTGTGTCGCACCTTTTACCTTTCCACACTGCTTTGGAATGTCTCTCCACCTCATGATGGAATTTAATACTATGTTTCTCGTCTCGCATGGGCTTTCCGTTCGGTGCTCTGTGTCCCGCATGAACCAGATGACAGAGCTCTTGAGTCGCTTCACGACACCATTTCGCCTTTAGTGAGATGAATCGTCTCAAAGTGGTGTCCCTCTCCACTCTGAAATGCAAAAATATGCTCGTGTCATAGATGTATACTACTGCAAATGTGGTTCTTTCCAGATACAACTTTGATACGCCTGACTAGAGGCTTCTTGGTGACCAGTATTATTAAAAGCATTTTAAGAGAACAATGTTTAAATGAGTAGGAACTGAAATGAGCTGCATGCACACAAAATAGCCAAGAAGGTGAAAAGGCTCGCAAACTAGGAATGGAGGAGTGTCGAAGAGTGTGTGATGTGAAGGAAAGCGAAGAGCTTGAAGGTGAGGCATTCGTGCATAAAAGGTATGAATGAAAATATTTCCACGAGCCAGGCTGCATCATCGACATGTCAGGGTCAGCCAAGTCCATCTTCTGAATGCCCCACCTTTATCGGACCTTTGAGAATGTGCCCACTGCACACCAGGTAGAACTGTACGGCTCATTTTGCTTGCAACCAAAAGATGCTAACCATACCTGCACGATCGCAGCATCTCGATGCCGATGTGGCATTTGTTCGTCTAGCTGTCGGGCTGCTCTCTAGCAGATAGTATAACGTAAAGTTAGAGATCGGTGCACTGTGCTTTATGTGAAGAGCCTACACGCATACAACTGCAGTGAGCAATTGGCATGGGGCTTGAGTTACAAAAACAATGTACAGGTATATCACTAAACACTTAATAGACCCTTCTCAAAAATGTGCCACCCAGTGGCCCCAGTGATCCAAGTCCACCATTGTTTGAGCGTATACGATGATGCATACTCCCAGTATGTATCCGACGCGAGTGCTGAGTCAACATTTGGCAAGGACTTGGATCCAATCACACGCTTTGTGCCCAAGAAATGGAAACCGCTAATGTTGCTTCATGGGGTTTTTGAAAGGGTCTATTGCATATTAGTGACAGTAACCAAGGACACTGGCTCGAACATAACGGATAAGATGTAAGGTGGCAAGTCTGCGGTAATTTTTTGTGTAACGAGGAAAACAAAAGAAATGCCTCACCAACAACAAACTCACCTTACCGCTTCCGATCCGTACGGTGCGGAATTTCTGCAGAAGGCCCTTATTCTTGGCCTCGTAGCCGCCGTTTTCAAAGTGATCCTCCTCGTCCTCCTCGATGGCGCAGCTCTCGGCTACGGGGAGCTCCCCGTCTTTCCCCGAACTCGAGGCTACCAGTTTCATGTACTTGTACTCCAACCTGTGAGAAGGGCCAAGCAGAGGGAAGGCCTGAAGCTTCTCGTCCCACTGGCGAGTGACCATCTCTGAGAACTTTAGCGACCGTCACTTGAAAAAAAGTTCGGTAATTTGGGTACACAAGTCTAGTAACACAACTCCACATGGTATAGTGCTCCCCGACTTTGGCAGGCAAAGATTTTGTGACCTTGACCCGACAGTGCTCACAGAGGCCCTGTGGTTCTTACTATAATGGAGGTAGCTCTTGTGGCAACAAGGCTTCACTGAAGTATCCACAAAGTAGATGTTATGTCTGCAGATCCTCAAATATTAACTCAATTCACGGTGCTCGGGTGGTTTAAGGGTTTTGGACTTAGTTTGCACACCTCTGCTTTGGATCATCACAAATGTCTTTTGCAAGCTTTCACTCGTTCAGTGCAGACCCTAAACATGGTTAAACTTTTACCACTAGATTTGCTCACAATTAATATTTTTAGTAGGGTAATGGAATCTAAAGCGAACCACAAGGGATGCAATACTAGTAGTATTTTACCCTTTCTGAGGTTGTAAAAATTACGTCATTTCCCGTAAAACTGTACTAGTACAAAACCAGAAAAAAATATTGGCACAGCAATCTTATGACCATAATTGTGACTGCATGCTGTCCAAAAGTAGTGACAGGGATTTGTGCCTGCTTGAATGACACCGTTGAACAAGGTAGACCTCCTCAGAGTTAGATTGCCACCAGTAGCTGCTTACTTCCTGTTCTTCTTCCAGAAGTAGACGAGCATGCCAAAGAGCAGCACTCCCATGGCTACGCCAATGGCGATGATGATCTGGAGCTGCCTGGGGATCACTGAGCAGGGCTGGGTCTTGGTCATAGTCTCAGCTGTACTTCCCCTGGGAATGCAGCCTTGTGGAGATATGTAGTGGAGCTTCTGCACCCCACTGATACACTCGCCCTTCACAACCTGCAGAAAAACGAAGCACGGGCTCATGTTAAAGAGCTACGAGTGTATGTGCTACATTCCACAGATTTTAGCAGTAGTAGTTCAGTACTGTACATCATTTTATTTCTTCTTGAGAATCTTATTATCTCATCTCATTTTAACCCATGGCCTATGTTGCTGCCTGCACCAGAAAACTCCTAATTCATTCATTCATTTTAACCCTCGCTTCCGTCCAGACTGCTATTGTATTTCTTTGCTATGTTCTTTCTGTTTTTACCCAATAATTTATAAGGGTAAATAGATTATAAAGATACCGATTATGTAATGCCGTCACGGGCCCTTAAGGTTCGATAAATGAAATTATTAGAACTTGCTCTGAAGCTAAACAAATTTATACAAAAGCAGGGACTATTTTGTGTACACAGATGGTGGCTACATTTGATCTCGGAGAATGCTCATTCAAAAGTAAAAAGGTGTGATTGAGCAGGACTGGGTCTTTCCCAAGCTGGAACATTAGCTGCTGTATGTCTTGACCAGTCAATGAATTTGGGCATCATTGCTAAGTATATTTTCCAGGGTGCACCGAACCGGAACCGAACCGAACCGAAAACCGGAACCGAACCGGTATTTTTTCCGGAACTGAACCCGAACCCGAACCGTTATATTGTTATCGCGATGAACCCGAACCGGCACTGAACCGGAAAAAAAATAACGGTTACCGGCTCATGTCCAAACGGTTCGGCCACGCGCTGTTGACAATGAATGTGCTATCAATGCCATTTGTTTTTTAAGTGCCGTCAACTGACACACACCTCGCTTACATATTTTTCTTCTCCACTCAGTCTTAGGAATATAAACGCTGCATCCATGAATCTTGACAAACGCTGCATCCATGAATCTTGACATAGGAACCAGTATTGCGCTGGTCGCGGCTTTCACGGAAAAAAAAGAATTGGAAGGCTGTGCAAAAAAAAAAAATCGCGTCACGGGATTTCATTTTTCTACAATCTCGTAAATCCTAAATGCTGCTGTGTGCTCATTTCATAACACGTTTCTAGAACGCGCGAGTTCTTGAAGCTTGCTTCCATCGGAATGAGAAAAGAAAAGGCTGTGGAGTTTGATAATGTTTGAGGGAGAGAAAGAAATTTTATTTACAGTTGAAATGAGCATTCATGAAATATATCTGCTCTTCGCTGCCCCAACCACCGGTCAGAGTATATCGAGCTATAATATACTCTGACGGCGCTGAACCGGTTCGCGGATAGAATTAATCGAACCGGAACTGAACCGGAACAAAATAAATTTACCTGAACCTGAACCGTAACCGAACCCGTATTTTCTTCGGTTCGACACACTGATATTTTCTATGCTTCAACTCTTTCCACATTTCAAATACAACCTTTATATTAAAATATATCACTTTTAGTATTTCATATGACAGCCCTGAGTGGGGGGCTACTTCTTTCATATTTTTCCTTAGAATCAGAATTGATCACAACAAAGACTAAGAATCGCTGGGGAAACATCACAGTATGCTATATCTAGGGTTCGGATTTTTCGGTTTTTATTTTTTCAAAATTCGGCGTACTTTTTTCGGTGTTTATTTTAAAATTCAATTTTCGGTTTTTATCGGCGTAAATTTATGCCCACAAAAGTTTATCGTTTTTTTTTTTGGTGAATATACAATAAACACCGACGGACACCGTATCAGATTATCTTCGTAACTCTGATATTCTTTGTAGCTCTGATACTCAAAGAATAACGGCACAGATACACTTAAAAAGAAATAAACACTTCATTAGCAAATGTGTGCAACTGTAAAAGAAACAAGAAAAAAAAACACAAGTACAAACAAATCAGATATGAAGCCTATATGCCCAAAATCATGGAACATCACCTTCTGCCATATCAGGATATGCAGAAGGTGATGTTACACACACAGATGTACTTTCTCAGGTTCTCCTTGTTGATGCGCACTCTTTCTTTCCTGCTAATATGATCCTGAGCTTCGAGAATGTCCTCTCAACGCTAACACTGGGCACTAGCAGGCTCAGGAGATGAAGCGCTGCCTGAGCCAAAATCGGCCAATCAACCAATTGTGACTGCCAAAAGAGACACGGTGCGACGTTTTGAAGCACAATACAACATGCAGAGCTCGCATCAAGTCAGTCTTCCTTACACGCTCGTACATGGCGAAGTCATGGCGCATTTCGGACTTCACGTTTCGATCAATGATGCGCACATTAAACCAAAACGTCGTGATGGCACCCGTGTATCCCATACATTCGGACACGTTTCGATAGACACTGTCGTTCCACTTTTTGCCACGGCCCTGCGGTACGACTGGAAGGTCAAAGTGAACTTTTCGGGTTAAAACTGAATTTTCTAAAATGAATTCGACGTACTTTTATCGGTTTTAATCGAAAACGCTGAACCTAAAAACTGACCTTTTTCGGTTAAAACCGAATTTCCGAAAATGAATTCGGCATACTTTTATCGGTGTTTATCGGTTTAAACCGAAAAATCCGAACCCTAGCTATATCTCTCCCTGAAACCAAGCGAAAATCAGTCCACTTCCAGCTGGATTATGCAACTAGAAATGAGGCAGTCCATCTGGACTGCCTCATTTCCAGTTCCATAATCCAGCTGGAAGTGGACTGATTTTTGCTACCACCTTTTCACCTTGTTTAAAAAAAAAAAGTGAGCAACCTACCTGGTAGTCATCTGGCATGCAAATTCGGCAAGCTAGGGCCGTACTCCAAAGAAAATGGAAAGTGCAGCCGTCACAAGTTCCATCGGGACAAGATGTGGGCATGGTGACGGTGCCATTGGGGCCAGCGTTCTTGTCACAGCGTAGCGTAATAGTTGTAGCACGTCCTTTTTGGCAAGCTTGTGTGGGCCTGAAATGCAGAAGCAAGCTACCTTAGTCCAGTTCACGAGGGCAGTGCAGTTCCAAGGTCAAAGCGACTGATGTGACCACTCTGCCACTCAGGGGCATTGGCTGAATGACCAAACTTCACATCTTGTTCAGAAAACTAGCACCCTTTCCCTCCTTGCTCATGTTCAAACCTTCACACCATAGAAATTTAAAGAAATTGTAATTGAAAGAATGAAATGATATGACAGTGGAAGCATAGCATCTACAGAAAACAAGAAAATAAAAGAAAATACAGTCAGCTTCGATTACTTACATAGACGAGTAGTAAAAAAAGTGTATGTCGGGTTTCTGACCAGGACCTGTTGAGATGAAATGTTTCAGCATTATTGACTACGATGTGAGCTCTAGATTATTACTACGGATGCTTCTGTTCTACAACTGAAAACCTCACCCGGTAAGAATTCCTTGATGACGGATATGTCGTTGTAGGATGACTTGGTTGTGATTCCAATGAGTTCATCTCCAAGGCTTCACATGGAAAAAGAATACAAAGTGTGACGGTCCTACTTGGTAATCAAATAGATTTGCGGGAAGAGAGGCTCACCTAACAGACTGTATGGAGAGCGGTGCACTTATCTCGCTTTGTTGGGAGGGCACAATGGTTGATCTACACACTTGAGATTTTATGTTATCACCAGCATATTCATCCTGCATCTAAAATTGAAGGGGAAATATAGAATATTGAAAGAATTACAAGCAAAAGTAATTAAATTCCAGCAATCAATTGAGATGTGTCTTACATGGTAGGTAACATTGTTGGTACACATGGCTACGGGCTTTCCATCGTTTCCGCAGAGGCTGATGTTGAAGGCGTGATAATACTGCGTTCCACTGGCCGTGAAGAGTTTTCGTCCTCTAAGTTCAAGGAACCTGCCGTGAGATCAAGAAATCATCCTGGAATTTTACTTTGTCTTGAAACATACGCATTTTAGATCACATGGTGCGGGCAAAAGCTTAAACCAGCCCATAACCAGAGGTCATAACTCACGAGGGCAAAGTATGGAAGTCGAACTCTTGGCCATGCTCGAGGAACACATGGCAATCGCTGTAACAGGACCTCCCGTTTTCGCTTCGTAGCCCGGGCCCGCAGGGCTTGCAGGATTCGATGCCGTAGGGTAGCCGCTCGGAGACGTACGTGTTGGCAGGACAACTCTGGCAGACCAGGTTTTCCTTGTCCTGGATGTACTGTCCAGCACCACAGGGAATGCACCTGAACATGCCACAGTGTTTGTTTAGTAACCGAAATTCACTTTGTGCCAATTTTATTCTGTAAAATGCTATAAAAAATTGGGCTGTGTGTATGTTTATACAGCCTAGAACTTGGTCTGCCTCACAGGGGCGACGAGTCTCCCAGCTGTAGATGAGAAATTTAGCCAGTGCGGTACAACCGCTAGCCTGGGGTCTTTAACGTGCATCACGCAGTAGTGATACACGACCGCACGCCGGTACGATGCTCATCCAGATCGAAACGGGCAGGGGTGGGGCTCGAACCGAGGATCCCTGGGTTCTGCAGCGCGAGCTTTCGCTCCACGTGCTCCGAGCTGGTGTGCGCATAGACCACTCGGCCACCGATCCCCTGTAAAATGCTATAGCTCTACTAGTTTCCGTTGAAATGAAGAGTTCAATACGAGGTCGACATCACGCAGCGCTCGGGATACAACAATGTTGTATCAAACTGCCAGTGCACGGAAGAACAAAACGAAATGGACTGTAAATGGAGATTGCACCTTATTAACCTTTTTTACTATTGAGGTACAATTATTTCTTCCTTCTATTTCAGATAAGTTTTCACTTTTCCTTAACAAAGCATTAGGCACTAATGGTTTCTAATGCTTTTAAAATTTGAATCAGATGATAAGTTCTGAAGCCCCGTTGTCTCATCCCATCTGATCGGGCAGTGCTTCTCAAAAGGGGGTTTGCAAAGCCCTCACACAAAAGTCGACCTATAATAGAGTACTTGATTGATTGATTGAAGCTTTATTTTGAAGATTTTCAGCGCATGGATATGTCTTTGGAGTTATGTCTACCTATAACAGTGAGTTTTATTGTTGCGTATACGAGAAAACGCAAGCACTGTGCGTTTGAGTTGGCGTTGCGTGTTCTAAATACCAACTAGCCGAATTATCAACCTTTTTACGTTGCGTGTTTCACCACTGCGCGGCAGCCCAAACTGTGTCTTAAATTGGCACATGGCAACGACGCCCATGGGCGGCGTGGAGCACGCTACGCTAACGCAAATGTACTGTGCTTGCGTCTGCTTCTATACGCAGTATTAAAAGTCTAATATTGAGCCACACTTCCAACCCCACTTATCTAACCGCAATGTACCCCTACGTCAGCCGCTCCTCCGCGCACGCGGTTGCAAAGCGGTGAAGCTTCATGCAAGCGTGCCAGTGCACTGGGGCAGCGCGGGTGCCACAGTTTGGAATTGAATTGAATTGAAGTTTATTTGACATCAGAAATGTTGGGGAGGGAGGAGCAAAAGGTTGCCGAAGCTACCTGACGAGGCTCCATTCCCCTTTTCGGCGCTACAGCAGTCGCAGCAGCAGTATAGATGTCATACATGATGGTTAGATGTCATACATGATGGTTATCTGTTTAGCTAGCTCAGACGATGACGTGGTAAGTGTGATTGGCAAATGCGTTTGAGTGAGGGTGAGAAGGCGTGCTGTGAAATGAACGCTTGCATGACTATTCTTTTCTTACCCTTTAACATTTAGTCAACATTTATTCGAATACCACCTCCGTCTACAGTTCGGCAGTGGTGCAGTTCAAGGACAGTCGCTGACCCTCCCCTCTGTTGTTTTGCAGGCGAGGAATTGTTTTCTCTGTGTGAACTCAGGAACTGTCATGCACTGCAGCCGAACGCAACCAACACTGTTTTGTTTGTCATTTTACCTATCGTCTCGGGCTAGAACCGTTGTAATCTTTTCTTTGTGGTTGCCTCGTAACAATGAGTAAAAAAATCAAAGAGCTTGCAAAATCACTTGACAATTTAAGGCGCGAGATCAGGGTTGACCTAAGAGCTGTCGAGGACAGCGCGAAATTTTGCAGTGACACCTGCGATGGTGTAAAATAAATTAAAGATGAGATATGACAGAACTTCGTATAGAAGTTCATAAATTATTGAAAAGAAATGACGCGCTAGCAGCCGAGGACGTCAGGCTTACTACTGAAGTGGAGGAGCTCGAGCAATATCAAAGATCCAATAACCTTGAAATAAAAGGTGTCCTAGTAAAGGGGGACCCCTACGACATTGTCAAACGAATTGTGAACATACTAAATAAACCTGTCTCTGATTGTGAAATAGACATATCTCACCGTGTTTCCACTTGTAAACCAAAAAAAAAAGGAAGCGTTTGTTTTGCACAACCTACGAAAAAAAAAATAGCGAAAATCCAAAAAGCACAGACTTACAACTCTAGACCTTGATTACGGTGGGCCTAGCAGTCCCGTATACCTAAACAAGCACTTGACCAGCTCAAATAAACTACTCGGCGCAGCGATCGCACAGAAAGGAGGGGGGGGAGGGGGCACGGCTGGAAGTATGCCTGGTCCCCTGGCGGTAAGGTATTTAGCCTAGGTGTAATTATCACGACTGTAATGACGCGGTAAGAATCAATAGCATGATCGATGTCGAAAGAATTGCCTTCTAAATAACAAAAAAAACAAAAATTCCGCAAATTCTAGACCTAACTATTGTGATGGAAGATATTCAGCCTGGATGTACTTATTACGACTGTAATGCCTTTAACAAAATGTACAAGTGCGAACGGCAGTTTTCGGCTGTACATATGAACGCGAGAAACAAAACATAAGGTAGATAATGTTGAAACTTTTACGTGTGCTGAGTGTCGAGTTTGATGCATTGGTTTTGCTGAAACATATGGTTAACCAGCTGCGACATACCACCGCAGTTTCAGAATTATAAATCCGAAAGTTTGATCAGGCAGGATGGAACAAAAACAAGTTGGTATGCACTGACCACGTGATGTTTAAAATTGGGTTGTTTATGAACGTATATACTTTTTTTTTATTTCATTATGATTATTTTGTGAGCGTATGTATTCTGAATTATTGATGCTGCTGCTACGTGACGAGACAAGTGCTGTATTGTTTTTACCGAGAAGCTGTTTATGGCTAGGGTACCATGGATATTTTGTGTGCATGACCAAAACCCCTACGCTGGAATCGCACCGCACCCACGCGCAGCACCGCACCCACGCGCAGCACCGCATCCACGCGCCGCACCGCACCCACGCGCCGCACCTGCCGGCGTCTACAACAGTAACTGTTCTAAAGCAAACGCCTAAAACAAATGGCATCTATCTCGCGCGTTTTTCAACGCTTTATTTTTGGTATTTGCTTCGAATCTTATACACGGGGAGGGCGGACGCGTGCGGTGCGTGGAACACCCATGGCCTGCATTTTCATTGAAGCTTTCATGTGCGTGACCAAAAACTCTACGCTTGCACCATCCTCTCTTTGTCGTCGTTCCAAGCCGCTTGCGTGCCTAGTTTCCTTTCCTTCCGCTCTCCCGGGGTGGCGGTCCCGTCGCGCGTGTCTACTTTCCGCCGGGTGGCGGTCCCGTCGCGCGCGTCTAGTTTCCTCCGGCTTCTCGGGGCGGCGATAGTCGTTCACGCAAATGTGTATAAAAAAAACCACAGAGACAAGTTGCCATTCTCCATTTTCAATTTCACTTCTCTCGTCGTAATGGGGAGGCCGTGTATAGTCCAGACTCCTGAGGCCAGATTCACGAAACGATCTTACGCCAAAAATGTGCGTAAGACGAAACTTAAGAACAAATCCGTATTCACGAAACGAAATTTTCGTAAGTTTTGCGCAGGTTACGACGAAATCCTACGACAGCTCCGAAGCTGTCTTACGCACTTCTTACGATCAAATCAGCATGGCCGACAGCGTCGCTCAGTTGGTCGCGGCAACCAACGGATGTTTATTTTTCTACGTGCGCTTCTCACGCGTCCCGACTTCAAGCAGCAAGAAACAAGTAAAAAGTACTTGAAACAGACCACGACGAACGAACAAGAACGCTGTATCCACAGACACCCGGGAAAAACTTCAAGGGCCACAAGTACGGACGCCGACCGATCGGCAGATAGGCCTAGCAGGCACTCCGACTCGGCGCAGCGATGATCTGACGGTCCTTGGCGAAGACCGTCTGCCCACGACCGGCTGGCGTGCTGAATGGAATATGCCCGCGCGACCCTTGTGAACCCTTCCCGTATTATAGTTTGATCGCTGACCTCAATTCTAGATTAAGAGGTCAATCTCTTCCTCTTGCCATCCTCTTGTTTTCCGAGGCAACGGTGACGAACGCTGTCGTCGAAAAGGGGCTCTCATCGATTCTATCTCTGTTTTGTGTGATATCAAGCTCAAATAAACGCCGTATGGATTACCTTCGCAACATGGTATGTACACTTTGTTATTAGTATTCCATTTTATTCTGACACGACTGCACCTCACTGTCGATCGCTGTAACAGTTCGTGGGTCGCAATGCCGGTCCAACCTTTCTTCGCCTGGTGTCACGTCAGCATCGAGTGGCAATTGTAAAGGATCGGTCCCGAAGCGCTTATCAATTCGCGGTCCAACAGCGCCAATGTGTACATACCATGTTGCGGGTCGTGCCCTTCGATCAAACGCGCGTGTCCGCTCCGTAGTGTGAACAGGCATTTACGTGGCTCTTGCTGACACTGTCGTAGTTCAAACGTATCTTTTTTAACGTCGGCTCGCTCCTGCATTTCCGAGGCCGCAAAAAACGCCGCGGCTTTCCCATCTACGTCGCTTTGCAAACGACTGCGGGCCGCCTTTTACCAACGATGACAGTTGTGTTGACTTGGTAGCGATCGAGTTCGTAGCGGTCAATGGGGGTGGTTACGCATCCCGGCCTCGGCATTCGGGCGAGTTTAAATCGCGTTAGCGTCGACATATCACTGCACGGATACGAACCCCAGACAAGCGGTGGCAGAAAGGCCGGCTGTGTTTGTTATGAAAAATCCACGTGCTCCGAACGGCTCCGAACGGCTCCGAACAAATGCCGAGCTCTCCGATTGGTTGTTCGTGCTGCCGAAGACGCCGTCGCCATAGCAACAGCACCGGTAAGTTTTAGTTTCTCCGTACGACAACGTCGCTTTCCTCCTCTCACTTAAGAACGCGTTCGTGAATACCGATTTCTCCTCTTCTTACGATGTTCTTAACTTACGAACTTCTTAGCTAAGTTGTCGTAAACTAAGAAGCTCTTCGTGAATCTGGCCTCTGAAGAGCAACGCGCCTACGAAGAGCAACGGCGGGAACGGCAACGAGAATGTCAGCGGCGGCGGCGGCCGGCACGTGTGCATGCGTACCTTTCGTCACGATTACCACCGATCAAGACAATCAATGTGTTTGTACCTTTGTTCCAAATTCTGCGTCACGTCTGTGTCGTGTGCTAAACAGCTCCGCTGGTCATCCACCTTCGCAGAGTGGAATGGCTCCCAATTTTCGGTTGTATTGTTTTCTTGTATCTATATTGTGTATGTATTTTTAAGCTGTTGAACTGAATTCGGGCGGCAGAGGCACTGTCAGGCACCATGCCTTTTTTTCTCTACCCCTTCAGCAAATAATATCCGCAACACAAATTTAAAAAAAGATAGTTTTTTTAAAAATATATTTGTGGAAAGTTCACTAGTACAGCGGTCAACTTATATTCGTAATCGGCCTACATTCGAGAAAACACGCTTTACTGATTATTTTGTCATCCTAGCAATCATTTTAAAACCGTCCCCCTCTTTTTCTCCTTTGACCGCCAGTCTGCACGGAAGCGCTGAAACATGAAATAGCAATGGTTGAAAACCACTGCACTCAAGTAACATTAAGGCGAAGTCTGAACTTACTGCATTGCGAAGTTTATATATCCGGTGTGAAGAAGACGGTTCACGTTTCACTTAAATTCCCTGTATACCCTTGACAGAAACCTTAAAATATCTTGTAGCCAAGCATTTCTGTCATTCGTCAAATAGATCTCAGTTTAGCTTTCATCTATGTACTTTGTTGCCTGCTAGCCTAGAAGAAGGTGTAAGAACGGCTAGACTTAAGGGCCATAGTGGGTTCGAAACCAAATTAAGATATTTCTGCATAGCATAATTGTAAGGCTGCATCAACATATTAGGCACTCTTTAAAACAAACTAAATGTGAAAATTTCAACTTCAAACACAAGGAATCAATAGTGTTTAGTGTGGCTATGTCAATTAGTGTCATCACTGACTGAGGTGTCACTGAACAAATAAACAAAGAGTAAACATGACGGTGACCTGTTCAACCACTGGAAATATTTGTATTTGAAGTAATCGAAATAATTTTAGGTGGTCATTTATATTACTGCTTCAGTGTAAGTAGACGCAGACTTACCCTTTGGCCTCGCTGCCTTCAGGGCATGGCATGCACTTTTCAGCACCTCCCTTGACTGTGTTGGTCACTTGGATATCGTAGATTATGGCGGAATCCTCGGGTTGTCGCCTGCGGTTGTTCTTAGACGTCGTTCCATCGCTTCCAGAACGTTGGAAAGCCCAACTGAAGATGTAGCTGTCGTTGATTGTAATATAATGCCTACAAAAGAAAACGAAGAACCAATAATTATTTGTTGGAACATAAATTTATTAATTACTACTACTACTACTGTAAAGCCCTTAATGTTCGCGAGCCTTTAATTTTCGCGCATTTCCCGAATCGAAGAGTTCGCGAATTTTTAGGGGCGCGCGAAAATTTCGGTCCTTAAAAGTTTCAATGAAGGCGTCTGGAATTCGCGAAATTTAGTGGCCGCGATTAGTCCTTTTTTACCGATTCGCGGAAAATAGTGCCGCAAAAATAAAGGCTGTTACAGTAAAAATCCGTATAAAATAGATGTGTTGGTGAGAAATTCCTATAAACGCTTTAAAAGGCCCCTGAAAAAAAAAAAGTGAACAATCTGGTTAGGACACGCGTGTCGAGAAATTAATTTGACGCGACAAATATTAATTTCAGAGCAATATTGACGGCGTGAGATTTATTCTAAATTCTGCGCGCAAAGTCTATGACGTCACGGAATGGTCATACACTCTCTCCACCTCAAGGTGATGGCCAAGCCGATCCACCTCTCCTCCGCGCGCCCGAAATGCCGAGAGAGAAAACAAGTGGAAAGGAGGTGACTGCCGACTGAATTGCGTCTCGCGCCGTCAATATTGCTGTTTTTTTTTTTTTTTTTTTTTTTTTGCGTAAAATTAATTTTTTGACACGCGTGTCCCAACTAGACATTAAATTTTTTTTTTCAGGGGCTTTTTAAGGACTCATTAGCTCTATGTTAAATAAGAATAAAACAATTTACAACTAAATAACGTCACAATATTAAGCTGTACAGTAAAAGAAAAAAAAAAACAGAGCACGAAGATTTAACTTACGTGAAGTGCTGCTTCTCCTGTCTTCCACTCCAGGACTTCACGACAGAAACGCCCTGACGTGGGCTCGACTGAAAAGATAAAAATAATTAAATTGTTTTTAACAATGGGCCTCTTTTGACAGCCAGAACTTGACAGTAAGGAAGATGTTGATGGGTATTTAACACGGATCTATAAAAAGTTACGCGAGCCGTTTTTTTGCTCGCGATCACTTTTCAGTAGCCTATTCCGGTTTTAAAGCAGCTGTTGAAGAACAAAGACCAAGAAAACATGCTTTTGTGGCTCTCCATGCAAACGCGGTGGCGTCGAACTCGCAAGAAGTAATCGACGCTGAAGTCCTCAATGTGAAGCATGTGGAGACGGCACCTCAGCTGCAGGTTGGGCTTCATTAAAGAGACACTGACACACCCCAATTGTTTTTTTGCCAGACGATTTAATATAGTATCAGGAGACTACCCAACCAATTTTTTTTTTTTGCTACAGAGTCCCATATGCTTCAGTTACCCACATTATTGATGTGAAGTCTGCTTGATCGTTTGTTCTTCACGCAAAATTCCTTGAACTTCAATGCAAACCGGCAAGCTTGGTTCACTGCCAGCACACGTATCTTGCGGTGAAGCCAACCTGTTAGGACGCGCTTCGGTCGTTTTGCTCTGAAAACTATTACTTAGTAGCTCACTCTTTCGCAACGAGACGCTCCGCTAACTTACCTGAAATGGTCTAGCTTAGACTGCGTGCATAAACAACGGAGGTTCGTTTGCCTATTGCGCGCCAGGCACCTGGCATAATTGGCAAGAATACGGCGCGCGACCGCCTCTCCCGTTTCTTTTTTACAGCTGAACGGAAGTTATCGAAACTGTCGGTGGGTTTGGAGTGTACGCTGCGCATATCAACGACATGAACTTTGAAAACAAAACTTCGTGCTCAGTGTCAACATTTATGAGTAAACTTCGCACACACGTGAAGCCTCTACACGTCAGCCCCGAGAGCTAAATAAACGTAAAATCAGCCGGAAAAAACATCAATTCATCGGCAGCGTGCGTAAGCTTACACAATGTCTTCCTTCATAGGGATAGATGCACCGAATAGGGATCCGATGTTGCTAAATCGAAATACTTCAAACAATGATGCAGTATGTCTCTGTAAAGAGGTGACACGGAAGTTTTCGCTTCGACTTTCGATTTCGACCATGTTGACTTTCGATAGCTTACTGCGATGGCCATCGTCATAACGACGCCTCTGTGCTCCGTCAAGCCACACGCCCCACCCCAAAATGTAATACGACAAATAAACTATTTCACCTAACGAATTTGTTTTTTCTTGAAAGCGTATCCCGTAGAAACTAAACGCGGTAACGTCTATACTACTTTCCCGCTAGTCGCACTACCAAGTGACGTGTTGCAGAGGGCTGACGACATTGATTTCACGCTAAAAATTCGACCGAGTGACCTCCGCTAGTTTTTGTAACATGCCCCTTCTGCGGCTTGCCTGATTCAACACCACTTAGAAGACAAAGCGTGCGCCTCCTTCCTGCCGTCCCCCAAAAGCGTCTTCAATAGTGCTAGATTCACGCAGTGCCACCTAGCTCGCGTCGGCGTCGTCGCCAACGAATCTTTCAGCGTCTCACGCTGAAAGATTCTTCCGATCCGCCCGGAGCGCTTTCCCGCTCCGGGCGGGTCGGGGATTCCCTAACCACGAAACAATGCGGAGGCCTCGTCTTCTACGTACGCATTGCCTCGCCCCCCTCGTGGAACTATACCGACGGTGTAGTGCCTGACCTGCATGAAGACAAACTCGCAGAGCCCCACGCAGTCCAGCTCGAAGGTGAAGCTGATGGTCCCGAAGGCGGTGGTCCTGGTCCCTGACATGAGGCCCTTGCTGCGGAAGCCCCCGACGTCCAGCTGGAGGATCAGGTAGGCGTCCTCCCCGTGGTCCTGCCCGCTCTGGATGTAGCTGCCCAGGGCCTTCCAGGCGGTCGCGTTGCGGCAGCTGCCCCAGCCTGCGCTCGTCGCGGCGGCCGCCCAGTTGCAACAGGCCCGCGATGCTCTCGTCGAATTCCCTCTATTTATTGGATAACGCGCTCTCTACAAACGGCGCTTGCCCATATCAAAAACGAGCATCTGCACATGCGCCGTACCGAAAACACACTGCGGCGTTACGTCAGAGCCTTACATTCGTCTATAGACAGACATTGTTTCGTATTTACTTATTTCATACGTACATCGTCCGATGGACATTACAGTAAAGGCGGAACGGGGCATAAAGAAATGAGCGATACAGCAACATCAAAGACAGCATAAAAAACAGGAATGCAAAACTATACGAAAGATAAACAGCAACGTCGCGACGATTTCATTTAATTAAAAAAAACATCAAAGACGGCACAGAAAACAGGAATACAAAACTATACAGAACATAAACAGCAACGTCGCAACAATTTTATTTAATCAAGAGAACGAGTAAACAGAACATGCTCTGATAATAACTCGGGAAGCATGTTCCCGTCATGAACAGTTTGGGGGAAAAAGGAGTAGAAACGCTGTTTAAAAAGTAATCTGCATTTGCGCACACCAGGTGTGAGCCCTGCGCACGAACAAACCAAAATGAACAACTACGCCAAAACCACGCGTTGCTGTTCGCGTGCCACAACGTTGCGCCAAGACCGTCTTGTTTTTAACCAGCACTTCGTGTTCACTTTTCTGTATAGAAAATCTGAGGAGGCGGTCAAACGTCTTCACACACGTGAAAGGCACCTCAACAATGAAGAGGCCAATTTCGCGCAACAATTCATTGTGTAAACATTGCGCGAATCCTCACCTTCCAAACTCATGCAGCGGGAACCCATGTTGCTGGGTAGCTCTTGCCAGGTCTTGAGGAAGAAGCCGTAGTTTGGCACCGTGGACGCCGGGCAGTCCTGGCATTCTGCGCAGACCCGAAGAGACCGCGCACGATGCCCAACAAAATGTTACGGCACGGCGTACGAATACTGGCCGCAGTCCCGCGGAAGTCAACCTCACTAGGCGAAAGCGTATTTTTATTCGTTGAATGTACAAATAATTTTCAACCAATCCAGCTGCGAGTAGCATAATGAGATAGTAAGAAATATGAAAATTGCAACCACCTCCCGTTGACTTCCAGTTATTTTTTGTCAAAATTAGGCAATGTGACGACACAATTATGCACAGGGCAACTTTGTTCTAATATAAATGCGACAGTGAAGTGTTTTGTAAAGGAAGTCGAACAATCTCAGGTATTTATTTTTATCTCTAGGATCTGCGCTTCATATTAAAGATTTCAACAAAATATGTTTGAGCAATTTATATTTTGCATAAAAGTTTGGCAGATATTTTCTTTGAGAACGACAAAATCGTGCGCGGAAGCTACAATTTTTTTTCATCTTCGCTTTTTATTTAAGTTTTTCTTTTTATGACCCTGAAACCTAATTCCGACTTGCCCACTAACAGCATTATAAATCTGGCAGAGAAGAAGGTCCTTCATCATATTTATTTCCTCTCTGTAGCGACTTACAATCGCTAATAAGGTACCTATTCTGACAGGGATTCTACTGGAACATGCATCAACAGAATTGCTCACGAAATGGTTTGTTGCCTCCGCACGACAACCGCGCCCTGAAAGATCGCGATGTTCGATTGGCTGCCATGTTTGCCGCGAAGATGAGTTCAAAAACAATAACGTAGATCAAACATTGTCAATCATTATTTTGACCAAGCGTCATTTTAGATTTCGAATCAAGCTCCAAGGTTTGTTAATGAAGAAATGCATGCTTCCGCGGAAGCTAGGTCAGATTCCCCAAAAGTCAGGTCGCTAGCCGCGACGCTTAGAAAATGCTTAGTCAGCTTCGAAAAGATTTATAACAACAAAAAAAAAAGTAATCTCTAGGAAAGATTGACATTATAAAAGGGCGAATTTAAAAAGAAAGCAAGGAGGGGGGGGGGGGGGGGGGGGTCGTCCCCGCCCCCCTCTCATACCCTTCAAGGGCCAACTTCATTTGTATAAAATTACATACACCAGCTTTTTTAGGAATAAATGCTTAGTTTTTCTTTCGTGAAATGGCAAATATTAGATTATAAAAATATATTTGCATAATATATGGTATTTATATTAATTGTGCAATATTTGGACAATATATATATACAAGCTGGACGAGACTGACGAAAATAATCCCTGGAGAAGGGGAACAAGCGGGACAAAGGACAAACACAAACCTGCAAACAACAGCTAGGTGACTAGTGCGCCACCGAATAAATCCGCCTGGTCCGGGTATCGAACCCGGGACCTCTCGATTTCTAGTAGAGCGCTCTACCGACTGAGATAATCAGGGGTTGGATGTCAGTAGAGCAAACGGGTTTTATCAGCTGCCACCAGTCTAACACCAACAAGGGTGAAGTTTGCATTTGAAGGTTATGATGATAATGCAATTAAATGCAAAGATGCAAGCGAGCAGGACAAGAATGACGAAAATAATCCCTGGAGGAGGGGAACAAGCGGGACAAAGGATATTTGGGTAACGCTTCGCTCATGACGTCACATCAGTCTGTGACATCATGGGCAAAGCGTGCGACGTCACAGCGTCGCACACTTCACAGACGGATCTGACGTCACATTCGTCTGTGATGTCAGATATCTTTGATCCCCCTCACGCCCTCCCCCTACTCCCCCCCCCCAAAAAAAAAAAAACAACAACAACAAAAAAACAACAACAACAACAACAAACGAGTTTAGCTGTGTTAGAGACGCGTCCTCGACTGTTCATTTTTCTTCTACTTTGAAACTTTCCTCTTTTCCTGCCTCAGTCTCGGGCTAAGAACAAAATGGTAAACGAGTGCCTCTTTTTTTAGCTTGATTTCTAAATCCGCTTTAGCGTGAGGACACTTTTAAAAGACTCAGCGATGCTTTGAAAAGACGCGGCGACGCACGCCAGGAAAGCTGACGCTAGACGTCAGCGTCTGCTGCGTTCCACATAAAACGATATTCCGATAATGAGTTTGATCGATACATCAAAATACGACTGCAATTTTCTTTTACTTGTTTTTAATCTCGTTGAAAATTTCCGACGGTCGAAAAGGCAATCAGGAAGGCCGATCGTGCTTCGCTCTACCTTTGTAGCCGTCCGAGTAGTTCCCGGGCGGGCAGTAGTCGCACATGTACTTGCTGCCGTGGTGCATGCCCGGGTTGCAGGGCGGGCAGGGCACCTGCTTGCCGGACACCGGCAGATGCACCGAGTCCTGGTGGCGCTGGTCGCACACCTTGGGCGACACCCACTCGTACGACACCGTGGTCTGGTTGTTCCGGTCGCAGGGGCTCCGCGTCTCGAAGTAGTCGTCCGAGGTGCACGGGGGCCGGGTGCCGCACTCCGACGAACCCGGCACTGCCGGGCACAACAAGCAGCCCCGCTTTAGTCACTCTATTTATTTAAATAATTAAAAGCGATACACTAGTAGTTTCATTTTGGAACTTTAATAGTGTGCTTACACAGTTTTTAGAGTAAAAACAGTCAGTGAGGTGGAGCAAGTTATATAGATTATGAGTAGGTGAACACAATACGAGTGGGAACCAAATATAAACCGGAATTTATTATTACAAAGACGTGTATTTATCACGGTGTAATACGCCAAAACAACAGGGACAAAACACGAAGAAAGAACTAGACAGGACGCGGCCATCCTTACGTGTATTTATGTTTGCACGTCCAAATTTTAGTTACGTTCAAAGTACTCTCCTTCTGATGCATTACAGTTGTCGGGACATGTCTTACAATAGTCATAACAGACCGTATCTGCAGACGGTCTTTTGTAGGATGTATCAGCCGTGTGGCCTCCGGCGACAGTCGAGTTCACTCACGGGCAAACTGCTCGGCTCTGCAAGGGGTGCACTGGGAAGAGTCGCCTATGGAGAAGGTGTTGATCGGACAGGGCTTGCACTCCACCGCTCCTTCCTGGTCGCTGAACGTGCCTGGCTCGCACGGCGTGCACTCCGACGTGTACGCCACTCCTGGTGGACCGGCACAGCGTTTGTCACGAGCCAGTCCAAGAACTTCCGTTACACCGGCCAATGAGCGACGCCAGTTGGAAGAATTTTAAGGTTTAAAGCTCACCACTTATTTCGATGCTCTTGATTTTGACGGGCCTGTTGCTCTTGCCTTCGCCAGCGTCCATCCCGACCGTCTTCCAGTAGAGAACGTTCAGCCCCGCTTGGAGGTTAACCTGCGACGGCGGCATTGGTCGAACAAGTAGGTCGGAACGCTCGAAACCGAATCTTCGAGTTCACCGTGGCAGGAGACTCTCGACACTTACATTCATCGTTTTCCACTTGCCCTCTTCCGTGGTTTGTGGCCACTTGTACATCTCGGAGTGCTCGATGCTTTTGCACTGGTCATTCTGCGCCTGCACCGAGAACACCAACCGCAAAGTGGTTTACTTAGTCAGAGAAAGCGAGATGCTACCAAGGTCCATTCAGGCCAACGACTATATGCGGATGCTTCATCCTCAGGTTCCGCAGCAAAGTGCTTCGTGCGCATAATAAGCAGGATTGAATGGGAGCGCAGGATGCGAGCATGAAGCATATCCCAAAGCCATACAGTCGTTCCACGTTTTGTCTTTTTTACTTCTATATTTCTTCCATACAGTCTTTTGTAATGGCCTGGCAATTGAGCGATTTCACATTTTTAAAAACTATTAACTTTCCTCATTGGATTATCTGCAATGGTCCTATCTTATTCGCTTTCTCCCTCTCTTTATTTGTGTCACCTTTGGTCCTCGAGATCTGACCACACCAAATTCAAGAGCGTTTTTGAGATATTGTTCCCAATGAACAATATGTAGTAAACAAAATATTATCGTTTGTGAGCTATTCGTAGAAGAAATCGATTGCAACTGAGCAGCTCTTAATTAAATCAGCCGGTATTTTTTCCTTTTTTTTTCCTGAACAACAAAACAGAGGACACCGTTTTTATAGGTAAAACGCTTTTTACAATATTAAGTTCATTTCAAATGAAAAAAAATTCATTTGCTCGAGAACATACTTTTACTGGGTAGACTGACCTTTGCATTCTAAATAGCACCAAGGTTAGTCTCTTCTCTTTTGCGTGAAAGCAAACGTTTCGAAGCGTACATCACTTTATGTTTTCGACTGGACACCCCGACACGGGAGTTTTCCGTAAACACTGGACACTGCACTGGGCTCCGAGAGCTGATGCTATTAAGGAACACAAACATTAGTTCAAAGTCCTCCCTCCCGAAGCTAACTCGACGAAAGAGCGGAGTTCTAGGGCTAACCTCGAAGTTGAAGATGACCGTGTCGTCCGTGTATTGGTAAACGTAGGTGAGCACACCCGGCTTGACCAGCTTGGCCGAGTACGTGAGCACCGAGACACAGGGACCGCCCAGCGAGGCCACGTACGGAGAGAACGCCTTCCAACCGTACCTGCGACGAAAGAGCAAACAGGGCGCTATTGGGAACGAGCGCCACCAAAAGTCAGCCTTTCACAATTGATCAAACGCTCACTATGGCGTCTTGAGTATGACGAATTCTACGTTAATTAATCAATATAAGACGAATGTCAAGTTTTTAAAAAACCTGTAGATGTTTGAACGTTGGCACCTAAAAACTATGTGAATGAGTTTTTTTTTTTTTAATTTTATCAGTATGAGCGATTTGAATTAGCTCCCTCACTCAGTTGTCGTTTACAGTTGAGTGAAAGCCCGCTCGCAGACTTGCGTTGGCTTACGATCGAGTTATTGCGATCTCTTGCGACGAGGAATAACACCGGCAAGCTGGGGCCATCATATGAGGTGGCCCTGGAATGGCATTTCACTAGAGCGAAGGTTTTGCGATATTCGCGAAATCAAATGTGCGTACTATCTACGCAAAACGGTCGTTTATAACACCGTCAAAAGGTTTTATAGTTCGGAGAGAAAGAATGCTGCGCGCAACAAATAGGAGATAAACGGAAGTCCCAAGTGTTCCACGGCTACCCGCTAGAAGGCGCCAGAGTGTTCTTTCGTCTTAGAGAGCCTAGATTGAGGAGAGAATTTAACTCAGACAATGGGGAGCGTTTGTAATTTAATGGCGGATTCCTCCTGCCAAAATTGGTCGCAAGTGCCAACACGTCCTAGACTAGGAAGGCCTCAGCACTTGAGTGTCGGGATTCAAATATGGCGGAAAGGAAAGGTCAGGGTCTCTAAAAAATTAAAAGCATTGTATAATTTTCTAGCGCAAATAACAACTCTAGGCCAAAAGGAAGATCGGACAACTATTTTTTTGCTTTTAAATGCACCTCTGTGATATTTTCATTCAATAATGCAGTAATTACATGCGTTTTCTACGCCAACCGTGTTGGTACGGTGATCTGTAATGCCGTTTTCAATCCTTCTTTATCGTGTAATTTTTGGCTAGTATTCTTCATAAATAATCCATCTTGGATAATTCCATAAATCACAATTTCGTGCTTAAATGTAATACCTATCTATCTCCAAACCTCGTTATACACCTACGCTGTTCTTGCATTTTACATAATTGATTTTATGTAACAAAAATTGGCCAGTCTAAGAAAATCAGCTTCCTAACCCAGACGTTGTGCACAGCTGGCATTTAAGGTAATGAGCACGCTTGCATCAATAGTAACTCCTTGCTATGACGGTAAATCCATGCGTGTTGCCTTCTTTTTCGCACTCATAGTGCGGCCCCGATGGCAACACTATGAGCGCGAAAAAGAAGGCCACACGCGTGTGCCTTCTTTTTAGTCTTCTTCGGCCATGCGGAAAGAGCGCCGAGGCCTTCCTGGTCTAGGAGGTGTTGCAAGTGCACGTGCGCCGCGTTGTCACGTGGATAGGAGAAAAGCAGGCGGAAAGGCGGAGACACTTGCAGACGATCAACGCTTTTGCGACTTCCTCGCAGCTCGTATTACAAACGCGGCCCACAGCAGTTGGAAACGCTGTAATCTAATCACAAGAGGTTTCAAGCAACTTGGTCACCAGCAGTCGCAAGTGGGTGAACCAGCCTCGAGGTACTATTCCGACAACTTTATCCCTTCTCTGAGTACATCCGAATGGAAGCTTACAGGGAGCAGTTGAGTACGGCTTCCGGAGCCGCGTTGCCCGAGCGTGCGAGCGGCGGCGGCATCAGGGGCGCCTTCCTCTTGAAGCTGGACTCTATGGCCTCGCTGAGGACGTGCATCCCGGCCGGCAGCTCGCCGTCCCACTGGTTGAAGCGGAGCCCGCCGCCCAGCGAGTACTTGCCCGCGGGGCACCGTACGCACTGGAGCTTGGTCCTGTCGAAGTACATGCCGGCCCCGCACGACGTGGTGCAGTCGTCCACCCGCTGCGGGGCGTTGGGGGCGCCCCCCACGCAGGTCTGGGGCCGGGGCACCGACACTCGCCAGCGACCGCCCTGGTCGTCGCACTCGGTGAACTCGTAGTGGAAGTCCTTCTGCAAGACACACCAGGAAGCGAGGACGTTGGAGAGCGAAACGGACCACGAATACGCGAGAATTCAGATGAGATCACTGTGTGATGACATCGCGAAACATATAAAAGAAGAAAACGATCGGCGGCTCCGGAGAAGAACATGCAGAGGCGGGATTAACCAGCGTTGCTCCTAGGCCCCAGCACCTGAAGCCACACCATTAGAACCGTACGTCCACAAGGCACACTCGAGAACTCACCACGAGCCATTGCCGCGAGTCTGAGAAACGGCGAGGGATCCGAACGGCAAGTGACTCTTTTCTTAATCCTATTCATTTTGTTTGTTCACTTTTGTTTTATTGTTTGGAATGTTCTATAACTTTTTTTTAAAATAGGACCTAACATCGCACACAGGCGGGATGAAAACAGCTGGGAGGTTTTTCAAATGTCCTGCTTCCTGCGGGAGCTTCTTAGCTTCGATAAGACTTCGACGTCTCGTGAGCTTCCTGCGTGCGCGCAGCCAAAATACGACGGCAAACGAGCGGGTGCTGGAGGCCGGACATACGAAAGCTACACCCTGTTGTTCTAATCCTGCCAGCGACTAAAGCCGTGCACAACTCGGCACTCAGCCCCTTGCACCCCTTCGCCTCTGATGCTTCATTTCGCGTTCCCCGCCTCGTGATCCAGACAAAATCGTGACTCGGTTTTTTACGCGCATTGCTGTCTAGTATAAAGCTTGTCCTCTCCTTTTTTTAAAGACTTTTTAAATTTTATGCATGTTTTATAGTCATGTGAGAATAGCGGATTTTGAGTTCGAAGCGAAATTCATGCGAATAGTGGTTTTGGCCGAATAATTTCAAATGCAATATAGAATAGCTTTTAGACGCCTTTCACTCCCGTTGCGCCATGCTTAAACAAAAACCCAGCTAAACTAGGGAAGATTGTTTCCAGGCTTTTCTGCCTGTCCATTTATGAGCTAATTTTAATTTTTCTATACTCATGGACTGTGACCTCAGGAAGTCTCATGCCCTGGGATGGCCGGTAAACGACGGATTTGACATCAAATTAATCCTATAGAGCTGCCCAAATATGCCCAATCGAGTTAACTTCAAATTGATTGTGGCGTGTTATCCCGTTGAGTGCGCTTCACACCGAGCATCGCTGCACTGCGGAGAACCAACACCCGCAGAGCTCGCTTCCGCGGGTGTTGCTTGTTCGCAGTGCACAAGTGCTCGGTAAGAAGCGCGTTCAACGGGGCTGACCCACCGCGATCAACACTTCGAAAAATACGAACAGTGCAGTTCTTCTCGAAGCGAATAAAAAAAAAATGTATTATTCGAAACTACTATTCGAAATTTCGAATATTTGCGCAACCCTTTTATACTTTATGAAAAACAGCATGTTATCCAGAATACTCTTTCCGCGAGAATACGATGATGGCTCCATGGTCACTTTCGTTTAGTGGCACGCAGTCACGCATAATGCCGGAAAAGCTATAGAGCTCGCATTGCTACATTATTCCGTCACAACTTTCACGGGGTGCCGCACGTCACATTTGAGCATGTGGAAGAAGGCAAACGTTAAAACAGTGCAATTTGGACGCTTCCAATTTTTGAGTGCAGAATAAAGCACACAACGAAATTTGTATTTCATTGATTTCATTTCAACATGACCAACCAACTAGCCCAACTACACACCTTCTTACAGAAAACCGTATCAACAGTTTCACGGACACGGATGCACTAGCGCTCAATTTTCACTCTGGGTTAGCATCCAATGTGTGTTATTCTATCTTGGAGTTTCAGAGCTGACCTAAAACGCCAAAAATTGCTCTCCCCGTGTTTGTTTCGTCCTCTTGTTTAGCGAATAACGTGGAGGTTTAAACGTTTGAACCTGGCGCTTAACGTGGAGGTTTAAACGTCTGAACCCCTACACACAGTGTCAGAGCGGGAGAGCACGCCGGAGAGTGACGATGTACATTGAAATGATGCAACCTCATGAGCGAGCAGTTGACTTTGCACGACCCCCATCTAGCTTTGTTTTAGTGGTTCTTAGGTACACGATTAATGCGCACTGTAAAAGATTGCGGGTTCTTTTCTTCTTCTTTTTTTTTTTTGTATAAGTAATTGTTACTTAAGCCAGTGAAGTATGTGCACGGCTCAATTCCGAGGGAAAGAGGGGGTAAAGCTAACACACCGCAGAATGCACACATAGTGAGATACAATCGTTGGAGGAACGTCAAGCGCGTCCAATGCAAAGGTGCACGTTAATGAAGCCAATTCCATTACGGATGATGAAAGATTGAGTGTAGCCCGACAAGACGTGACCCACTATATCACTGATTGTTACGTTTTATTGCATTTTTGGCTACCGCGCGTTATATTTGCACTTGTTATGTCTAGCATTACCGTGAATCGTACGACTCAATACTTGTCCGGTAGGTAGTAAATGTTTTTTTTTTTCTTTTTTTTTTAGTTCATAAAACGAGTAAGATACGTGCTTGCGAATCCGCCAACAGATACGCTTTCTGACGTGTGTAGCTTCTGCCCTACGCGTCGACAGGCTGCGATGTTCCCTCCAGTCATAGACTGCGAAGTTAACTCGAAGAAAAAGTTAGCAATTAATTACAAATCAAATAAAAAATTGACACTGAATTTTCGCAAAATGCGCACGTTCGCAAGGTGGCAATTGTATACCCCGCACTCCAATTGTATAGGATAGGAACTTTACGGGAGTACTTTATTTCTCGTCGTTCAAATACCGTCGTTGGCAGAGAGAAATTAAACTATGTTGTTTTTGTCGTTATTGATTTGCTCGCGAAAGTCTGAGTAGGCGCAAGGCAGTGGAGGCTGCAACCGCGAGCCCCTTGCTCAAGGTTGCTCAAGGACGAGCCTTGGCTGTACCAGAGTCGTCGAGCCAGCTACGCTTTAGAGTAACCACACAACATCAACACATTGTCGCCAGTTATCCGAAGCTTGATCTGAAATCGCACGAAACGGTTTTCCGTCCTCCCGAAATGTTAAGTCAGTCCGCGACAGAGCAGAACCGTATCGCTTGAGCTTCCTAACAGCGTATCCCCTAAAGACCAACACGCGTCCCTGACGTCACGCAGCTGCGGTGGCGCTGTCGACGGCACTGCGCATGCGCAGACGCTTCCCTTCACGCGAATTCGGTTTCTTCGCACGCGCAGTGCCCACACCTGATGTGGGCAAACGCCGGCTTGTTTGTCAACATCGTGTCGGTCTATAAGATGATGAAGTAGAATTTCTTAATCCTTACCATCGCCAATTGCGCCCGGAGAGCAAGTCGTCTGCTTCTTGCGCAGGGGTTCCGGTGACGTCAGAACGACGTCGAGCTCTGATTGGTTTTCATTGAAAGGATAGTGGGTAGACCTCAAGGCTAGATGCCTTGAAATCTACTCACTGTTTTCTTTCAATCAGCCAATAAGAGCTCGTCGTTCTGACATCATCGCAAACCCCTGTGCAAGAAGCAGACGAACTTCCGCTCCGCAGAGCTTCCTGAGTGGCTCTAGGCTCTACGAACTCTGGCGAACAAAAAACAACTGCCGAAACTATGAGCTTGGGTTTTTAGCAGGTTGGAGAATAACATTAAATATAATTTAAATCATGATTCAAATCGTGATTTAAATCAGACCGGTTTTACTATGATGATGTAAATCAAACATTTCCCGCAAAAAAGAATCCAGATTTTTTTTTATCGACTGTTTATCGTTTTATGATTATTATGCGCATTTGTTTTGTATTTAAATCGAAGAGTAACCGAGCAAGAAAGGACACATACTAAGCTGAACACGAGCAAAAAAAAAAAAAAAGTGCTCTTCTGAGCGAATACCTTTTCACTTCGTGTGTCAGCTATGTAACGTCCTACAGCAACAAAAGCAGAAAGCAAAAGGAAGAGCTAAAAGCTAGAAAAGTATTGCCCTCTTGCACTCAAGTCAGAGCAAGAGAGCATAATCAAATAAAGCTATTTAACTAACTAAAAAAAAAACTTTTGTTTTATTATGGCGGGGATTACGCCAATAAGAAGTTTATTTATTTATTTATTCAAAATACCTCAAAGGCCCGGTGGGCATTACATGAGGGGGGGTTATTTTCCAACAAAGGCATACAGTACAACGCAAAAACATCGAAACAAAATAATAACTGAAATTAGAACATACTGATGTGCGACAAATGACGACAATAAGCACAGGACAATAACTAAAAGTAGTTGAATCAGTCATGGTAAACACTTTGGGACAAAATAACATAATACAATGCTAATAACAACGGAGCACCGAAGAATGTCAGCTTGCATACTAGCCGGGGATGAGAAAGAAGTTAGTAAGTGCACTGCGGAACATTTTTGCATCAGATATGGTGACAATGTCGTCGGGAAGACCGTTCCAGTGTTTGATGGCTTGAGGAAGTGCTGAGTTATTAAATGCTAACGTTGAACCAAAAAGGCGTTTAAAGCTTTTGCTGTTATTTTGACGATGTGAGACTCTATTCGGTGGTTCTAAAAGTGATGAGCTGGAAAGACCGGGGTTATAATGCAACCGATGAAGTAAGCAAAGAAGTGCGATTAGTCGACGAGTCTCGAGGGGATGAATAGAGTTATTTTGTTTAAGAAGGGAGACGCTGGCAAATCGGGAATAAGATGATGATATGAATCGGGCGGCACGGTTTTGGACAGATTCTAACTGGTTAATTAAGTACTTCTGATGAGGATTCCAGATAGGTGAAGCGTATTCTAGTTTTGGGCGTACGTAGGTATTATAGGCTAGATGGCGTAGATGCGCGGGTGCGGCTTTTAGGTTTCGCTTTAGGTACCCGAGAGTACGTGACGATTCAGCAGTTGTAATGTTAATGTGGGTAACCCAAGACAGATTCGAGGTCAGATGCACGCCGAGGTACTTGTAAGATGAGACAGCAGGTAGAGAAGCGTTATTTAGGGCATAACAGAAAGATGAGACTGAGCGTTTCCTAGTGAATGAAACCAGGTTACATTTATTTACGTTTAGTTGCATTTCCCATTTTACACACCAGTCGAGGACCTTGTTAATATCACTTTGTAGGATGTCATGGTCAGTTTGGTTGTTAATTTTTCTATACAACACACAATCGTCAGCGAAAAGCCGGATTGTAGATGACACGGTGTTTGGAAGATCGTTAATGTAAATCAGAAAAAGAAGGGGCCCAAGGACTGTGCCCTGTGGGACACCAGAGGTTACATCGGTAGTCGTAGAGTGAAAGTTGCCAACCACAGTAAATTGCTGTCTAAGGGTTAAAAAGTTACGTAACCAAGAGAGCGTGAGGGAATCCAGGTTTAGAGCAGAAAGTTTGGATATTAGGCGACAGTGGGGTACCCGGTCAAATGCTTTAGAGAAGTCTAGGAAAATAGCGTCGGTTTGAGAGCCGGAGTCCATGTTAGTATGAATATCGTGGGTGAACTCGAGCAGTTGTGCTTCGCATGAGTAGCCCTTCCGAAATCCATATTGGTACTTGTAAAAGAAGTTGTTGCTTTCAAGGTGTCGTATGGAATGGGAAAATACTATATGTTCTAACAATTTTGACACGACACTGGTTAGGGATATGGGGCGATAGTTAGCTACAGATGATTTATTGCCAGACTTAAAGACTGGAACGATCTTCCCAATTTTCCAGTCCTCAGGAATGGAACAAGAAGACAAAGATTGTTGAAATAACAGGCACAGTAGCTGCGAAGAAATTTCACTGGTATTTTTCAGGATTTTAGAACAGATGTTATCAGCACCAGACGACGTGGATATATCAAGGTTACTTATAAGTTGACTAATACCGGAACTTGTGATAGAAATGGGATTCATGAATGGGTAATCAAAATCTGCCACAGGTGGAACGTTCGATTGGTCCTCTCTAGTAAATATTGATGCGAAGAATTCGTTAAAAACGGAGGGACAGAGAGCATCAGCTACAGGGTTCCCGGTATTATCGGATAAGGAAATAACCTGGTGAGATTCCTGCGGTGATATTATTTTCCAGAATTTTTTGGGGTTGTTAGTTAGAAGGGAGGGTAAGTCGGAGCCGTAATATTTTTCTTTGGCCAGGATAATAGTGGAGTCGTATTCTACCTCGCAATTTTTATAGTTTGCCCACGCCTCAGGAACATTTGACCGTTTAGCAAGGCGAAATAGTCTTTTCTTTTTTCGGCTTAGGATTTTAAGGGATTTATTGAACCATGGTTGGTTGCTATTGGAGTGAATGTGGACTAATGGGACAAATGCATCGATTAGTTCAGATATTTTAGTCTTAAACAGGTGCCAGTTTTCTTCAACAGTTCTATTTTGAAATCCATCAGCATAAAATGGAAAAAAGAGAGAAAGTGCTTCGTTAATTGAGGGAAAGTCGGCTTTGTTATAATCACGAATTTGCTTAGTCACTGCTCGCTCCATATCGGTATGAAGATTAATGCTGACATTGATCAACTTATGATCACTGAAACCGGTAAAAAGCGACAATGAATGAACAGACTCGGGATTTGATGTAAGAACTAAGTCCAAAATATTGTCGCCACGTGTCGGTTCATTCACAATTTGTACCAGGTTAAAGTTTTGACATACATCCAGGAAGTTTATTTCCTGCTGACCATGTGAAGTTTGAGTGGACCAATCAATAAGTGGAAAGTTGAAGTCACCAAATAAAAACAGGTTCGCGTTTGGAAAGGCCTGGTGTAGGGCATAAAGTTGATCATGAAGTATGTTGATAAATTCGGGGCCACTGTCAGGGGGACGATAACACACACCCAGGATGTTCTTTTGGAATGAGGAATATAAGCTAACCCAGATTATCTCTAAACTACAATCATTTGGAATCTCGTATGAAGGAATCTGTTTTTTAACGGCAATCAGCACGCCACCACCTCGCCTGTCCGGTCTGTCTCGACGATAGAAGTTAAACTCAGAACCATTATTAAGGATTTCTTTATTTTTAATATCAGGTTTCAGCCATGTTTCAGTAAGAATCGCGATGTCAGTATCAGTGTCGTAAAGATAGGAAGAGAATGCATCGCGTTTTGGTATCACACTTCGAATATTTGTGAATGATACAGTAAGTGCAGGGGGGCTTATGACGGGGAGAGAATTCGTCGAAACAGCACGTCGTGGGATCGGTGGCTTATTTTTCGTGAGCTATCTTGGCATGAGTTCAACGCAATCTGAGTCAGGGTTGTACATATAGATAGTGTTATCAATTTTTAGTTTGTCAAATGATAGTCTAAAAGAAACGTTTTTATTCTTAGCGAATTCGATTAGTTTCCTCCTTGCGTGGCGGACTGAGATAGAAAAGTCTTCTCCAACAGAAAAGGGTGTTCCTTTCAACTTAAAACCTGAAGACAGGATGCGGTCTTTTTCTTTGAATCTGGAAAACTTTACAATGATAGGGCGTTTCTTCTCAGTGTTAAATTTTCCAATTCGGTGGGCTCTTTCGATACTATCTGGGTGGATGCTGATTTCGAAATGACGAGAACAAAAATCGATCACCTTCCCTTCGGACGAGGCCCATGTCTCATTTGCATCATCGATGATACCATAAAATAGCAGGTTAGACCGACGAAGCCGATTTTCAGCGTCATCGCATCTATATGCCACATCATGCAACTTTGAAGAAATGACAGTGAGTTCACCTTCGGAGGCAGGGGTATTCTGCGTGGCTTTGCATCTCGTCAGTTCGGCCTCCAACTCAGCAACTTTCGCAGTTAGTCTTTGTATCTGCCCGTCCGAGACTTTTTGTTGTTCCTTTAGGGTTTTTATTTCCGAGATAATTCCTGCCTGACCATCTTCTATTCTCTGAACGGTAGCCAATATTTTTTCCTGTATGCCCGGGCTGTCAGTGACAGGTCCGGGGTTAGATTCTACATCGCCCGCCACTAGCAGCTGGGAGTGAGACAACATGGAAGCAAAGAAAGATTCAAATAATGCATAAACACATTGAAGAAAGGCTAGGGTGTCGGTGGGGCATGACACAGCAATCAGACAGTAATTACTAGATCGGCAACTAAGACTGGTGGTCCGATAACTAACCTGCAACAGCAGAAACGGTGAGCGCTCCATCTTGCGCGTGTCATGCCCCAAGAAGAATGCGTTCGGGGCGTCCTTATATACGGCCCCGCCGGTGGCAGACGATCCAGGTTGCCTGCACAGTGTCGCCCAAGCATCCAGAACTGGGTTTGGTGTCGTCGTTGTGTTGAAGAAGTCGGTAGGGGATCTGGCCGTGTCGCGTAGTCCAGGCTTGGCGCCGCCGCACAGTGAACTCAGAAAGACGAGAACCTGCAACAGCAGAAACGGTGAGCGCTCCATCTTGCGCGTGTCATGCCCCAAGAAGAATGCGTTCGGGGCGTCCTTATATACGGCCCCGCCGGTGGCAGACGATCCAGGTTGCCTGCACAGTGTCGCCCAAGCATCCAGAACTGGGTTTGGTGTCGTCGTTGTGTTGAAGAAGTCGGTAGGGGATCTGGCCGTGTCGCGTAGTCCAGGCTTGGCGCCGCCGCACAGTGAACTCAGAAAGACGAGAACCTGCAACAGCAGAAACGGTGAGCGCTCCATCTTGCGCGTGTCATGCCCCAAGAAGAATGCGTTCGGGGCGTCCTTATATACGGCCCCGCCGGTGGCAGACGATCCAGGTTGCCTGCACAGTGTCGCCCAAGCATCCAGAACTGGGTTTGGTGTCGTCGTTGTGTTGAAGAAGTCGGTAGGGGATCTGGCCGTGTCGCGTAGTCCAGGCTTGGCGCCGCCGCACAGTGAACTCAGAAAGACGAGAACCTGCAACAGCAGAAACGGTGAGCGCTCCATCTTGCGCGTGTCATGCCCCAAGAAGAATGCGTTCGGGGCGTCCTTATATACGGCCCCGCCGGTGGCAGACGATCCAGGTTGCCTGCACAGTGTCGCCCAAGCATCCAGAACTGGGTTTGGTGTCGTCGTTGTGTTGAAGAAGTCGGTAGGGGATCTGGCCGTGTCGCGTAGTCCAGGCTTGGCGCCGCCGCACAGTGAACTCAGAAAGACGAGAACCTGCAACAGCAGAAACGGTGAGCGCTCCATCTTGCGCGTGTCATGCCCCAAGAAGAATGCGTTCGGGGCGTCCTTATATACGGCCCCGCCGGTGGCAGACGATCCAGGTTGCCTGCACAGTGTCGCCCAAGCATCCAGAACTGGGTTTGGTGTCGTCGTTGTGTTGAAGAAGTCGGTAGGGGATCTGGCCGTGTCGCGTAGTCCAGGCTTGGCGCCGCCGCACAGTGAACTCAGAAAGACGAGAACCTGCAACAGCAGAAACGGTGAGCGCTCCATCTTGCGCGTGTCATGCCCCCGTTGTTAATAAATCTGTACCTTTATAGTATTTTTTCTTCCGCTTTATTGTCAGTGATCGGAAGAATTGATGAATGAATATGCCTCGTTCACCAATTACATCTACTGGTAAAAAAAATCACTATTTTTAGCTACAATGTTTTAAATCAAGTAATTCTAATTTAAACCAAATAAATCTAATTTAAATAAATTCGATTTAAAAACAATAAATCTAATTTTTTTATCATGATTTGCTTACCATGGTTTTTTAGCCTTCGTCGCGGTACACCTTAAAAGTTTAAACGGGGTACGTCCATCCTCTTTGATCGGCGGTTAGGCGTCGTCAACACACCGCAGAGTTTGTAGCTGCACGATGAACCGGGTGTCTCAGAGAGCGGCCAGGCTCTTTAAATCGACCGCAAAATTCGGTATCTTAACCTATCACTCTACAATTCTGTGCAGCGTAGCCCACAGGTGGTGCTTTTTTTTCTAAAAAAATAAAATTTGCAAAGAACAAACTTACCTGAGGAGAAGTAAGAAAAAAAAAAGGCTTAACTTTTATGGCAACGCAGCGAAGCCACCGGTCTTCAAATAATAGGGCGCCCTATTGTTTGAGAACCGGTGACTTTCGCTGAGTTTTCATAGGAGTTAAGCCTTTTTGTTTTGTTTTTTACTTTTTCTTCAGGTAAGTTCGCTCTTTGCAAATTTTATAGAAAAAATGCACCACCTGTGGGCTACGCTGCACGAAATCTTAGAGTGATAGGTTAAGAAACCGATTTTTGCGGTCGATTTAAAGAGCCTGGCCGCTCTCTGAGACACCCGGTAGATTAACTCGAATTGATGGATACCGCGACCGCTCTCATTTCCTCATATGATAAATACTTTAGCAGCACAAACTGGACCAAACTTGTAAAGAATCTGGTGTATATTTAATATTCAGACACAAGAAATTGGTACGCCTTGAAATACAGCGAATATTGTTTCCACACGGGTAAATTTGACCAGTGCAGCAAACACGTTTTCTCGAGACTCGAAGGTTCGCTTTTGTTTCTTTGTGGACAAAAAAAAAAAAAAAAAAAAGAAAACGTACCAACCAATTTCGCCATCGTCTGTCAACCTACGACATCCTATTTTCTCTCTTCATCTTTCTTTCTCAACGAATGGAGCTAACAGAGCGCAGACGAAGATCTGGTAAAGAGAAAAAAAGCAGAAGGTACAAGGGCTGACTCACATATAACATTTATTAAGAAAAACCGTAAAACGAAGAAAACAACCACGTCTATAAACGTTATCTCCTCCTTATGCGGATGAACATATGTCTGACTGACTATTTTTCCACGCACGTCCTTACTAATGGCATGTACTTCCAATCGTTTCGAAGCTCTTTGTTTTTTGCCTCTTATAATGAATGTGATATTTCTGAAGACGAACTAACACTTACACACAGCACAATGTAAATACCCCCCTGTCGTAGATCATGGAGGGGCTCAGACAAGACGGCTAGGGAACTATTGGAAACACACGCAATTAATAAGGAGGGGGTAAGAAATATGACGGCCAGACATACGTATGTGCATCAATAGAAGAAGGATATAACGTTTATGAACATGTGGTGATTTTGCTGGGGTAAAATTGGTTGCTTCCTTTGCGTTTTTAGAGCGCAGCTCTTAGGGGCCCGTTTCCGGCTTCAGCGGCGTCGGCGTCGCCGTAACCGCGAGGTCACGTGACCCCCCGAGGTCACGTGACCCCCCCCCCCCCCCCGAGGTCACGTGACCCACCCAGGTCACGGGACACCCCTAGGTCACGTGACCCCCAGAAGTCACGTGACCCCCTGAAGTCACGTTACCCCCTTGAGGTCAAGTGACCCCCTTAGGTCACGTGACCCCTGAGGTCACCTGACCCCTTCAGGTCACGTGACCCCCAGAAGTCACGTGACCGCCTTGAGGTCACGTGACCCCCTGAAGTCACGTGACTTCTGTGGATCACGTGACCCCCTAAGGTCATGTGACCCTTCAGGTCACGTGACCCCCGAGGTCACGTGACCCCATGAGGTCACGTGACCCCCTGAAGTCACGTGACCCCCTTGAGGTCACGTGACCTCAAGGAGTCACCTATCCCTCAGTAAGCTTCCATCTTCCTCCTCAAGAGCTGCGCTCTAACCGGCGTTACAGGGAATTGTAAACGGCTTTCATTTTTTTTTGTTTAATAGATGTTTATTGTCAGTCAGTACTCGCCCCATCTGCTCCTCTCTTCTCTAACTTGTTCCAATTTTACTCTTTTTTAATTTTTTTTACGCGCTGTGCATAATATCGCGACTCCAGCGACCAATAGGGGGCGCCACCACCAAACAAACATGGCGGCTGGGTCCAGGTCGCGTCGGCTCGGCCGGGCCGCCTGAACGGGTGGCGCATTGCATTTAACCGATTATCTTTTGTTTAATGCAAAATTTTTTAGGTATTTGAATTGAGACGGTTAAGTGTAGCCGGTGCACATAAACTTGCCGAGCATAGTTTTGTTTTCCCGGTGTTTTTTTGTTTTTTTGATGTCAAACTTTCGTTTCAGAGATTTCGTTCAAAACCGAAACTATGGGCTCCGGAGAGACGTTAATAGACTCTAACCAGTTTTGATCAGCTAAGGAAAGCGGCGATGACTACAGAATTGTTCCACCGAGAGTAATTTTCAACTAACTCGCATGCCTCGACCATGCGACTTATCTGTCCGCGAAATCGAGCTTTTGTGCGTATCCGCGTTTAAGAAACAGCTCCAGTCGTCTGCTCGGTCAACAACACAGGCTGCAGGAAAATTACGAAAATTAAGTAAGCGCTTTTAAGCCAAGCAGCATGTTAACCCTCTGGCGCCCCACTAAGCAGCTGATACTCGTATTTCAATTCAGGTTTTAGTAGCAATCGAGAAGTCATTTTGACGAATATACGGGTTTTGTATTATGTTACCTACTATGGGGGGGGGGGCGGGGGGGAGGGGGGGGGGGTTCCCACTAAAGCGATATTAGTATATTCTTCGGGTTGAAATATAAGCTTAGTTGACTAGCTATTAAGTGAACTACTGAATAGAAGTATATTGGACAGACGGAGGGTCAGCCAAATGGTTCTCAGCCAAATGGTTCTTGCCGGTAGCACGGAGACGAATCCGGACAAACTGAAGAGTCTTCATCGGAGATTCACGCAGAACCTGTCTGCATTGAACTTGACGTCGAATCCTGAAGGGAGAAAATTTGTATTTTTTGTGGCCGGTCAAGCTGAGCAATGAAGACGTATATTGCTGTTGGCTTTGACGGGGGTATAATATAAATATTGGAGGCGCGATCGATCATAATGCCGTGACACCTTCTAACTTTGTGAGACGCGTCTTCGACCTTTTGAAAGCAGATAATTTCCCTCATTAATCGTATGCAGCGAGCAGGTTTTCCGGAATCAAGTAATTGTGAAATCAGCCCAACTCCTTCGGTGTGGTCCAGAGGCTTTTTCGGCGAAAAGCAGCAAAGATGAATAGCCAACGCACCAACCGTCGGGGTTGCTCAATCTTGAAGCTAATCGAAGACAACCAAACTCAAGAAAAGCAGCTATCGAACCTTCCCATTCACTTGAGTGCAACATTGATGTTCCCTCCAATGAAACACCTCGTCTGTCGTCCTCAGTCCACTGTTCTACATCCTTGTAAAGAAACCACTTATCAGTTACCAAGTAGTCGTCACTTTGAATGTGATTCGAGACAGACAAGAAATCAAAACGTTTTTCCGTGATTCCTCTCCATTCAAGAAATCAAAAACACGCGACCTGTGTTGTGGAGTAAAATGGTCTTTCAAACACGTGATGGAAGGAAACAATCTGCTGAGGCTTCACCACACTAATGAACACTCAGGCAAACTTAAGAAATTTTCGGACCTTCGCCAAATTCCATTGTTCGCCACCGCGCCGACAACAGGTGTCCGCGAAAGCCACCAGAGACGCGGAGGGGCGCAAAAAGACGTGTTCCGGCTGGTTCCCGGTTTTCCCGCTTGGTGGAGTCCGTTTTGCTGGAGTCACGAATTCGTTGTAACCATGAACCAAGTCGCCCACGTCGCTACTTTAACTTTTTCTCAAAATATTATTCTGACTGAAATAAAAATGCTAGAGTGATGAAACTCATTTTACTTTCAATATTTAATAAAATGTATGGCAATTGACAAAACAACTCAATCTCTTTAAAAAAATTTTTAATGGCGGATATAAAATGATAGGAGACTTCTTCCAAGTTCATCTTACTGACATTGCTGTCCACGATCTTCGCCAGGATGGAGGTTTGAATCGTACGCGTTAAAAACGAAACTAGCGATTTCAAACTAGGAATACATGTTGCACACGTAAGAATGTTCAATTTTATTACAGACAAACCCCTCTTAAAAAAGAAACAGAAGCGGTTT